>NW_024870728.1:7977500-8505000 GCF_019054845.1 Dipodomys spectabilis
CAGTCTGTGATTTCTCATAAGGTCATAATTGCATTGCTTCTGGTCCAAGGAGAATGAAGAATCCTTTGGTGCCAATGTGAATGCATCCCAGGACTTCCAGTCAAACCAGGTGAGCTGATGCTAGAAGGAGCAAAGTTCTAGCCAAACTCATAAGCAAAGAAACCACATGCAGATGCCTTAAAGTTTGGTCTACTTTGTTATCCAGTCCATAAGAGGCCATCACTCACCAGAAATTTACAAAGTGCTACTTAATATAAGAAGAGAATGGACATCAATAAATTAGGTCACCTCCTTTCTCTTCCTTCTTTCTTCCTGTCTTCTTAAGCTCTTCCCTCTGTCTTCCTTTCTGCCTTCCTCTCTTCTTTCCTTCTATCAATAAATATTTATTGGAAGTCCTCTGTGTGTCCCAAATGGTGCTTTTGTTAGGTAGTAAGGCTGATCCAAACCCAGCCCTTAGGAAACTTGACCGCTTTGATAAATGCCAGAGTTGGCACTCACCAAATATCAACCTTGGCAGAAGTGTATTCCTGAAGATAACCAAATCTGGAGTGACCAGGTGCATTCCCTAGAGGACAGGAGAGTTTAAGATTAAGAGAAAGTTGAGTAATGTATGTGGGATGAGGGGAGGGATAGGCACGGAGAGGAGGTGGGTTGAGAAATTTACTATGGAATGCAAAAACATGCACAAAGATCCTGAGACAGGGAATGTTGGGTTTTAAAAACAACACAAAGCACCATTCATGATTATCATGATAACAACTACAAAAATAGGATGCAGTGTAAAGAAGGAGATTAAGAGAAAGTAAAGTAAGGCATGGCCAAAAAAAAAAAAAAAAAAGGAGCTAAAGGCTAAATCACTATCACAGAGGACCTAGGACTCACTGTAAATTCAAGCCCAATGTGTCACAATCTTGTCTCTTTTCTTTGAGCTCAGTTGGACTTGAGAGTAAAGAATTGATTGGAGGGAGAAAGGAGGGGACTAACTTAGTGATATGAATGAAATGGCCTTAACTTGTCTAAGGGAAGGTAGCAGAAGTGGCAAGCAGTGAGTGAACTTCAGGGATATGCAGATGTGTAAAGTGACTGCAATAGGGAGGTTATCAGGGAGAATTCAGTAAAAGAGGCTCTGGCTTGTCCAAGTAACTGGATATGGTGCCTTTTCCTGTTTTTTTTTTTTAAATTTAATAGGGAATTTAATACATAGAATATGAGACTAAAAAAAATAAACTAGTGGCGTGATTTGAAGGGTATGAGTTATGGATTGGAGAAAAGAGATAAAGGAGATGATAGGAAACAATAGTGAAGACAAATAGAAAGAGGAGGAGGGAAAGATAATATTTTTTCTCATCATAAATGGTAGTATTTGACTTCATATATTATGTACAGGGATTATTTTTGGTTGTTGAATGTCCATTTACAAAGGCAATGTCAGGAGCAATTATTTGGTCTGTGGTAGGCACACAGTCTTTAGTTGGAGTATTGTTGATGGTGTATAAGTTGGTGGCACTATCTTGATCTGAAAACCTCGGATTTACAAGCTATGCTGTAGTGCAGGAAATCCCTCTATATCAGATGACCAAGTGTCACTTTGATGAGCAAGAGTCTCGAGAAATAGAGGACCTGGAGCCCTCCTGGTCACCCTGCAGCTCACACCTCCTCCTGTCAGGCCTGTGTCTCACATCTCCTCCTGTCAGGCCTGTCTACTTTCCCCTCCTTCCCACCAGTACACATGAGAATTTAGTACAACTGCTCCTCATTGTGCCACCTCCCACTTCTCCATTCACCATTCTCCTGTGGCTGCTATGACACACATAAAACTTTTTTGGCTTCTTGTCTCCTTGCTGTCTCTGCATTAAGCAAGTCAATCCTTATTGGTGTTTGGAGCTTTTTATTTCTTCCTTTATAGGGAGCAGATGGTAAAAGACAAAATTAACCAGTGTCAGGGAACAACTGGGCTCTGAGTATCTCACAGTAAGCTGAGGCCCACGTGGTTTTTGTGTTCACTAAAGCTTGTTCTCCTCCTACCACTTCTGAGGTTCAGCTCCTGCTGAAGATCTTGTGCTGTGTGCCTTGAAAATCCATGTCAAAGCAACTCCATTTGCAATACCCTAAAAAAAAATCCTTAGGAATTAGCTTAACCAAGGATGTGAAGGATCTCATTAAAAACAATTCAATAATGATGCTCATAAGACACTATGTTTGACACTTTACAAGACATTTGGGGGAGGGGCATCAGGGGAGAAAATAAGGAAAAGAGTGACACTGTTCAAAAAGAAATGTAATCATTACCATACTTATGTAACTATAACCCCTCTGTAAATCATCTTTATAATAAAAAAACTTTAAAAATTTGGAAGAGGAAATTGAAGAGAACATAAGGAAATTGAAAGAACTTACTTGTTCCTGGACTGGCAGAATTAACATTGTGAAAATGGCACGACTGCCCAAAGTAATTTACAAATCCAATGCAATGCCAACCAAAGTTTCAACATCATTCTCAAAGAGATAAATGAAACAATCAAAAAATTTATATAGAACCATAAAAAAACCTGAATCGCAAAAGTAATCCTTATGAGAAAAAGTAGTCATGAAAGTATAACAATACCAAACTTCAAACTCTACTACAGAACTATGGTCATGAAAACAGCTTGATTTTGACACAAAAACAGGCCCAAGGACCAATGGAACAAAACAAAAGACTTAGAAATAAAGCCACAGACTTATAGCCACCTAATATTTGATAAGGGAGCCAGAAACATAAGCCAAAAGAGAGACACTATCTTCAAGAAATGGTACTTGGAAAAATGGATATCAACATACAGAAAACTGAAACCAGATCCTTATTTATCACCATATACCAGCATCAATTCAGAATGGATCAAAGACTTCAATGTAAGATCTGAAACCATGAAACAAATTGCAGGAAGGAGTGGGAGAAACATTAGGGCTCCTCAGCACTAGTAGAAACTTTCTGGGTAAAGATCTAGAAGCCTCAATTTCAGAGAAGAAATGGATAGAAGGAAAGGAGGAGAGAGATAAAGAACAAGAAAAATGAAAAAATAAAAATTTAAATTAAAAAAATGAAACACTTAAAAATTATATAAGTACAAAGAAATAATGCTACTATTAAAGGAGTTAAACCTAAGAGGTTATGAGCTGAGTAATAAATTTCTGAATTAAGTATGCACACAATGAAGAATAAGGTCTAAGAATTGATGGCAGGTATTTATCTGGGGCTGAGCAGAACAGCAATTAAGTCATGCAAAAAAAAATACCAAAAGGGAAAAGAGTAAAAAGAGTTAAAACACACACACACACACACACACACACACACACACACACACACACAATGGAATACTATGCCTCCACCAGAAAGAATGACATCATCCCATTTATTAGGAAATGGAAAGACTTGGAAAAAATTATATTAAGTGAAGTAATCCAGGCCCAAAGACACATAGGTCTCATTGTTTCCCTTAATTTGCAACAACTAGTATAAGTCTAGGACAAGCAGAAAAGGTTAAAAAAACTATGTACATATAACCATATAAGACGATGTTAAGTGAAATGAGCTCCAAGATAGGGACATAAGCAGTTCAATCTTTGTCGCTGTTCTTCTTAATGTACTTATAATATATTATGTGATTTTTTTTTGTTTCTTTGGTATGTTCCTCCCCCATGGTATAACTCGTTTTCACTGTACTTGATTCTGGTGCTGTATATACACTTCTCTAATTTGGGGAGGAGAAGGGAAAAAACAAAATGCTTAAATAGGGATACAGGTTGACCCATTGTAACAATGAGATGTACAAGACACTATGTTGAAAACAAACTTTACAACTTCAAGAGTGGGGGTAGTTGAGGAGGTGGGGAGGGAAGGGATGATGGGGAAAAACTAAGGAGGAGGCAACAAAGCTCATTAGGATATGTATTCATTACCTTACTCATGTAACTGTAACCCCTCTGTACAGTATTTTTACAATAAAAACAAAAAACAAAAACAAAAGCAAAAGGTCTAGAAGCACAACAAAACAAACAAGGACTTAATATATGGGATTACACCAAACATAAAAGTTGCTGCATGACAAATAGCCAGTAAGACAAAAAAGCCTGCCTACTGAATGAGAGATTTTTGCCAGCTATCCACCAGACAAGGAGCTAATATCCAGAATACATAGGGTTAAAAATTAAACCCTCAAAAGAAATAACAACCCAGTTAATAAGTGGGCTAAGACTTCTCAGAAGATGAAGTAGAAATGGCCAAGAGTACATGAAGAAATCTCACCATCTCTGTCCATAAAAGAAATGCAAATCAAAACAACACTGAGATTTCACCTACTCCAGTTAGAACTGGTGTTGGGGATATGGGCAAAAAGGAACCATATTACACGATTGATGTGAATGTAAGCTTATTCAACCAACCTGGAAAGCAGTATGGAGGTTCTTCAAAAAACTCAATATAGAACACCCTATGATCCCCCAATTCCATTCTTGGGCATTTATCCAAAAGAGTACAAACCAAGATATAGTATAGCCAGCAGCACAACCATGTTCATTGCAGCACTATTCAACAGAGCCAAGACAAGGAATCAATGCAGATGCCCCTCCATGAATGGATGGTTCACAAAATGTGGAATATCTACACAATAGACTTGTACTCATCCATTAGAAAGAATAATACCACTTGTAAAGAAATGGAAAGACCTGGAGAATATATTTTAAGTAAAGTAATTCAGGCTCAAAGAGACAAAGGTTGCATGGTTTTCCTCATAGGTGGAAGCTAGAATTTGCTTACAACCTTATAAGAAAATATGTTGAGTGGTATGCAAGTGATTAGGAAATATGGTCGATTTATGGGAGAACTCATATTGAATAATTCTTAAAGTCAAAGCCCAACAAAATAAGCTCCTGGAAATGAGTACTTACCTGAGGTGGGGTGGTGTCAAAAGGGGAAAGGTAAACAAATGAAGTAGAGAAAAGGGGGAAATGCAGTCAAGAATTCAATGTATAGACTACAAAACTAAAGGAAGTAAGGGAAGTGGTAATTTGGCAGGAGTGTACTAGAATGTTGAAGGAGTGACACCGATGAAGATTCATTGTATTCATAAGTTATTTTGTTAAATGGTAGCTCCTTTGTACATGACTTAGAGGTAATGGAAAAAAGTTCAGTGAAGGGGCTGGGAAGATGGCTCAGTGGTAGAGCGCTTGCCTTGCATGCCTGAGGCCCTGGGTTCGATTCCTCAGCACCACATAAGCAAAAAAGAAAAAAGCCGGAAGTGGCGGTGTGGCTCAAGTTGTAGAGTGCTAGCCTTGAACTGAAGAGCTGAGGGACAGCGCCCAGGCCCAGAGTTCAGGCCCCATGACTGGACCCAAAAAAAAAAAAAAAAAAAATTCAGTGAAAATGTTAATAAAAAGAAAAAGAAAATCCATGAGCAGATCCTTGTATTCTTAGTTTTATCATGAATGAAATACACTCAGCATTCAACAACATGTTAAGTTATTCTCCTGGCTCTAAGGATTCCATCTCAGGGTCCTTCCTGTCCCAATTACCCTGCTTCTGATATCCATGTCCTGCAGTGCCTTGCTTCCTTCAGACATCTCCTGAAATGCCACCTTGCCCACTTCTTTCAAAATCACAACCTTCACCAACTACTCTCCATTTCAATTACTGATTTGATTCATTTATTGATTGCCTACCTTTCCCTTACAGGAGGAAATTCGAAACAATGGAAAATGTCTTTTCTGTTCCTAGCACCTACAGCCAGTAGCTAGCACACTGCAAGAGCACAAGAAGTTGCTTTATAATAAATGAAACAACAATATAGATCCTAAGTGTAGGCAATCCTTCGTGTTTTGTAAAATGTGATTTGCATTTTACATTGCAAATCCATTCTATCTAAACAGATCTTAAGATTTTTTGAAATTATAACTATTAATTGGCACATAGTAATTTGTCTATGCTCTTCATAAATTCAAAGTATTAATACTTTTGTATTGGGTCCAAATATCAGGTGCTACAAGAAGAAGTTGACCAATACCCATTTTCTAATACATTAGTAAGTGTCCAGTAAATATTTACTGGGTGCGAACTGTGACCTGCAGAGTTTTTCATCTTAACAACATGGTCCTAAGTCATCCTCCAAATTCAAGTAAATTTGTTATGTGACAAATCTTGGAAGCTGAGGAGGAAGAAGGCATAAGGCACAAGAGGAGAAAATGGAAGCTAAGTGGCCAGTGCAAGATTATACTCAATCATTTTGATCACTACCCTTAAAATGGAGTGATCAATCAGGTTTGTATTTTATGAAAGATCTCTCTGGGCATATGTGCTCATCATCCCAGATATGACAGGAAATATAAATAGGCAGATGGTAATCTGGACTGTCCCAGGCCAAAAAATGACGCCCTGTCTCAGAGCTAAAAGGATTGAAAGTATGTCACTCAAGCCGTTGAGTACTTGCCATGCAGGTTCAAACCCTAGAAGGACCAAAATAAAACCTCTTACAGACAAATGTTCATATTTATATTATCTAATAGTATAAAAACATAAATGAATGATGGATAGGCATTAAGTGGTATAGCCATACAATGGAATACTAATCAGCCATTAGGAGTACAGGGAATACAGGGCTACGACATGCTATAAGTGAAAATGAACCTTGAAAACATACTAAATGAAAGAAGCAAGTCACAACCTACCATGTATTGTCTGGCTGCATCGAGGTCAGATATCTAGATAGGAAAAACCATAGAGATGTAAGGTAGAATAGTGGTTTCCAGGCACTGGAGGGAGGGAACGAACACAGGGAAGGATTGAGTGCTAATAAGCACAGCATTTCTTTTTTAAAGTAATGGAACACTATGGAAATAGAGTGGTAATTGTTTCCAAACGCTTATTAATGCACTAAAATCTGTGGGATTATGTGCTTTATAAAAGTGATCTGAAGGCTAGATGAGATGGCTCATTCGCAATCCTGCTTCTTGGGAAATGAAGAACTGGGAGATCGCAGTTTGAGGGCAGCCTAGAAAAAAGTTACAGAGATGCATCAATAAGCTGGGCATAATGGTCATGCTTGTAATCTCAGCAGTGCAGGAGGCATAGCATTGAACTTCTAAACTGTCATGTTGAACTAAAACTCCTTTGCACAACCACTTAAAGATAATTTTCAAAATGAAAAAATAATTTGGAAGAGAGAGAGAAATAATAGGAAGAATAGTCTTCTCTTTAAAACTATAATCAGAGAGATCATATTTGATTAGAGTGGCAAGTATAAGATGGATAAACAAGAAATATAAAAACAGAGTAACAAAAAGTCATTTGGAATGGATAGGTTAGAACCGGCACAACTTCATCACAGAGAATTACTTTGGCACATGAAATTCAATTTCTATTTTATCACGTTCCGCTGCATACATGGCATAGTGAAATATCTAAGGGAAGTTAAAGTAAAAGCTGATCCTGAAATAAGTACTCACCTCTTATAAAAGTTAGTGCCAATCCCAACTTCAGAACAAAGGGTCCCAGCTGCTTAGTGTCCTCACTAGCTGCTGCTGACCGGGCGCGTCGCAGCCCACAACCACCCACTGCTGGGTGGAAGGGGTTTAACCTCAGCGTGTCTCCAGGTCCTTGCTCTGTGCTCTGCAGCCATGCCCCGGACTTCTCCATATCACCATGTTATTGTTGAGCCACCAGTGCCACATGTGCTGGTGATGATACTCCCATTGTTATGCAGGAAAAGCCTCCCTCTCTAGGCAAGGAAAGCCATTCACACACCAAAAGCCAAAGGCGACATTTTGCTCTCTCAATGTCTAGTTTAAAATTAGCATTACCTCTGGCCTATCAATACCACAAGTTCATTAATAATACTAGTAGCATATTAAGAAAGATGACTAGTAATTTTTTTGGTCAGTCCTGGGGCCTGAACTCTGGGCCTGGGCACTGTCCCTCAGCTCTTCAGCTCAAGGCTAATGCTCTATCACTTGAGCTAGAGAGCCACTTCTGGCTTTTCCTGCTTTATGTGGTGCTGAGGAATTGAACCCAGCGCCTCATGTATGCAAGGCAAGCGCTCTACCACTGGGCCACCTTCCCAGCCCATGACTAGTCATTTTAATATCACCGATTAATAACACTAACATTGTTGCTAATAAATTCTTGGATAACTATTATGTACCAGCTAATCTTTAAAAAATTATCTAAACTGAGCCATACAACTGATAAGGAGGGTCTAGATCTACCCATGTGTAAATTATACTCACCATTGCATAGAGTTCATTCTCTAGTGGGAAACCCCCGCATTAAAAACAAATACCTCATTTCCCCCCAAAGTTTTTTTTCTAGAACATTCTCATGACAGGTTTCACATTCTGGTAGAGCCCCAGAATGCTCTGCACCTTCCAGAAACACAGCATGGATTCCACAGGCCATCTATAATGCTGCCTTTAAACACTCACTGTCGTTCCTAAACCAGTTTAAACACAAAATTAGACCCTGAGATGGATTCCATCCATCTTCTGAAATATCATTCAAACCACCCTGTTGGCAACTGGAGCCTTGCGCCTCTTGTACCCAGTCTGAAAGCAGCTGATAGATCCGAGTTCTCATGTTATTCAGGGATTAGCTTGTTCAGAAGTATTGAACCCCAACATTGTGACTTTGGAGCTATGAATTACAAAGAAGCTAACTTCAAGCAAGACCCGATTAACACTGAATAATTCAGAATTAATCAAAGTGTATTTTAAGCTGGCTGGTGAAGCTAACACAGACAGACGATGAGCTGTAAGATTACTCAGAGAAAAAGAAAATTAGCAGAGGAATTCTGAAGTTAAAACAGATTTAGGATGAGCATTTTAATTGTAGCAACACCTCACAGTACCCTCATTTTCCTTGTCTCCCACAGACGTATGCCCTCCGCAAATCCTTATACTTTCAATTTCCTCTATGGTAAATTTATTTTAAGCTTCACGATCATGTAGTTGCTTCTCATTTCCTGACATCCCCCAGGGAGGAGGAGGGTATATATCAGCACAGCTCTACTCAGCATGGGAGACAGGAGGGTTGAGAAGCTGTGGCCAGGAACAGGGGGTGGTACAGAGAAATGTAGCCTTGAAAAATGCCTGGAAGCTGGGGGGAAAAAACCCAAATACAAAAACAGAAGGAGCAATTCCATACTGTCTGTCTCAGAAAGGTATTGCTTTACAAACAACTATCACTCCAGCAAGGAAGAGTGAAGAAAACAACCGAGTTACCTCCTTTAAAAAAAAGATAGTGAGGAAGACTAATAGATATAATCTACAAAGATTCTTCCTCTTTCTACAATCTTCTCAACCTCCCTTAATCTCATCCTATTTTTTCTTTATTATTAATATCTATTGCTGACCTCAGAGCTTGATTTCAGGGTCTTTTTTGCTTGCTCAGTTCTACTACTTGGGCCAACTTCCAGTCTGGCATTTTGCTGGTTATTTGGAGACAGAGTCTCTCAAGACTCTTCTGCTCCAGCTGGTTTGGAACTGAGGCTGTCAGATCTCTACTTCTGGAGGAACTAGGATTTATACGCAGGAGGCACTGGTGCCTGGCTCCTAGCTTGTATTTTTCAGTAATCCCCAGCTTGACTTTTCCTCTGTCTTCTGATTGTCAGGACTCTGTCTTTATAGAGCCTACAACTTCCCTGAGTCCAATAAAACTTTTGTGTCCACTTAACACTGCAAGCATACGAAAAGTTCAAGGCAGGGCCCTCGGTTCACATGATTGCTTGAATCCAGGGCTTCAATTTTCATTCTGAAGATAGGGTGAGAACTCCAGCAAGAAGAAAAGTAGAGCTGAGCCTGTGTATAGAAATTGAGGCCTTTCAGAAATTTTCTGACAATCTCTAGGAACCTCACCTGGTCATAAGGTGAAGCAGGATTGAAATTAGAAGCTCAAGAGAGTCTTTTCACCCCCTGCCTTGCTGCCTGTTCAAATACTCAGAAATCCATTAAAAATATGTCAGCTACATTAGAGCGAGGTCATAAAGGCTGGATTAGATGGACCAAGAACTTTCTAAGTTTTTATGCAGGTTTAATCATGCCTCAAAGCAAATGCCGTATATTGTTAGAAAACAGCTAGTCACCTGTTAGATCTACAAATCTGAGCAAATTACTTCTCTTGAGTCTGACTTTTTAACTTTAAAATGAAAAACGATAAAATGCATCCCTAGTAAACTTTCCAGCCCTTATGTTTAATGATTTTAACTTACCTGAGTTGTTTGCATTTCACATTTTCATATAATCTCTAACAGACTTCCTCAGTTCATTTCCTTCTGTATATAATTTTGCTTTGGAGAGATAAAGAGAATGTAACTTACATTTATTATGTTAGATAGAGGATCCAGAGACAAAGATCAGATTAATATCATCTGTAATAACTTTAAGAAATGTTGTTGATTGCTTTTGCTATCTTTGTAGATTGCCTCTGGCTTTTAGCATTTCAAATGTAATTTAGTTTTAAATTATATGACATTTTTCTCAATCTTTACGAATTATATTTGTTTGGCTATGTGGCTTAGTAAAAGACATTAGAAGTCACCTTAAAGGGGTCCTCTTACATGTCAGATTCCGAAGGCTTTTTTTTGGGGGGGGGTGTCCGGTCGTGGAGTCTGAACTCTGGGCCTGGGCGCTGTCCCTCAGCTCTTCAGCTCAAGGCTAGTATTCTACCACTTGAACCACAGCACCACTTCCAGCTTTTTTCTTTTAGCTTATGTGGTGCTGAGGAATCGAACCCAGGGCCTCATGCATGCAAGGCAAGCGCTCTACCACTGAGCCACCTTCCCAGCCCCCAAAGGCTCTTGATACTTGGAGCTGGGAGACTGATAGGAGTGGTCACTAAAATGCTGACATTCTAAAACTCAATCTTAGTTACACTTAATACAATGCTATAAATCAAAAGAGGAGAGTTTCGATGGTACCCACTGCATAAGGATTCTTGCACTAGTTGAGTGTACTACATTACTGGATGAGTGAGCAAATTTATTGAAAATGGACTCCTGTCTCCCCTTTCCCATATACAAATATAACTTATGTAATGTTGCCCAAGTGAAGCAACAGAAATGATATAAAAATTATTTACCATCTATAGTTTCAAAGAATTGTTCATTTTCCAATCAATGCCAGGAAATTGAGGATCTCTTAGGTTCTCTGGTCACATGGATTGAATCAGCATATGCCATATACACATACTGTTAGGGTGTGTCCAATAATCCCATCTAAAATCTTCCTTCACGTTAGATGATAGAATGCATTCTGTGTCAGGAACAGTAAAGCAAGTTCTAAGGCCACAGAGCCCTAGCTAGTTTGTAAAATGATTTTCTCTGGTTGTGATTGGCGTGTCTTCAATGCTGTCCATAACATAGGAATGAATCGACTGAGATACGTTGGAAAAATGACCTCACGTTCTCCTATTGACATTATTCATGAACTTTGCAATATAGTTTTATAGCACTTTCCATTGAGTGATGGAGTCTGTTTCTTTAGCTTGTGAATCTGGAGTTATCATGAGAGAGTCTGGGCCGCAAAATATCATAGAAGCAACATTGCTTTCGCCCAAAGTACTTTGCATATCACAATTGCTTTGGGAACCCCACATGCATCATTTGAACAAATTTGGATTTCCATCTGAAAATATAGGAATTCATATGGAGAATCAAGCTCAAATAGTCCAGCCAAGACCCAAGAGAACTGACCTGAATCAGCTGAGAATATCCCACATTAGTCCATACCCCAAAGTTGACCAGCTGAGGTGTACTCATGTATAAAAGCAGAACTAACCTATGGCTGTGGCTTCATGCTAGTGAATTTGGGAAAATTTTTATTTTTAAGCAGCAAGATATAACTGACATACCTCCAAAGATCCCACGCTAAAATAATCTTCTGTAGTTAGTTTTACCTAAAACTTTTCACTTTACAAACTCACATTTCACATTCTTTGACAACTCCAACTCTCCAAATGGCTTAATTAGAACAAGCCAGCAAAGTAACATAGGTTCCTAATGAATGTGAATGACATCCCAGAGACAAGGTGTATTTAAAAATGGAACTCAAATTAATCTTAATTGCTGGAATTTGGAAATGAAACAAAGACTATTCCTAGTGCTTAGATCCTCTACATCCTTCCAGGGTGAGCAGTGACACTGGGGAATGGAAGATTCTGGCTTCTTTGCTACCTTAGTGTAAAAGATTTATTTTTAGCTTCCTATCACCTCTCTTTATTCCTTTTGCAGTGGAAGCCTCCACTCATTATATTAGCTCTCCATGAAATGTCTCAATCTCTTTATTGCAAAAGATGTGAATTAACTTTGCTCAGATGAGCAAAGCTACTTCATATTGTTCCAGCTTCATTGAGATATCGCTATGTATTTAAAGTGTACAATATTTTTGTTTAATAAACATACACCTTATGAAGTGATTACCACAACTAAGTTAATTAACCCACTCATCACCAGGCAATTGCAGTCATTTCTGACTGCAAATGTTTCCCAATATTTGGCACATAATCCTATTTTTACAAAGCAAAGGCATTTATATGATCTTTATATTCTCTTCCTAATTTCATGCATCCCTTAATAAACACAGCGTGGGTGACCTAGATAGTTTCTGGAACCATTCTCCATCCTAAATTAGCTGTTGGTGATACCTTTAATTGATTACAGAACAAGAATGCTTCTCTGTGAAACCCTGAAGGACTATTGGGATGATTTGCAAAGCACTTTGCAAGAATAGAAAAACATAATGATATATTTCATCCCATCTTATTCTTCGTACTATTTTTTTTTATCAGAGATTAAGTAGCAGGCAGATAATAAGCTCACCCTTAAATGATAGAACTCCATCATATATTTTAGACACTGAATCAGTCATTCTGTAATGGCCAATGGATAATTTAAATGCAGTTTTCTTCAGAAAGAAAACTTCTCAGCCTACACAAAAGCAAAAAATGAACCCTAATAGATTTCCTGTGAACAAATTCACCTTTTGATGTAGACTCATGAAACAATTAAATTCAGAGAATTAATTGCTTCTTGTAGTCCATAAAATATTTACAATTAGTGGGAGGGAAGAAATAGTAGGGGAAAACCAAGGGAGGAGGCAACAATGCTTGATAAGAAATGTACTCATTGCCTTGCTCATGTAACTGTAACCCCTCTGTGCAGCATTTCCACAATAAAAAAACTTATTAAAAAAAAGAAATAGGGAAGAAAAACTCTCAAGTACCACCTGCAGATACTTGAGTACACCCTGAAAGAAACAACTGCATTCCTGGTTTAACAATGGATGCAAGAACTGTCAACAATAGAGTCGGTGGCAGAGTCCCGTCCAACCCATAAGGTTTCAAAACTCCAATGAGATAAAACTGTCCCTAAAAGATCTCTTAGATGAACAGTTTGTAGGAAACAACCATCTCTACATCTGATGCAGTAGAGATAGCAGTTTTGGGTTATAAAGCCTAGACCATCCTGAAAATCTCTCCATAGGACAGACCTTTTTTTTTTTTTCTACTATCTACATAGTTTATGTCCTATCAATTATAACATAGGTGAAGTGGTCTTTTCTTTTTTTAATTTAATGTAATTTTATTGTAAAGATGCTGTACAGAGGGGTTACAGTTGCATGAGGAAGGCAATGAGTACATTACTTGTTGATCATTATTACCCTTTCCCTTTTTGTTGTCCCACTATCCCTTCCCTCTAGGACAGAAGTTTTGAAGACAAGCTGGTCTTGGAAACCGCAACTCACTCAAAATAACTAATAAAGAAAGAATGAGAAAAATAAAAAAAAATCTGCAATTAGATTTGGGATTTTTTTTGGCCATTTTTTTTCTTTCTCCTATGAGAGATCAAGCTGGCCTTGAACTTGTAATCTACCTGTCCTCACCTCTTCAGTGTTGGAATTACATGTGCATATTTCCACAAGCAGCTTAAATATTTGAGCATTAATAATATTCTTGAACCCATTTTGGAAAGCCAAGAGCCAGGCCATTTTGTAGGCTCTTGGTGATGACATCATGAATCAATGACAGAGACCCAGGGGACAGAAATGTGTCACTGTCTCCCCTCCAGATCCTGTTGCTAGGGGAATCTGCTAGCAGTGTTTGAATAACACGTGTTACCCACCTCAGAAATTATAGAAACTAAAGAAGACCTTGGCAAATACGTATCCTGGTTAGCAAGTTTGAGACAGTGAACACCATCTGAGACTAAAATGATGCTCTTAGTGATTGATAGCAGCAGTTACAGAGCTGGCAGCATCACACAGTTGCTGCAAAAATACTTCCACCTGTCTCTCCACCATCCCAGCCCAACCTGTAAGACCAGCACTGAAATAATACTGGGTTCATTCATTTAAATCAAGATATTTAAATTCATTTTGTTGTTCCCTCATTTAGGATGATCAGTGAAATTGCAGTTGCCCTCTCTGTCTTTATTTTTGAGACAGGTGTCTCTAGGTATCCCAGAATGGCTTTGGACTCTTCACTCATCTACATCACCTGCCCCAGAGCTGGGATTACAAGTATATGCCTTCACCCCTGGCAATGGCACTTTCCATTCCAATGGATATCTCCAACCTCATGTGTTTCATTTGACCTTGCAAGCTTCAGTGACCATCAGGGTTAAGAGTGAGGTCTCTGGAGTCAGATTCCCCTACCCTTCTGCCACTTTGTAGCTACACAAGTTTGGGAGTCAAAAGTAAGTGCCATGTCTGTTTCTTCATCTGTAAATAGAAGAGTAGTAGCATAAGTGCCATGTCTGTTCCTTCATCTGTAAATGGAAGAGTAGTAACATAAGATTCTTAGGGCTTGGTCCAGGATTGGTGCCTGGAAGGTGTTTGGAGCAATATTGAGTATATAGAAAATGCCCAATGGTTCTTCTTGTCACACTGTTGATTAGGAACAGAGTGGGAGTGATCATGATGTTTGGGGGCGCTGTCATTACATTGTAATGAGATACTATATGCCAAGTGTCCTCCTTCCATAACAAAGAAACAAAAAAGGTGGACAAGTGTGACAAGAGTGGCTGACACCAGCTGCCACGTGATCTGACCTTGCCATGTGCCAGTCACTGCTCCCACCAATGCACTGGGATCCATGCTTGTCATGCCATTCTTTCCACTGAGGAAATAATGGAAGCATAGCGCAGTCATCTGACCAAGGTTAGGGGAAATCTGGACATACTAGTTAGGATCATGTGAGCTGCTTAACCCCATAGAGATAATTCCAGAGCTCTTTGTGCTTTAGCACAATAGAATATTAGTTCTCAGATAAAAGCAAAATGGTAATCTTACTTGGTGGGACCTCCTCCTCAAAGCTGGGATCCAAACTTTAGGTCAGTGTGGTAGTTTCACAATGTGTTCCATTTGGTCTCCAAGATCATCTATCTTTCAGTGGATGAATGGATCAAGAAAATGTGACACACAGACACACATGCAGTAGAATTCTACTCATCCATCAGAAAGAATGATCTGTACCATTTCTTTTTTGTTTTTTTTTTAACATCTTTTTTTTTTTAATTTTAATTTAATTTTTTTTTGTGAACATACTGTACAGAGGGGTTACAATTACATGGGCAGGTTAATGCGTACATTTCTTATCAAGCATTGCAGCCTCCTGCTTTGTTTACCCTTCATATCCCTTCCCTACCTCTCCCTCCCCCCCCACCAACGTTGTAAAGCTCGTTTTGGACATGACAACTTGTACTTCTCATTGTTGCATCAGGTCCACCTGTATCCTTAAACGACTTGTTTTTCCCCATCTCCTCCACAAGTTATACTGACATCAAATATAGTGAAAGCAGGGGTTATACTGTGGGGGAGGGACATACAAAGCAACATAGAGATAATCTTATAAATGCATTATAAACAAATACATGAAAGAAAAAAGCATTGAAATACATATCTAAGGGTTCGTTTTCCTAACATCACATTATCTGACCTTTTCCGCTTGACTCATACCTATACTAGATATTGCAAATAAGGGAAACCATGGGACCTATGTTTCTTTGGGCCTGGCTTACTTCACTTAACATAATTTTTTCCAAGTTTTTCCATTTCCTAACAAATGGGGCAGTGTCATTCTTTCTGATGGAGGCATAGAATTCCATTGTGTATATATACCACATTTTCTTGATCCATTCATCTACTGAGGGACATCTGGGTTGGTTCCATATCTTAGCTATGGTAAATAAGGCTGCAATAAACATAGTTGTGCTGGTAGCTTTAGTGTGGTCTTGTTTGTAAACATTTGGGTAAATGCCCAAAAGTGGGATTGCTGGGTCAGAGGGGAGCTCTATGTGAAGTCTTTTGAGGAACCTCCATACTGCTTTCCAAAGTGGTTGAACAAGTTTACACTCCCACCAACAATGAAGTAAGGTTCCCTTCTGTCCACATCCCCTCCAGCATCTGTTGTTATTAGAGTTCTTGATTTTTGCCATTCTAACTGGGGTGAGGTGGTATCTCAATGTTGTTTTGATTTGCATTTCTTTTATGGCTAGGGAGGTTGAACATTTCTTCATGTGTCTATTGGCCATCCTTCTTTCTTCTTCAGAGAAGTTTCTCTTCAAGTCTGTAGCCCACTTATTTATTGGGCAGTTGTTTCTTTGAGGATTTGTTGTTGGGGGATTTAATTTTTTGAGTTCCAAGTATATTTTAGATATGAGACCCTTGTCCGTTGTATGTCTAGTGAAGATCTTCTCCCAATCTGTGGGCTTTCTATTGATCTTGCTAGCTATGTCCTTTGCCATGCAGAAGCTCTGCAACTTCATGCAATCCCATTTGTCCAACCTTTCTTTGATTTGTTGTGTTTCTGGGTCTCTATTAAGAAAATTTCAGCTGGAGCCAAGGAGACCTAGGGTTTCTCCTATTCCATCCTGTAATGTTTTCAGAGTGTCTGCTTTGACTTCGAGGTCTTTGATCCATTTGGAGTTGATTCTGGTGCAGGGTGAAATATAAGGATCTAGCTTTAGTTTTCTACATGTAGTTAACCAATTTTGCCAGCACCATTTCTATTGTTTTAGCTCCCTTATTGAAGATTAGATGGCTATAGGTCTGTGGGTTCATTTCTGGGTTTTCAATTCTATTCCATTGGTCCTGAGGTCTGTTCTTATGCCAATACCAAGCTGTTTTGATTACTATGGCTTTATAGTAGAGTTTGAAATTTGGTATTGATATTCCTTCAGCCGTGTTCTTTCCGTTGAGGAGCGTTTTTGCTATTCAGGGTCTTTTATTGTTCCATATGAATTTTTGGATTGCCTCTTCTATTTCCTTGAAGAATGAGGTTGGAATTTTGATAGGTATTGCATTGAATTTGTAGATAGCCTTGGGAAGTATTGCCATTTTCACGATGTTAATCTTTCCAATCCAGGAGATCTGTACCATTTGTAAGGAATAGACAAGACATGGAAAAATATTACAGTAAACAAAGTAAGTCAGACCCAAAGAAACATAGGTTACATAGTTTATCTCATTTGTGGTAAGTAGAATGTGCCTATAAATCTACCAGTTAACACATTGGATAGTAAAATAATACACTTGGACATGATAAATTACACAGGTCTCTAAACATTCACACACTGAGAAGAAAGGAGGAAATTCATAAGAGTGGGTCATAAAGGCTGGATAAGATCATATAATATAATTCTTCAAAATAAACTCCAAGAAATGGAAACAAGAGAGCATTTTTATTTTTTATTGTCTTTTCCTTTTGTCTTGTTTGTTAGCTTATGTGTCTTTGGGAGGGGAAGGAGGACACAGAAATGGTGGGATGAAGGGTGGATAAATGCAACAGTGGTACTCACCAGACACTGTGTGGAATATGAACTATACAACTTGCGGTGGGATGGGAGGGAAACACTGGGAGAGAGCGAGGGAAGGGATGAAACAGGTCAAAAAGAAATGTACACATTACCTGACATTTAACTATAATCTCTCTGTACATCACCTTTACAATAACAATAAGATATATATTTTTTAAAGGGTGGAAAGAATTGTAGAAGTCTTATAGGAAAGGCCAAATGGATAGCATTCCATTCCTCTGAAATGGAGTGTGGCCACAAACAACAAAGAAGAATAGTTGTATGCCAAAAAAAAAAAAAAAGGCACAGGCCAGCTGGTCTCGAACTCACGTTCCTCCTGCCTCATTCTCCTGATTGATTACTGACATGGGCCTGAACTAATTTACCAATGTGTTACTCACTAGACACTGTTGGAAATGAACTATACAACTGTGGGTGAGGGGGTTGGGAGGGAAAAAAAACTGGGAGAAAATGAGGGCAGAGGTGACACTGTTCAAAAAGAAATGCACTCAGTACCTGATTTATGTAACTGTAACCCCTCTGTGCATCACCTTTACAGAATAATTTTTTTTAAAAAACAACAAACAAGCATAGGGACTGTGATAGGCTAGCTTACCTGGATGAACGAGAGAAACCTCAAACCAGGTGGGTCTGACTCTGAGCAATGGGGAAACATGCTTTCTTTCTGCATTTGTGCCTCCCCTGTACTTTTCTCCAAAAAACATCTTCGAAGCTCTACCAAATCACAATCTAGAAATCCTTATTCCTTCTCTCTCCCTGCTACCCAGTGAGTCTCCACAGAGCAAACTCTCCATAATGTAATATAATCATAATACACTTAGAATTGAGTTAGAATTTGAATATAATTTGAATTAAAACATTCTTCAAAACTGCTATCATAAATGAACTCTTTTTAATGATCGGATTCATAAATATTCTATTTGTTTGGCTGCTAATACTCCTTAGTACTAGATCAGTATGTGCCATTTGCCAAAATTTACCCATTGCATCTGTCATCTGTTGGATGCATCTACTCTTCAGGTTATGTCTTCTGAATTGTAATCTGACTGAATCAACTTTATGGAAAATTCCACTTTTTAAGGATTTTCTTTTTTACTAAAAACAAGGGAACAAACTATGAGGACTTGGTTTTTAATTGTGTTGAGTTGTTTATGAGTTTAGCCAAGCACAATGGAGTTGGTTCACAATTAGATTGTCCTTTCCCTGAAATGGCTCCTTTAAACTATATTTGGTCCTGTTACATTAGCTTGTCTCAACATACAGAAATATTCTAAAAAATAGATGGAACACATACCAGAAATTACTTAAGAATCCCAGCTAGGTGCCAGTGACTCACACACCTAGCTACTCAGGAAGCTGAGATCTGAGGCTTGCAGTTCGAAAAGTCCATGAGACTTTTGTCTCCAATAAACTACTCAGAAAAAGCCAGAAGTGGCATTGTGGCTCAAGTAGTAGAGAGTTAGCCTTGAGTACAAAGAGGCTCAGGGACAGTGCCCAGGCCTTGAGTTTAAGCCCCAGGACCAGCAAAAAATAAAATAAAATAAAATAACAATAATATAGCATCCAATTGAGTCTCATGTTAAGTTTCCCTAGGTGAATCATACTTATGCAGACACTTTTGGGATTTAAATTTTAAGACATCCTCTTTCTCTAGCTCTATATTGCCTTGCGAGGTGGATATTTTGTGTGCTATAGAAGGTCTCTTGGTCACCATTTACCCTGAAAGAAAAGTTTGTGAATATTGAGATTCTCTTGTTTTCTGGGGCGTGACATTTTGGAAAAGGTTGCTCCATGTCATGATTTAATATGACATTATTCTGGGGAAGAATGACTCAAAGCTCCATGGAAAGAGGAAATGAAAGGAAATTGAAGATGAGATGATGTTCAGAGTTAAACTTGGTCACTTTGGTTGGCAGATATTTTACAAAATGAAATCCAGACTACACAGCATTGGGTTTTAGTAAGGTAACAGATGAACTCACATGAGGTCAGGTAGAGAGTCTCTCATCCTCATTTGGCCACTGCTACTACAATTTGTTCACCCTCCTTTGGCAAAAAGAGAGATCAGACCAACACCTGCTATGCTGGAGACTAGCAATCTCCTTACTTCAGGAGGAGTGGAGGCCAATAGAGACTTTCCCACATGTAGAACATTTGTCCCTAGAACCACTGAGAAATCGTCATGGAAGGAAGTGCTCCGAAATAATTTTCAGATGTGAGATGTTTTCATTATCAGTGGTTGCTTGCTCACAAATGAAGTAGGTGGAGATCTTCTGGAAGGTTGACTGTATCATACTTGTCACTGTTCTGGAGATTCTGACACCCCCTTCCAAGGTGGGCTCTCTACCTATTATTTCCATATATTTATACTGACCCACTGTTATTCATGGTCCCTCAGGAAAATTGAAAGGCTCTCATTCTCATCGATAAGTCAGAACTTTTCTCTGTTTCCCATAAGACTAACAAAAGTCTTGAGAACCTTTGGTTGGAGGCAGTGTTTTTTCTCTTCTTTACTAGGTCTCATTCTTTGTAGAAACCAGGGGACTGGAAATATATATACATATGTATATATATATATATATATATATATATATATATATATATATGTTCATTGTCCTTGATTCATCTTTCTCACTTCCTTACCTGGGTGCTCAGAAAACACATGATTTTAGAACTGACTGTAAGTTTCCATGATCCAAACTCAATGGAAGTCCAGTGGAGTGTGCTATTAATTGGGTGCACAAGTATCTTTAGCAATTTCAGGAAGGAGAATCTGAAGCTGAAGATACAGGAGGCGAAGAGGGACACACCGAATGCACTATTCATTATGGTGTTAACCATAATCTTCAGTGTATAACCAACTAACTGACTCCCATATGAAAACAGTGAAAAGCTTCAGAATTATATAAGAAACTAACATTTCATTATTAAAAATACAAAACATTAACATAATCTCACACTCATATTTCATAATGCTTCCTTGTCATTGTGAAGAAAGAGAGCAATTTTTGTTACTATGAAAATTGAGCCACATTCAGATTCTCTTTACTGCTATTGTTTTGTAGAACTCAGGAAATCCAAGCAAGAGCTTAAAATGCAAAAGACTGAGTACCTTAGTAACCTGTTAAGATTTATTGATGAAGTTTACTATACATATTATTATGTATAGCTGCATAATACTGAGTAGCTTTGTCATTTCATTAAGATTTATTGATCATTTTATTAGATCATTAGTATTAGGTACAAGTAAATAATACTAGAAATGAAGATACCTAAACAATGTTTTGAAAAAGAGATTGTATGGGAGAAAATGGAAATACTTGGTAATGTCTCATCATTAATGACTTCCTAATGTAGATGTAGAAATCTATTCAAATGCCTTTTTCAGGGCTAGGTATTTATGGCGTGGTACTGGGAATATGACACTGGCAGCCCTTACCCTTCATTGAAAATTGCCCTTCTCCTCAGGGTATTGTCACACCAAAGTTAACCTGTATCATATTCCCATTAGAATGTTAAGACATACATTTATTTCTCACTTTCTGGGATTTCTGAATTCAAGGACCAGCCTTGGGTTTGGGTGCAGACCTACTTCTATCATTACTAATCAGTTTTCCATTGCGATTTCAACATACCTGAGGTCAGCTAACTTTCTAAGGAGAAGAAGCTTGTTTAGCTCATAGTTCTAGAGAGCCCATGACATGGTACTGGCATCGACTAGGCCCTAGTGAGGACCTCATGGTGCTCAGTGTCATCAGGGCAAGACTGTATGCAGGAGGAAGTGAACATAGCTCCAGAGAATCATGGGAGGGACTCAGAGATGGGGCTAGCTGTTACAATATCTCCCTCTCAGGAGAGTTTAGGAATATGTTGAGAGCTAGGGGTCCCTTCTAGGGTCTGGTTACTCAGTCACCTAAGATGTTCCAGCTAGCCTGCACAGCCCCCATCTCCACACACAGGGCATATGTTTCCAACATGCCAACATTTGGGGGATCACTCAAATAACTTCCAACCCACAGCTTCCAGATTTCCGAGTGCCAACGTTTTGCTCTGTCCTCGACACAGTGGAAGGAAATGAACCAGCTTTCAGATTCAATTTTCTAAAAATAAAGGCACTAATTGTATTCGTGACGACTCTGCCTTCTAGATCTTATTCCTTCCCAAAGCTTCACCTCCCCCCTGCTGTCATAGCCGTGTGTGTGTGTGTGTGTGTGTATGTGTGTGTGTGTGTATGTGTGTGTGTGTGTGTGTGTGTGTTAACATCTAGAAGTGAATTGTGAAGGGACATCAGCATTCAGACCATTGCAAGCCCTCTGGAGTGGGCATTTACACATTTGTGCAATGTTTGGGCTCTGAGTACTCTGAAGGAGCTTTTCAGTTCCACAGAACCCTGTGGTATTGTCTGAGGAACCCAATGCAACCGCATTGCACATCGGTTTTGTCCCTGCTGAATCTTTCTTCCCCACTTACACACACTGGTGTCCCTTAGGTAAGGTGCCCAGGAAACTCTCTGCAGGCAAAGCCGGCCTCCGGGAACTCAGTCTAAGACACGAACCTTTACATTCCAAAGTAATATTCCCAATATATTTTGAAAGATTGAGATCACAACAAATACATGATTTTGGGTCCTGTTTTTAAGTTTTTTTGAGCATTTTTATTTTGTTGATCCATTTTAAAGTATGTTGTTTACTAATTTGAACACATTTGGGGAACATATCAAATTATTTAACCAATCTAATTCTTCAGCAATAATAGCACAACAGCTTTATGTGTAAATCTCTGAGCATTTCAGATCATTTCCCCAGAAGAAGAATTACTGGGTTCAAGAATATAAACTGTGTCAATAATCTCAACATATGTTGCTAAATTGGTCTCCATAAATAGTGTAGACATTATGTTTAATGGATATTTATTATTGCCAGTATCATTTAGAATTGCACTTGTTCTAACTGACTATTCTCTTACTAGAGTTGAGTATTTGTTATTATACCAAATTCAACTCCAGGCAGTAATCTCTTACACCAACATACTGCTGCTGGATTGGAGTCTAAAATGAGTCCTATCATCAAAGAAGACTCCTCTCTATCTTAGAAGAAAACTCACTGCAGCTACTTGTCAGTACTTTGATTTAGTCAGAAAACATTCCATCAGCACAAGTTAAGCTATTCTCTTTATGTTCAATCAAAGTTATGGCAATTTTGATGATGAATTTCTTAATTTTATTAATCTTTATAGAAGATATATGTATAATGCCTATATCTCTACTAGCACCTAGTATGAATCTCTCTGTCTGTCTAGCTAGCTAGCTAGTTAGCTATCTATCTTCTATCTATCTATCTATCTATATATCTATCTATCTATCTACCTATCTATCTATCTATCTGTTTGTCTGTCTGTCTATCTATTTCAAGTGTAGACTAAAATTACTTGGTAAAATAATTATTGTCAATGTCCATTCAGCATCTTAATTACACCCTTTTCTCATGTTGTGGTTCAGAAAAGCAGTGTAAATCACAAAAGTTTCTAAAAGTAATCAACTGGTCTTCCCAATTATAGATTCTCAATACAGGCTTTTACAGAGCAAGTGTAAAGCAATTTGATGAACAAGTATCTGATGATAATGTGTTTTGCCTTTTAACTTAGGCCCTGTTGGTGTTTGAAGAATTAAAAACAAAAGTCATAGAGAATATAATTTTCTCATTTATTCATTTAACACACACACACACACACACACACACACATACACACACACACACACACACACACACACACACACACACACACACACACACATATATTATATATGTAGTCCTAAAGCTCTGACCTTGGACTTACATACTAATAGAAATTAATAGATCGATACAGTTGAGTAAATAATTATATGTATCATATTTACAATATAATTATATTGTAAACTATTTTGAGTAGCATGAGTCTACTGGTTCATACTGGAACAAAATTAATGAGTTAGCTATACTGTGGTGGCTGTATTCCTCAGGCATGTTGGAACTGTATTTTAAACAGTTGAGACCAGACTCCCCCATAAACATTTGCAGATAAGGGGAAAAATTAAAAAATCTGCTCTATTTTAAATAAGATCAAATTGCAAATTTCTACTCTAAATCAAATCTCCTGTTTCTACATATTTACTGAATTCCTTGTGTAAAATGCAGATTGGCTACGCTTTTAGTACAAAATAATTAACTTAAAGTTAAGATTTCAGAAGGTAAGTAGAGCTGTTTTCTCAGCCAGTTCTCCAAAGCTGTACAAACCCGTGAAACGCTCATTTGTGAAAGCCAGCGCTGGGTCTAGGGTATTTTTATTTACAAGTACTGTGACTATGTAGCAGTGAATTTAAATTACAGAGGGAGGATTTCCTACTCCCTGCAGCCGCGAGGAGTAAACTGTTGAGATAAATTTAAGATGGGTACGATATTATGAACAAGAGAAAAGTGAAGGAACGCAGAGATAGGAATTATAATCATTTCCCTACAGTACCCTGAATCTGTAAGCACGAAGATTAAATACCTCTATTCTACATCTACACCTCTCAAAGCTCTCCTCTTGATTCCCATGCAAATTTCCACACAGGAGAGAAATGAGTTGACTTCAATAATCAAAACAAATCAAAGAACCGGTGAGAGTGAAGTGGAAAGCAGAGCATCTCCACCCCAGGGATGTAAATGGAAGTGATCACAAAACCAATACACTGTTGTACTTAGTTAATCTGGGCCAATTAGCTACAGTCTTTTGAGAGCAGCTACCTGCAATTTTTGTATGAAAAGTCTTAATCCAGATGATGTATGAGGTACAAAGGTAAACCCAACATTGTCTGATAAATGCCAATATTATTTTTTCATACTGGTATAATTTCCAAAAAATATTTAAGGCAAGAATGGGATTTAACTCTGGAATATAAATTGCTTTGCTGTGAAGACAAGTCATGCAGGTATAATCTTGTCCAGATCCTAATGCAAACCATTGAATTATGGTGATGAGGTCATGCATCCAGCCATAGAATAGTAGAATCATGGTTGGGATTATTTCTTAAAGTTTGATAATGAAGAACTAACTGCCTACTCACATGATATAGTCATGATAATGTTCAAACACATGATAAATGTTACAATAGTTTTCATTTGATTATGCTCTTAAATAATTGAGTAATTATTTAATAATTAAAAACTTGATTTTAATAAAACTTGAATAATTTTATTTGTACTTAAACCCATGAACAAAATTATATTTGGTACAAACAAGCAAGTTATAATAGCTAAATCGCTAGTACTTGCGTTCCAAATTTGGTTCAAGTTTACTATCAAATGCTCTGAACCTAATAGTCTCTAAACTTAGGGGTTTATTGATCCAGATATTTTGTACTCATAAACTGCTCTGTTAAATGGCTACTCCTTTGTATAACTACTTACAGATAATAAAAATGTTTTTTAAAATTCCCAAATTATGTCATTTGCAAAAAAAAAAAAACCCTCATGTCAGTTCAGTGTTCTAAAGTTTTTCAGGTAGGATAGAACCAAAAAAAATATTTTAGGGGGAAAATCTTTGTTTTATCTTAATCTAGCCAAATTTTAGCATTTGCTACCAGTTGCCTAGGAGGAAAGGAAAAGTATGTAAGACAAAGTAAAATGGAAGCATAACATCCATCTTTAAGGAAAAAGAAAGATTTGAGTGATTATACAAAGTGATATTCAGATTACTAGATGCAACATTCACTGGAGGTTGACATTTCAAAAAAGATCTAGGAAGTATTCTTCTGCAATGGATTCATTTTCACTCTGATTCCTAGCTAAGTCTGCTGTTTAATTTCTCTCTCAAATTTCCCCAAATTGTGTATTACATACATTTGTATGCAGCCATTGTTAGCTATAACAAGTGTCTGACAAAATCTATGTATTCCAGGAAACCAGAAATGAGACTGGAGAAATTCAAATGTGAAGCTATTTCTTTGAAGCTCTCACTTGTCAGTTAAAAATGGTCTAGAATGGACCTAGAAAGTTGAATAATTAAGGAGTTGGAATTTGGATAGAACAGGAACTGTAATGGGCAGAATAATGGTCTCCAAAGGATGTTCACATCCTAATTAATGGGACATGATGATGGGAAATTGAGATGGCAGATAAAATTAGTGTTGGTAATCAACTAACTTTGGGAGAATTATCTTAACTCTTCAGGTGGACCTGGTGACTCAAAAACACGAGAGGGAGCTAGAAGAGATGGTCAAAGAAAGAGATGTAAAGACAGAGTGTGAAACATGGGAAGACTCAGCTCCTGTTACTGACTTAGAAAATGGAAGAAAGGTACCATGAACCATGGGTGAAGGGACCTCTCACAGCTAGAAATGGCAAGAAAAGGGACTGTCTAAAATAGATGTAACACAGCCTCACTGATGCATTGGTCACAGTTTAGTGAGACCTAAGTTGGATTGATGATCATTGCTGCTATCACATAGTAATTGCATATTATTAAACAGATTACAAGTAGAAGTCTTTATGTATTTTTATTGTAAAGGTCATGTACAGAGGGGTCACAGTTACATATGCCAGGAAATTTCTTTTTGAACAGTGCTACCTCTTCCCTCATTTTCTCCCAAGATTTTTTTTTCCCTCCTGACCGCTCTCCCAAGAAGTATGAATATTATTTACTCTGTTCATGGGAGGCTAGGAGGAAAAGACAAACATGATAAGGGAAACTAAAAGAAAGAAGATCTTCGTGATTGATATAGCACAGGAATATCAGCAGAATGGTATCTTAAAGTTACATGAAAATTAGAACATGTAAATCATGAAACTGGATATTTAGCAGAGGAGATTTCCAAAGTATGCATTGAAGGGATGAACTCACATCTTATTGCTGTCTGTGGGGTTGTTCAAGAAGAAAAAAGCCAATACAGAAAAGAACCGTTGAACATAGAGTAATAAAGACTGAAGATTTGGGACATTCCCAGCCTACCTATATTGTGATCGCATAAGCGATGATTTAAGGCCTGGCATTGATGGCTCACAGCTGTATTCCTAGATACTTAGGAGACTAGGATCTGAGGATCAGACAAAAAAAGCCTATGAGACCCTTATCTCCAATTAATTATCAAAAACAGGAAGCAGAACTGGGGCTGAAATGCTAACGCAGTGGCCATGAGTGACAAAGCCAAGGGAAGGTGCTCAGGCTCCAAATCCAAATCCTAGTACTGGCATAAAAATAAATTAATACAAATTGATTAATTAATTATAAAAAAGATTATTTGCAGAGATTAATGGTATGACTCATAGATCACACAGGATAACCACTGGGATTGTCTGGAAAGTCAGCAGAGGCAGCTTTTGTCTGATATAGTAATATGCATATGTTTTTCTCCACAATTTCTATCAGTAGAAACCGTACCAGCTTGGCTTTAGAAATCCAGAGAAAATATGAAGTGAAAGTGGATAGTAGAGAGAGAATGAAGAGACAATTCAGTGGACTAAGCAATAAATAAATCCAAAACATTGGCATAGATGCTAGTTTATGGGTAGAATTTACCTGAGAAAATTATGATTTCATTCCCTGAAAGATTTAGGGGTCAGAAGAAATTCATCAATATTGACTTCAGACTTTCTCACACAAATGTGAGGCATGGGGTGGGGTTCAATAATAGAAAAGTGAGTTTACAAGTGCCTGGGTGCCATTAGATGATAGCAATTAGGTAGCAGTCCCTTAAACAAAATATATAGGAAAGCTTTTAGTTCAATCTTTATCCCTAACATCTTCTGTTAGACCAGACCATGCCAGGATGGGACATATCCATAGTGAATCCAGTATATGACAGTCTGATGGGACAAGAATATTTGTAAATCAGTTAATGATGTGATGACATTATATTGAAGTGAAACACTTCACTTCTTGGTTTAAAAGTTGTCTTCTCAAATAGTCCTACTAATCTGTATTTCCCCTGTCTTTTTCCTGAATTCTTAATATGAAAATGGCAAACATTTGTAGAGGACTTTCATTGTATGTGTCATGCCCAGTACCACCTGGAAGAATTATTTTATACATTTTTCATAAGGTACATTTGCTATTCTTATTCTTCACTAGCTCCTCCAGTAAGTGGAAAAGTAGGCATTTAAATTCAGCTCTCTATGAGTCTGGAAAGAGACCTAGCTATCACATTATCATTTGTCTTTACGTATCTGGAAATTAACTTCTTATACTCAAAAACTGGACAAAATTGGAGAATGGTGTGGTATTCTTCAGCGTAGGCTTTTCGAGATAGTAAATGAGCAGCTTCTTTATAATCATTTTGCCTGAGAATATAGGGAGACAAAACAGTTATGTAGAAAATGCTTACGGAAGCAAAGCTGAATTACATAGAAAATGCTTTTCTAGTTAAGATGAGTTGCCCATGAACCCCTGGAAAGGAATAGTTACATTACATACTATGACTAAATACCAGGCAAAATAAATACAATACAATATGGTGTCCACATGTTATCTAACCTCTGGCTCACAAAAGAACCTATTTTACAAGAGGTAGGAGCTGAGAAATAGGAAGCAAGTTGCCAGCTATTGTATGTAATACAAGGCTTTGGGACCCATATTGAAACCATTGTGATTTACAGTCCTAGGAGTTCCTCACCTTTTATAGTATAAAAAGTAATGAATTAATTTTAGGTTTTATTTAAATTAATGTTGGGTGAGTTGTAGAAGAGAAAGATGCAGTTATACAGTATGAGAGAGTATGAATTATTTTGTGCCTGAAAGACCCTTTTGCAGCTCAAAGTATATTCCAGATGGTTCCTAACTGGGTGGACACCAAATACTATTCCAATGTTGAATAGGTTTTCCTCACTTCATTTGTCTGAACCACCTAGACAGGACAGGTACTTTTTCCTTGATACATTTTCAGCAGGATGGCGTTGCTGTTTTCCTGATCTGCTATCTCACACTGCAGCTGGCGCCTGGATGTACTGGATCTATGTACGTGGGCCCCTGAGTCATAATATGTGGGTACTTAGCAACCAGATCAGATAAGCACAGGATGTTCCATCTTTAATAGCATGATTTACAGTGGAATATGGCCTCCGCTATCATTTGTCAACATTCCAGACTGCAAACTGATCGAAGAACTGTTTAGATTGGGAAACAAGCAGGAGAATCACTTATAATCAAAAGTCTGCCCTGACAAATATTATGGTTTGAAATTTGCCATAACGTTTTAGCATATTCTTTCTCCTCTGGCATCCTGAAGTGATGTTTAGCTGCATAATAACAAATTTCAAAAGTAGACTCAATATTTCCCTGCTCTCATTGTCTCCATCCTGGTGCAAGAAGCAAGACATGAGTCACTAACTAAGAAAACACTACTAGTCACCAACTGATTTCCTGACATTTGAACAAATGGAGGAGACTATCAACAGTACAGTTTGAACAAAGCCATTTTGGATCATTTTACAGTCATAGTCTTCATAAAATATCCTTGTAAAACCTCAAAGGCAAATGGTATACCACCACATTTTCAGCCTTGAGAATCAGAATGACTATTTAGTTTAAGTGCCAATGTGTGGAGAATCACCGGAAAGTGTCAGTGTTTAAAATGAAAAATATTGGTGTATTGAAAGGGTTATATGTCATATCCAACAGGCTGATTGAGCAACTTCTTATGAAGGGTAATCGCAATGACACCATCAGAGAGATTCTGTCATAAATTTCTTTCTCAATTCTAACTACAAATTGTGCATTGCTCACATTTTTTATTTCACTGTATTAAGGTATAAAAGGTATGTGTTAAAATGAAAGTAGCTGGTAGTTATAGTATATGATTTCATGTAACCATAAATGCTTGGGGGAGAGCAGATTTTTTGAGGAATCTGACCCAAGAGTGGTAAGAGTCAGGAGAGCTGTCTTATCAGAAAGGGGGTTTGGAGCACAATGAACATGGAAGGAACCATTAAACCGAGATCAGTGGGCAGCTGGAAGCAGGTAAGAGTCTGTGTCAGAATGGGTAATGAAGAGAAAAGAGGCCACGGAAAGTCAGTTTGGGAGGGGACTTGAGGCAATCTAGCAACTTCAAATTTTTGTCAAGTTCATTTTGAATATATAAAATATGATTGTTAAGTTGGCAGTACTTTCAAGAAATTAAATTTAGATTTTTACCTTTCAAAGTTTTGATTGTAATAATATAGTTCTAAATACAGAAAATTCACATCATTTCTTCCTCCTTCCCCCCCCCCCCCCCCCCCCCCCCCCCCCCCCCGCTTCACAACAGAGTTTTACTCTATCACTCAGGTTAGTATTGAACTCCTAGGCTCAAATGATTCTCCAGCCTTGGCCTTTGAAACAAGCATATGCCTGGTTATATGTACACCTAGCATGTTGAAAACAACCAATTATAGGTTAATCATTAATGACACCATATCTATCTACTCAACCACATCCTACACACATTTTGAAAATGATCATTCAAAGAATATATACCAAGAACGATTGTATGCTGAAGAAGCAAAATATAAACTAGATACATGGATTGCTTATTATTACAAAAATTCATTAACATATTGAGAAAAATCAACCTGTTGTAAGTGAACACATTTGGTGATAAAGGTTGTAGGTGACTTGCCTTTCTACCCCAGTGGTTATTTCTTTCAGCAATCTACATTTTCTAAATGCTGTTTAATAAATCAATATTATTTTTGTAATGGGAATCATTTGTTAGGTAAAAGCCTCATGGTGATTTTGAGCTGGGTTAAGTCCCAAAGCTAACTAGGTATTTATCTGAACATCTTAGATTTAATCAGAGACCACAGCCCTAGAGGGAAGAGGAATTGCTTAGATCAGTGATATGAGGTTAAGTTTTCTCCTCTAGCTATCTCTAAGTAAGAACTAAAGAGGTACTACTGGCCTATGAAAAGAGAACATTGGGCTATTTCCTCAGATCAATTAGTTGCCTTCTTTCAGATGAAAACTGCAAATTGAGCTGAGTTGTGGTGGGAATTATTATAGCTTCTGAATAATTATTCAAAAGTTTGCTTAAAAGTTAGTCAGAAAGGCCCTTCTCTGAAGGTAATGCGGGGACAGTGGAATCATCTGTCATCTTGAAGTGCAATCTTAGCTGGTCCTGATAGTAAGCAGATGAGCAGTTATTGCTTCCATAATTGGATTTTGTTAGGGTAGGAGACAGAAATAGAGATAGATCTATTTCCTTCACTTAGAATGTGACATTTTAAAAGATATCCCTGCCAGAGGAGAATTTGGTGAAGGCTGCTCTTTTATAGTGGAAATCTTAAAGAAAAACATGTTGACTGATGAGTCATATGAAGGCATCAGCCTATTTAAATGAGTACAAGTTGCTATTTGAATGCCAAAAAGAGACAACGAGTCAACCTGCTACGTAAGAGGAAAAGTATCTACATTTTTCCATTGGATTTCTCTCTTCAATACCCAGGGATATATTGAATTATCTTTAAAATGAGAGACTGGATAGAGGGCTTGATACACTTTGGAATCAGAACAAGCTGCATTCATTGCCCAATCAAGACCTTGGACAATATATTTCAACTCTTTTAGCTTTATGTATATTTAGATAAAATTGTAAACATTTCATATACACATTAAATTCATATTTCAAATAAATTTTTATAAAAATAACTATGGTTATCACAGAATGCCAAATCATGTTATGTCCTAATATAATAGTTACACCATATTGATAGTAGTGATTATTATTGTAATAACCAGGCACTGTGCCAAATGTATCTATCTGTCTATGTACTAATGTATCTATTTGTCTATCTGTCTGTCTATCTATCTATCATCTCAATTCTTACACTACCTCTTAGGGTCTGCACCACTAAAGAGTTAATAAAAGCACTTATAGTTCAAAGCTGGCACATTCTCCAGCATATGCAAAGGAACACAATGACTTTGATTCAGTCCCTCGCAGGTAAGAGTCACAATGCTGGACCATGACTTACTACATATTATAGTGAATGAGTGGAGTGCATGCCTTTTCTGTCTTCTATTCATCTGAATAAACTTGAGTATTTTAAGTCTGAATAATTTTGGTTCATTGATAGTAGATTCTAAGACAAAAATTCAAGCACAAGTTTATTTAGGGGAGTGGAAAAGGACAAAAAGAAATATAGGGTGAGAAAAAGGTGAGAAAGTCGATAAAGGGTAACTCAAGCCCACTGGGGTCCTTGTATGAAGCTGTGTAGAAAATTTCTCAGGTTTTCTTTGTAGGAGGCCATAGGGCTACAAATGTTCTCACTGCTGGAGGGTGACCCTGGGGACAATGATTTCCCCTGCTTCTGGGCCCTCAGCTCTCTTTGAGCAACATTGCACGGCCAGAAAGGGATCAGGCTGGCTGGTCGATAGCAAAGAAGGAGGGCACTGACATTTTCTGCATCATTACATAAAACTTAATATAATAGTGAAATGTCAGGTTTATTCCAGATCAAAAAAGGATCCCTCTATTTCACTGCGTATGTATTTCCTTCATCTGAGAAGGGTAATTGTTGAAAGCAATTTTCTGAAGTTGTTTTCAGCAAGAGCTTCAAGTGTAGACCTATGGCACTGGTCTCCCAGGAGACAACACAAAGTGTAGGCCCAGGCTGGGGAGCAAAGAAATAGGGAAAAGGATATTGGAAGGAGACCAGTGGGGCCGGGAGATTGAAAATGGAGAAGAGAGAGTTGGCATTCAAATTCATTCAATGCTTCTACAACAAAATAATAAAAGGATAAAGGAAAAGAAGGGAAGGAGCAGAAGGAGCAGGAAGCAACAAAGAAAGAAGGAGTAGGAAGAGGGGAGAAAGAAGAGGAAGAGGTAGAGGAGGAGGAAGAGGAGGAGGAGGTAGAGAAGGAGGAGGATGAGGAGGAAGAGGTGGAGGAGGAGGAGGAAGAAGAGGTGGAGGAGGAGGAGGAGGAGGAAGAAGAGGTGGAGGAGGAGGAGCAGGAAGAGGAAGAAGAGGAGGAGGAGGAGGAGGAGGAGGAGGAGGAGGAGGAAGAGGAGGAGGAGGAGGAGGAAAGAAGACAAGGTCCTTCATAAACTTATGCATAATCAGATCATTTTAACTCCCTCAAATCAATATCCTAACACAGTTAAGAGGTGAGAACATCAGGGCTTCAGGCTGAAGAATGTAAGGGGCATTTACAATACCATTGCATATTTGGAAGGAAATTCAGCAGAAATATTCGGTTTGGAATATTTGGACCAAGGAGGGTGCCAAGTGAAAGCTGCTCTAGCGAATACTCTAGCAGTAACAGGAGGCAGAGAGCAAGGGCAGAGGAAGGCCTCTCAGAAGCGACATGCCAGAACTCTGGCAACAAAGTTAAGTAAGCCAGCCTGTGACACCAGAGCCCACAGATGCAAACATGAATCATTGTTTACTAATATATTTCCCTTTTTGCACATAATGGTAGGGCTCAAATTTTTCAAAAATATTTTTCATACACGAGGAGTTGACAGCACTCATTATTGATTTTTTCCATACTTAATATACTTGCACAAGTTTTAAAGCCTTGGAATACTGATATATAGCACCTTCTGTCATCCACAGGTGTGGGCTGAGATTGGTAAGGGATATTTGAACGGGTTATATATTTTACTTTATTTCTTATTTTTAAATAGGGTCTTGCTATATAGCCCAGGCTGGCTTTAAACTCTGGACTCTCCTGCCTCAGCCTTTTATAGGCTAGGATTACAGGTGTGCATCATCATTCCTGGCTTGTAAGGTATGTTTGAGAGAGACATCCCTCCCTATCTTTAGTGAGTCATATGTGGTATGTGTGCATGTGTGTGTGTATGTGTGTGTGTGTGTGTGTGTGTGTGTGTGTGTGGCATCTGAGATTTCTTCCTTTACCAATCTCTTATTGAAAATCTCTCTCCTCTCCAAAGGTTGTTCCAAGGATACTTGCCTTTGTTCATCCAAGCCCACTTTCCTCAATCAGAAAGATCAAAATGGGAAGCCTTTATAATCTTTGTAAAAGAGTCACGTTAGCACCCGTTTTTATAAGTTGCATCACCTAGTGGATGTTGGGAGTGAATTGTAGTTACTGGTTAAAGTATCAGAATGATCAGACAGTTCCAGCACGAGAGGAATAGAAAACAGTCTGGCTACAATGCTTGATAAGAAATGTACTCATTATCTTGCCCATGTAATTGTAACCCCTCTGTACAGTATTTTCACAATTAAAAAAATAAATAAATAAAACAGTTTGGCTACAACTTGAATTCCATTGCTATCACTCATATCCTAGAATCTCTCCCCCGCCCCGTCTGTCCCCCCCCCTCCTCTTCCTCTCTTTCTCCTCCTCCCTGGCACTATGAACAGAAATAGCAGAGGAATTCCCTTGAACACTATTAGCAAGAGCCATAATCAAGGTTGATGGTATTAAGACTAAGACAAATTTGATAAACTCCATCTTATGGTAATTATTTTGCCCAACTCAACTTGGGACTGATATTTATTTAGGTTGAACTTGTATTATTTGATACTATCGTCTTGGTTGCCCTAAATATGGATTTGGATAAAATAACATTACTACATTTTTTGACTTAACATTTGTTTAAATATATTGAATTTAAGAAAACAAAAAAAACGAGTGGAGTCAACGCCTTTCCCTAGAAAATGTCCAACATGTTGAAATGTCTTGTTAGTGGCTGGAATAGAGCTGTTCTATTATTGAAATAATAGAGCACATGTAAAGTGGGATAGAGTAAATAGAGAAAACTTGAACCCAACTGGATGAACTTGAAGATTCTATTGTAGATAAGGAAGCAGGCTCAAATTATTAGTGGCTTAGTGGTCTGAAATGGGGTTTCTGGGAGCCACCAGGGCCTCCTGTAAGAGGTGGGTGGGAATCTGTGAGTGCTGGGCAGGGCATATGGTTGACTTCCTACAAGGTGGTCCTGATGCTTGGGGAATCAGAGGCTGAGTAGCAAGGGTGGAAGGAGAGAGCTGGGCTGGTTTATGTGTCCATACCATGTGACTTTGTGCACGCTCATGTATTGAAGATAAAAAGCTCCAATAATACTGTGTTCTGAAGAATCATTGCCAAAGATGTCAGAAGCAGAGAGCACACTGTTGTTGGTATCTGCACAGTCTGGGACTGACTTGGAGTTCTATCCCTATTACATGTGTGGCCCTGGATGAGTCAGTTAACCTTCTTGACATTATGATTCCTCAGTTGCCCAACGTGTAGAGCAATGTCTGCCTTCCATATCCCGGGATAGTCTTTAAATCATTCAATAGTGGTGGGGACCTTATTTGAGATTTATACTTCTTAGGCCCTGTGGTGTATCCTACAGGTGGCCTGACCCACTTATTCTTGACACAAACCAACAAACACTGAGGGTGGGCAGGGCCCGTGGAGAAGGTCGCTGAACACAGAAGATAAGCATGGAGCACGGGAACTCACTCGCTGTTATCGGCCAGTGAGAGCTTGTTCAGGCTCTTGTTATGGCTAGGCTCTAGCTCTCCACACTCAGGTAAGTCTAGCCACCATCGCTTCATGCCCTTTGTTGTCAAATGTGGCTGTCTTCCTACCACGGAGCGGGAAAGGGGGAGGTAAGTAACAATGCCAGGTGTATTCATTTTCCATGATGCAGAAAAATACAGCCTAGTCATACTGGCTGAAAATAACACTGTTGTATCAGTGCACATCTCTAGGCCAGAATTCTCTAGCTGAGAACTCAGTGCATTGGCTGCAGTGTCTTCCTTCTTGGAGGCCCAATACTTCTGCTAAGCTCATTCAAGTAATTTTGAGGGAAGCTCAAAAAATGTGCAGCTGTTAGATCAGTGAGCAGCCCTCGTCCACATTGTAGTGTAAGCTGTCAGGCAGGGGCTGCTGGACAAACAGAGACCATTCACTCCACCTACATGGCGTCTTTCCATGAGCTGTTCCATACTTCAAACCTCTGCATAGAAACTTCCACCCTTTCAGGCAAGTGCGCTATCATTTGAGCTATACCTCCAGCTCTAGAGACTACACTTTTAAAGACTCATCTGATTAGGACTGGACCAAAAGAAGAGAAACATCCCTTCTTTAAAGTGAAGTGTGTCAAAGAACGTATTGTTTCAATTTTTAGATGATATAGAAATACTCTGAGAATGCACTCTGATTACAAGTGTAATAAACTGCTAAGGTCAACTGTTGCAAGATAATAATACCATGACTCCCATAAATCATCTACATTAATCATGTTATGAATCAGTTAAAAATAAATACTTCAAGAGATACGCAGGGAGGAAGATATAATAGAAAAAGTGTTCTGGCTGCAAAACAAAATCATAACCAAGCACAAAATACCCACTAACACCTGGGCAAGGCGGGATACTCTGCTTTATTTATGGCTCCATCCCAAAGACTGAAGACTGCTGTTTACATAGTCTGCCGAGAGCCACGGGGAATGCAGATATTGATAGCATTCATCTTACTCTACAGGGGAAGGGAGTAAACAATGCAGAGGTTGCTACAAACCTATTACAGAGGAAACATCCAAAACGGAGCTGGTGATGGGCACTCAATGACAGATGAACTGGGAGCTGTGTTTTGTTTTCTTTGTGTTGCCAGTGGTTGAACCTAGGCCCTTATGTGTGCTAATCACCTGCTCTACTCCTTGAGCTACCTCCTCCGTTTTCTGGGGATTTTTATTTTGTTTTTCAGGAAAGATCTCACTAACTTTGCCTAAGTTGGTGTTGAACTCATGCTCTTCCTGCCCCTGCTTCCTGAACAGCTGGGATTACAGGCATGCTCCATCCACCACACCCAGATAGACCAAATGTACTGATCATTAAGGAGCGGTTTACAGAGAGCCAGTGTCTCCACACAGCTTCACTGTCAGTAACAGCTTGCTTCTAACAGTAGGTGCCTCATCTCTGTGTTTAAAAGGCTGCTAGGGGAGAAATTCTGATTCTAATATCAGTGAAGAGACTCGCTACAAAGTAAGTTTCAAATACATTTTTGAACAAAAAAATCAGCAGTTGAAAAATCTCTAAAAAATACTTATCTGAAGGTACTGGAAAAATAAGCAAGGCAGACAAAAAAAAAAAAAACTAGGGAGAAGATAAGCATTAAGAAAAGACAAATGCATAGAGTATGTTCAGTAGAAACATTACCTAAGATTCATCCATAAAGTTGGGCAAAGCATCATCATAGATGTCTCAGCTATCAGAAAATCTAAAAGCTGAAAGTCAAGTTCTGAAAAGTAGGAACTAAAGGGGGAAATTCACATATTTCAACTTGCCTCAGTATTTTTCTATCCTAAAAGCTACATGTGTGCAGCGAGCAGACAAGAAACAGGAAAATGCAATAACTGGATGGCTTTAAAAGATATGCAGGGGACTGGGAAGGTGGCTCAGTGGTAGAGTGCTTGCCTTGTATGCATGAGGCCCTGGGTTCGATTCTTCAGCACCTCATAAGCAGAAAAAGCTGGAAGTGGCACTGTGGATCAAGTGGTAGAGCGCCAGCCTTGAGCTGAAGAGCTGAGGGACAGAGCCCAGGCCCAGAGTTCAGGCTCCACAACCGGAAAAACAAAAGAAAAGATATACAGGGATTTTAGCAGCTGGAGTTTTGAGTTCAAATGCTAACAGGATAGAGGACTATAGGAAAAAGGTTAAGTTACCAAAATGAAATTGAAGATGAAGTTAAAAAGAGCTACAGTAAGTGTAAAATTAAGTTTCCATGAATCTAAGCTGATCAGCTAGTAATTTCAACTCCTGCTAGAGAAAAATCTAGTACTTTTCAGATATAGCTAATTAGACTTCTTACACAATATTATCTATAATGACAAGCATATTAAAATTATTTCTTAAAATGTATAAAGAAGACAGAAAATGAGTAAGACGAAAGGATATCCAATAGGAAAAGGCCTTGAGATAAAGTTGCTGTTGGAATTAACAGCAAGAAATATGGCTTTAAAGTAGCTGTAATTAATGCATTTAAAAATTGAAAGAAAAAGAATCGTAGTGAGCAAAATTGTCCTCTTGAGAGAAATGGAAACCATTGAAAATGGAAATTATAGAATTGAAAAGGATGATGTCTGATATGAAGAATTCATTGGACAGACAAATCTTTCTATGGGGAGGTTGCAAAGCAAAAATGTCACTTAAAGACCAATCACATAAATTATCTGATTAAAAATAACTAAATTTGTTTTCAATGAACAGAATCAGTTGCTATATGGGATAAAATCAAGAAGTCTGGTTTTTGTGTGATTGAAATTCTGATAGTACAAGAGAGAATAAAATAATAAAGAAATTACCATTGCAATGGTCAAATGTTTTCTTAATTTCATGAAAAATTTAATATGACAAGTTGCAGAATATTACAAAACCACAAATACAGTCAACACAATGAGAAAACCATAGTCAAATTTTTTTTTGTCAATTGATAGATAAAAATCTTGAAAACATTAATAGGAGATGGAACACTATTAATAAGAGAACAAAGATGAGAATATGTTAATATCTCACCGTAAACTATGTTAACCAATAGTCAATCATAGGACATTTTCAGGTCAACAGAACCTGATAAAATCGATTTCCAACATGTAAATTTATGTTTTATATAAAGTGTTTTAAAATATGTGTGCTGAATATAAATGATATTAAATGGAAACCATTCAGATAGATAAAAATAAATGAAGAGCATAAATCATACATATATGGGAAAATCAAAGAATATTTTTCTCTTTTTTCCAAAAAGGAAAGTGAACATTTACTGCAAAATTTATAACATTGCATTTGAAGTTTATAACAAAGGTTGATATAAAAATATATGACAAGACAGCATAAATTATGGAAAAGTAACTGAAAATAATTATTCTGCTTCAAGGGTTTTTTTTTTTATTGTAAAGATACTATACAGAGGGTTACATTTGCATGAGTAAGGTAATGAGTACACTTCCTCTTGAACATTGTTACCCCCTCTATTGTTTTCCCCCTACCATCCCCTCCCTCCCTCCCTTCCCCGAGGTTCTTTTTTTTTTTTTTGATTGTGATTAAGTGATTACATAATTTCTGGAAATTCACAGTATTGTGGAATAATGATGCTCATTTAAAGTCACAAGTTCATTCTAACTTTCCTGGAGCAAATTGTCTATCACAGTCTGTAATATATAACGGTGTTCACATGTTATATACCATATATGTGGTCAGCAGCATGGGGATATTTAGTAGTGGTTCAACCAGATGAGTGGGAATTCTTTGTTTCTTAAGTCCTGTTAGTTTTGTCATATCACCTAACATTTTGGATTTAGCATCCACTTATCAGGGAGACCATGTACCGTTTGTCTCTTCGTTCTTGGCTAACCTCGCTCAACATGATTCCTTCAAGGGTTTTTTAAAATTTTTTTTCCAGAGGGGTTACAATTACATGGACAAGATAATGAGTAGATTTCTTATCAAGCATTGTAGCTTCCTCCTTTGTTTCCCCTTCCCATCCTCTACCCTGCCACCAAATTCTCCTCCTCCCCGCCCACCAAAGTTGTAAAGTTCGTTTTCGTCATAAGGACTAGTACATCTCATTGTTGCAATGGGTCCACCTGTATCCCTATTTAAATGATTTGTTTATTCCCTTCCCCTCCACAAATTATACAACATCAAATACAGTGAAAGCAGGGGTTATATCGTGGGGGAGGGACATACAAAGCAACAAAGAAATAATCTTATGAATGTGTTAGAAACAATCGCATGAAAGAAAAATGAGGTGCTAAATACTAATTCTAAGTAGAATGTTAGAAGTTAATAATACTTACTTTACTCCGTGGAGCAATCACTAAAAAACAAAACTATGATCAAAAAGCCATCAAAATTAAAATGCTTTTATCACATAATAAACAGCTAACTCTGAGAAGGTATTACAAATAAGAGATGGACAAAAGTAGATTGGATTAATGCTAAATGAAAAGCTATATATTAGATTTAAATTCAACCAAATCGAAGTTCAAACAACCCACTAATTTTGCTAAAGAAGTAGAGATTGTGAGACAAAATAAAAAAGCAAGACCCAACATATTCTCTCTGTAGTGAATCCTTATACATTTATGTTGCTTTGACATAACCTTTGAATGTAAATTGGACCTTCTTATACTGAAACTCCAGGTCAGCTATCCTGCATCCAGTGTTCAGTGTGTCTTCTCCAACATCCTCAGTGTGGTCATTCTAAATATCTGCCTTAGCACTGCTTCCTGGTGAACACTTCCATTATAGAATGATTAACCTACTTGAGTTGTCTCTGTCCCAAGTTACTCACATTTGCATGTATTGCACAAAATACACCTAGTTGCCCATTGAGTGTGACTCAGTGGAACTCATGCCCGCTTGCTTCAATCCCAGTGATTGGAACTCCCTGAGGAATCCTGTTTGAGTGACAACCTCACATAGCAATGAAGGATTCGGCCTGGGGGTTAAGGATTTCGCTCAGTGGTAGGGTGCTTGTCTATCAATTGTAAGGCCCTGAAGTTGGTCTTCAGTATGAGGAGAGAGGAAGGACTCAACTCACTGGTCTTTCATTCTCCCTTTTCTTCCACATCTGCTAACTGAGTCTATGTTCCCAAGATGGCTCCTCCCTTTCTGTTGGCCCTGCAAAGCAGGCTGCCCTGTCTGGGATCTGTAAATAATAAATGTTTTGTGTTGTTGTTTTATATGTTTTGTTCAGTTGATTCCTATGTTTCACTGACTGATACACTTTCCTAAATAGTGACTATCAGAGTAGAAGTACAGTGGACACTGATCAGGCCACAGCCATAAAGATGGCTGCCAGTAGATGTACGTTTCCTGTAGGATTCAAAACTTTGGTATTGGGCTGCCATGAAACAGAGGTATCTTGTGAGAAGTAAGTTGGTAAATCAACATCCACAAGAAACTATCCAGGTCCTGTATTTGATTTAATAGCTAATACTTTTAGTCCTGTATATTTTAGTTCTCAAAATCAAATTAGAAAAACCCTATAACACTGTCTCTGAAGACTTATTCTTTAAATACAATGACACACATAAGTTAAACTTAGATGGGTGAAAACTGATATTCCATACAAAAGGAAGTCATTAACAACTGAAATCCTCGTGGGCACTGTTGGCTCATGCTTATAATCCTAGCTACTCAAGAGGCTGGGATCTGAGGATGGAGATTCAAAGCCATAAGACTCTTACCTTCAATTAACCAATAACATAGCCAGAAGTGGTAGAATGCCAACTGTGAGTAAAAAAGCCAAGTAAGAGTGAAAATCCTTGAGTTCATGCCCAGTGTTGCAAACACACCTCCTCTACACATGAAAAAACTGAAATTGTTATATTTATATCAAACAAAATAGACTTTTAAGCAAGAAATATTATCAGACAAGTCCTATCTCCATGCTAAAAGGCTAACTTGTTGGTCAGACAATAATCCTAAATGTGCATGTAAGAGAGCACCAAAGACCAAAAGGATAATGAGAAACCTAAAGAAGAAGTGAGCCTAGAGCACTTGAAGAGTCGTCACAGCTGGAAATGTGTAAATAGCAAAACAGGCAGAAACCAGTGATGACACAGTAAGAACTTTTGTGTCAGGACTTCAATGGAGACATGGGAACTGAACTTGCCATCTGCCTCACATACCTAGAGAAATGGGCAAACGACATCAAATGACTGCTTTTAGAATTTTGACCACAGGCAACACAGGACTGTGATCTCTGAGAGAAGGAATTAGACGTAGTGAACCTCATAATCGTGTGGCGTTCTGCCTGGATACGCTTTCTGAATAGTGCAAGGTCAGCTAACAGAAAACGGTTCCACGGGTCTCACTCTGTAGAGAAGACACAAGTTTTTGTATTTCAAGGAGCTAACATCGTTGAAAATTGTGGAACTGATTCCCCCCTAAAATGAAACTGTGCAGAAAAGGAGCTTTAGAAACCTGTAAAAGGTTATCTTTGAGTCTATTGCTGAATCCTAAACCAGACAGTCAAAGAATAAAATACTCTAAGAAAAGGCAAAGAATGACTCCAGAGATCCAGCTTATCGACCCCTAAAACTCACCCTTACCTGGGAGATGTTTGAGTTCCGACTGTCTAGAATATTCTCACTGATGACTGTTGGCAGAGAGTGGAGAAAATTCCAGAAGAATCATCTGTGTGTTCCTGAAGGAAAGGCTATTCCAGAATTCACTCTAGCTAAGCTATAAAATGGCTTGAAGCAAATAGGACTACAGACATGAGACCTAATTGCTTCCCAGAACAAAGTTTAGTTGTCTTTAAAGGACAATGAGCAAAATCTGGACAGTAAACAATGTAAACTCATAATACACAGCAACATATAAAGGATGCCAAAAAAAATCTAGAAATACTAGGAACCAGGTCATTATGACCAATAGGACAAAAACTTCAAAAAAAATAGACCAGTAGTTATAAGGTCAGACTTTAAAAAAAAGTAATAGACTTCTAAGACAAAGATTTTAAAATGATTGTTGTAAATAAGCTCAAGAAGTTATAGAAAATAAGATTACAAATAACCAAATGGAAATTCTACAGATGAAAAAAAATAGTACCTAAATGTAAAGTGAAACCTATTTAGAGCATTTGACTAAATTCAAAAATTATGATTTAAAAAATCAAAACAAAAATCTTTGTGTAAGTTGGAAATAAAAGATAACTTCCTAACCTTACTAGGTTTTAATAAAAATCTTGCAGCTAATATACTTACTGGTAAAGAATCACTTTCTTCATTAAGGGTGTTAGTTCTCTCCACTTCTAATAAACACTGAACTGGACTTTCTACAATGTGATATAATGCAGAAAAAGATGAAGACAGCACATGTATTCAAAAAGAAAATTTGAAACAAAATTTGAAAATTTGAACAAAAAAACCTGGCTACATTTGTAGAAGTTTGTAAGAAATCTATAAAAACAAAACAGAGCCAGGCGCTAGTGGCTCACGCCTATAATCCTAGCTACTCAGGAGGCTGAGATCTGAGGATCATGGTTCAAAGCCGGCCCAAGCAGGAAAGTTTATGAAACTCTTATCTCCAATAGGCCACCAGAAAACTGGAAGTGGTGCTGTAGCTCAAGAGGTAGAGAGCTATCCTTGAGCTGAAGAGCTGAGGAACAGTGCTCAGGCCCAGAGTTCAAGTCCCACGACCACCAAAAAAAAAAAAACAAAACCAAAAACAAAAAACCCTATCTATTCTGGAACTCAAAGTGAATTTAAGAATCTTGTAAACTACACGGTCAATTATGTTTTTATGTCAGTAGCAATTCAAAAATGTAAAAATGGTTTATAATTACATCAAATAGGCAAAATATCGATAAATATCTTTTAAAAAGATATACATGGTACTTAGAGACATTTTAAAAAATGGATGAAGAACATAAGTAATGACATTGAATAAATGGAGAAATACATTATGATTTTGCTTGGGAGATTCAATATTAAAATGTCCTAAACTGATCTATAAAGTCAGCATTTCCTGGTTCATTGGAACAGCTCATAAACCACATCCTGTCTGAAAGACCCTTCCTGGAGTATCCCAGAACAAGGATCCCCGACAGCCATTGCTCACTCTGCCTTCTCTTAGCAGGAAGTTGCCTGGAGCAGTAATGCTCTGTTCCCTAATGGCTGTTACGGTTTCCATCCATGAGTGGGAATGAGACAGAAAAGGGAATGGTTAGGTAGATAGGGATGAGTGGCAGACATAACACAAAGCAGATAGCACTTTTTGTTTCCATAACGCCTCAGCCTCCTGCTCAAATGCTTCTTTTTTCCCATAGTGCTGTGAGTTCCCACTCAAACATTTCTTCTTCCCATTGTCCCTTGGGATTATACCATGCTATCAAGCAATCCGGACAAGGCCCAGGGGAGGCAACATAGGAGGAGCCCTGTGCTATAGTAACTGTTCTCCAGGAGGATTCCATTGGACCTCTGTTTGGGGACCGTCTCCTCAAGGAGAGTCCCACCACTTTCCTTTCGCTTTCAAATACCTTTACTCTGTTTACCTTAAAAAAAAAAACCTGACGAGAGAATTGTTCTTAGATGTCAACACATCGACTCTAAAAATTATAAATGGAAATATAAAGAACTTAAAAAGGCAAAATAAGTTTCCAAAAGAATGACGTTAAGAGATTCAGACTGTGAGATCACAAGACTTACAGTGAAAGTACAGTAACCAAAACAATGTGACACTGACATAAGTAAAAAGAATACCAATGAGACATCACAGAGAATTTTGTGTGTTGATATTTAGCAGTGTGATCAAGGAAATTCACGTAAGAAAGCAGTTTAAACAAAGAATGGAATAAGTGGACTAATGAAAAAACAAAACCCCTACCTCACACCACTTTAAAATACTTTAATGTGGAAAAAAAATAGTCTTACTTAGAAATGCTAAACTAGAAAGCTTCAAGAAGAAAATATAAGAATAGTTTTCTGACTTGGAGTAGGTAAAGAAAAACAATAGCTCAGTTAGAGTTTCTGAAAGCTTTCACAACAGAAAAGAGGATTTACTTGAATAGATAAAAGGAGTGTCATATATTTTAGCAATAGAACAATACTCACTAACGAAACAAATTACTGATATACATATATAAGTACAGACATATGTATACATATATATGTATAATATATAGCAAGTATAAGTACAGACATATACATATATACATATACACATATATATGTATAATATATAGCAAGTATATGTAATACCAAATCTAACAAAAATATGGAGGAATAGCAAAAATCTTATGCTATGTGTAACAAACCAAGCTACAGAATTTATATTCCATGATTGGATTTCATATAGAGTTATAGAAAAATACAGCTGGATCTATAGGGAGTAAAAGTAAGGAGGACAAGAGTAAAAGGAGATAGATTTTGAGGGGTTCCTGGGTTACCTCTGTGGGTGATAGTGATGGAAATGTTCTGTAGTTGTACATGGTTCTCCATTTGTCAAAAACTCACAACAGTACATTTTAAATGTACAGTTTGTTGCATATAAATTATACCTCAGTGGAGTTGATTTACCCTAACCATAGGCTAGACAATGTCTATGATGAATATACTTCACAAAGAAATCACCTACAAAATATACATCATTATTCTTAGATCACCAGCAATTTATAAGAAAGTAAAGTTTCAAATAATTTACAAAAGACAACATATTAATATTTACTAGATACATTAACAAGCACCCAGAAGCATTAATCATTAATGAAATTTAACTAAAGCTCCCACAATGATGGCTATTATTAAACTATGCCTGGTGATACCAAGTGTTGGTGAGAATTTAGAGCAAGGGGAACTCTCAAACATTTGTAATAGAAGTGTAAAATCAATAAGAATTTCACAGAGTTTCTTGAAAGTTCCTTACGAAATTTAGTAGACACGTAACTCAAAGACCCAGAAATTCTTTATGTGTGTATTTTTCCTAAGGAAAGAAAACTACACACAAAGACTTGTATATGAATGCCTATATATACCTGCAAGCCACCACCAACCAACCATAACATAAGAGCAAGCAGATATTTTGTAAAGTACAGTCGTATTCAGATTAAAAGAAGAAATTGCTGCTAAAACATGAAGGAAGATATCCCATACTTATTTCAGTTGTACGAAGTTTAAAAACACACAAAAGTTATATATTGTAATTTGCTAACTGCAATACGAGGCAGCATCATGGGATACCATGACTTAGAAAATAAGAAAACATTAGAGACAGGTGCAGAGAAGGAAATTCAGCATGGACCAGGGGTCCAAAGGCTCACGGGCACTTGGGCCCCGAGCTCCCATAAACAAGCATATTTATTGGAGTTCACACAGGGAAGATTACCACGGAAAAGGCTACATGCCAAAAATAAAGCATCTGTCCTTATATTACAATCAGAGCCAAAACAGAGCTTGTGAGAGACACTGGTTCCTTTATTCTTCTGAGATAGGAGACTGCAATCCAGGCAAAGTCCAGATATGTACTTTATTTAGTCTTCAAAGATAAGCCTTCAGCTCTTGGTCTAGCCTCCAGGGTCTAGCCCTCAGCCCTTCCAACACTCAGGAAGGGGGTGGCATTCCAGTATCTTAACCCTTTCCAGAGCTGTCTGTTTTAACCCTTCCATGGCCAGCTCTCAGCATTGTGAGTACTGTCAACCTCTCAAGCCTTTTCCAGGTTTTGCAGATCAGCTTCTGAATTCCCTACAGTAGCAGAAAAAGCAGGAATGATAGCAGGGGTGGGATAGGATCGTGGTAGTATAAGAAAGATCATGACGGGCTTTCCAAGATGATGGTAATATTTTATTTTTGATGGTGCTGCAGTTTAAACTCGTGCCTTAACACTAACTCAGTTTGCTTGCTGCCACTTGAGCCATGCCTCTCATCTTATTTTTTTTTCTGGTTATTTTGGAAATGGAGTCTCAAGGACTTTCCCACCCAGGCTAACTTTAAACTTTGTTCCTCCAGGTGTCAGCCTCCTGAGTAGCAAGGATTACAAGTATGAGCCAGTAGAGGTGATTTTTTTTAAAATCTTAATTGAGGAGGATTATGTAGGCATCTAAAAGCTATCAAAAATCATCCAATTATCCAAAAAAAAATTGTATGATTAGGATTGGTACATCTTTCTGTGTAAGCTTTACATAATATATAAAACATACATTTTCCAACTCCCCCACTCACAAGTTACTCTGTGGCTATGAGTGTGAGCACACAGGTGTGAATAATATCCATGCACACCTGCACGTGGATCTGGAAGGATACATGAGAAAGTATGTGCATGATGATCTCTTGCTGGTAGCATTCTGGATATTTTTTTGTGTTCTTATTTTGTCGGAATGTTTTCTCTCACAAGCCAGCGTTGCATTGCTTTTAAATGGCAACAACAAATTCAAATGAAATGAACAGTAACAGAGATTATTTGAGAGTTTTCTTATTGGATTGGGTTTTGGTTGAGTAAACCCTGCTATTGGATATGCAGCCTTTACATACTTTTGACTATTACGGGAATGGATGAAAGTAACAATATGATTAAAAAATGCATACATGATAAAAGCGTAATTTTCATATAAACACACAAATGTCTGGAAGTATTCATTTTATTGCTGCTACTGTTTGTTCATTTGCTTGCTTACTTATTTGAGCCAGGCTTGGAACTTACTATGTGTAGCTCAAGCTGGCCTAAAAATTCTGACCTTCCTGCTTTAGCCTCCTGAGTATTGGGATGACAGATATTTGCCACCACAGCTGGCCCAGAGTATTTATCTTAAAGCAAAGTCATATTTGACAAAAACAGCACAACAACACTAATTGCTTTATTGTCTCTATCATGTTTTAACCTATGGCTTATAGCCTAACCGTGTTTCTTCCGAATGGAATGTGGGCAGATTAAAGAATTAGGTCTGGCTCATGTGTTTCATGATTGATGGAGTCTAGAACTTTCTCTTGAATGGTCGTTCCAACTTGTTGCATAGTAAATATGTGTGCCTGAAAGTCAGTGTTCAGTTTAAACACAGCGATCGTGAGTTCAAATCCTCTCCTCCAATATAAGAGCTTTAGGATGTGCCTCATTGCTCCAAGAAAACATTATTTAGAAATGCTAGAAAGATAATATTCTGAAATACATTTTAAATTCTCTTCTCGTTTAGCTCAGCTTCAGTGTGACCTTTCCCTCTCACCCCACGCCTCCTTAGGCATCTAATTCCCTCAAGGATTAGGATTTTTCCAGCAGGCATGTAAAGAAAAGGAGGAAATGGTCAGCTGTCCCATACAAACTAGAATTCTCAGGCCTTCATCTATGACACTGTTTCTTAGGAGGCAGCTTTCACAGGAAGAGAAAACCATTTTCAAATTCTTTGAACAACCATTGACATATCATGAGCCAAGCCTGTTTAAATCACACCAAGTTTCTTCTGGAAAGGGTCAGACAAGACTGATTCTACCTTCAGACTGCCCTGTGAGGTCTGGTGATCCCAGGGAAATGGATGGTGACACGTGATAGGCTATGCTCTGGTCCGCAATTGAAAGGAAATGCATGGCCACCTTGTCTCTGGCAGTGCAGAAAGCCAAGGGAGACAATGGGACCAGAACCTGCCTTTCCTATGTGACAATCAAAATCTGGTGTCTTAAAAGAAAAACAAAAAACAGCTCCATGTACTGATCTCATGCTTCTGCAGATTCATGAACTGGGTTTACCCCAGGGAGGTAGTTTAGTCTCAGCTGGTCTTGATCTTGTTCTTATAAGCGGCCCTCAGATGACCCAGTAGCTGGCTGTTCTAAGGTAGCCTCATCTGATCCTGCTTGTTTCTCTTTTCTAATGTCTTCCTTCTCCAGCCAGCTGTCCTGGACTGGTGCAGGTGATGATGGCAGTATCTCAAAATAGACAAAAAGGCCTTTGACACCTAGAGAGGCAGAAAGACATAAAATATCATTACGGGTGTGTTTTATTGGTCAATGAAATCACGGCTAGCTAAATTCAAAAGATAAAGGAAGAGAGTGTTGTTTGAGGGGAACAGCTTGAAAGTCCTCTTGCAAAGGAAATAATTGTGCAATTTTTGTAAACACATTTTCCACGAAGATCATGATCTCCCTCCATCCTTTGTGCCCTGTCTGTTTAGTGTTAGAAGGTGATATTAAATGGAATGAGAGAAAAGTGGAAACTCAGGGCCTGTTCTGACTCATGTCTGAGTCTTTAGGAAGAAACTCACCACTGAAATAAGTAAAAATGGCACAGTCTGCGGAAGCACCGGGAAGTTCTGAGTCTCATCTTTTGGCTTAGTCCTGATGCCGTGGTTTCTTGGAGTCTTAGCCTCCCTGATGGGCTGTGCTGTGGTGACGGCTGATGGCGCTGGTCAGTAACCTTCCAAGTATTTGTTCCAGCAACAAAAAGGGGTCTATGTCAAAAATTCTGGAAAGAATTCCACTCAGTAATTGGGAGCATCCCAAGCAGATCTCAGGAGGACGGCATCACACCACACCATTGTGTGGCATTGTTAGTGAGGGAAGCCAGGACTCCTGAGGACAAGCCAGGACTCCTCGGGCTGCAGTCCTCCACAGCCAGCTCCAGCTGCGCCAAGCAGTGACTAATAGAATCCAGGAGATTCCACTGCTAAGGAACTAGTGAGCATCAGTGACATAGTCAAAGACTTTCCTCTCTTTCCCCAGGACACAGGAAGATTTCTTTTTCTATCTTCAGCAAGATGGGAAGGAAGATTGATATTTATCAGAAAGACATTATTAAAACCAGTATTTCAACTGTGTCTCAGAGGAAGCTATAATGGAAGACTATATATTAGGGGAAAACATTAAAACCTACATGTTTGCCAGCTTATGCCTGTAATCTTAGATACTCAGGAGGCTGAGATCTGAGGATCACAGTTCAAAGCCAGCCTGGGCCAGAAAGTCCATGAGACTCTGATCTCCAATGAGCCACCAGCAAATTGGAAAGTGGTGCGGTGGCTCAAAGAAGTAGAGCACTAGGCTTGAGCAAAGAAGCTCAGGGACAGCGCCCAGGCCCTAACTTTAAGCCTAGTGACCACCCAGAAATGAAACAAAACAACAACAACAAGACCCTACATTTTCATTGTGGAGCTACTTCATGAAGCAGCTTGAACTGGATGAGATACAAATGTATTGATATTTATCCTCATACCCTGGCCTAAGCAGCCATAAATGAATCAGCGTATCAGGTAAAAACTATGTTTCTTATAATTTTAAATTAATAAAAAGCCTAACAAATGACTTCATTGTCTTAGAGGTGATGAAGTTTTCATGAGATACATGTCTATTGCCATAAAATATTAAAATTAAGAATTCTGTTCAGGGGCTGGGAAGGTGGCTCAGTGGTAGAGTGCTTGCCTTGCATGCATGAGGCCCTGGGTTCGATTCCTCAGCACCACATAAGCAGAAAAAGCCAGAAGTAGCACTGTGGCTCAAGTGGTAGAGTGCTAGCCTTGAGCTGAAGAGCTGAGGGACAGCGCCTAGGCCCAGAGCTCACGCCCCATGACTGGCAAAAAAAAAAAAGAATTCTGTTCATCAACAGACATTTACTAAAATAGAATACAGAGAAAAATCTGTCAGCTAGGAGAAGAATACGTATACAGTGAGTACTCACTGTATGAATAAGATTTATATAGAATCATATCTAAAAAACCTGAGTTCCTATAAATCAATAAGAGCACAGCTTCTTAATAGAAAAATGTATAAAATCATAAACGGATACTTCACAAAGAGACTATTCAAATGGCCAGTAAATATGTACCAAGTTACTTAGCTTTGCTAGTAATCAGAGATGTGATTAAGATCATCCAGTAGAATAGCTAGAATGAAATAGAGATCATCACCTATAAATGAAGATGAGGAGAACTAGGACTAAGTTATGCTTTTTGTAACACACATGCCCAAACAGAATAGAGCCCAAACATCCCACTCCTAAGTACACACCCACCAGAAAAATAAACACACATTCATTCACATATTACAGCATTCACTTTCATACTAATTTTTAGATTTGTTCTTGTTATGTAGCTCACGTTGGTCCCAAATTTGCAATCTTCTCACATCCGCTTCCTAAATGCTGAGATTACAATCATGCACTATCATCTCCAGTAGTGTTAGTGCTAATTTTGATTCCTTTAAACTTGAAATTATTATACCCATAAACAATAGAATAAATGAATTGTAGTTCATTCACACACAAAAAAACACTTTATGATGACAAGAAGTGATCTATCAATACAGGCAAGAATGAGTTTCACAAACAAAATATTGAATGGAAATAAGACCTCAAATAACATGACTCCACTTGTGTAGAGTCTAAAGACACAGGTGAAAACGAACTATGATATTTCAACTCAGAATGTTGATAAGTCTTGGAAGAGGCAGCATTGAGACCAGACGCACATTAGGGAATATTAGTATAATATAATATATAATATATATAATAATAGAATAGTATAATATTCTGATTCTGATCTAGGGGTCGATGTTCAGTTTGTGAAAATTCAACCATCTCTATGCTTTTGTGAAAATTTTGACTTCAGCAAAAAATTTTCAAGACAGATCCAGGTCATTTGAAATCATTATCTCATCTCCCTGATCCTTCCCCAGCCCAGCACCAATTAACCTGAGCTTAGAAGATCTTGAGTAGGGATAAGAGGTAGCTGAAATATTTTAAGGCTTCTGTGCCTCTCTTTCTAGGCCTAACTCCTGTAGAGTTAGGGAGATCTTAGATGAGAAGGAAGAAAAGGGAAGGAGCACCATTTTCCTCTCCTTTCTTGACTATGTGATTGTACTTTTGTTGATGATACTGTTCTGGTCCAATTCACCTTTCATTACCCTTGATGACACAGGCAAAGGGCTGGACCATATGAATATATGTGTGAGTCAATTTGGAGGCACTGAGCCTGTGAGGTCTCCCTGCAGAAGGAATCCTCTGGTACAGAAGGTCTAACTTTGTCCATGTGATGACCATCCCAACTTCTAGCTCAGAGTCATGCCCACAGACTCTTCCCTCTTCTTCCAGAGTTTCTGACTTGCAGAAAAATACCCCGTCTGCAAAAAGATACCTCTTCTGCAGATCAGCCTAAAATCATCAGATCAGACTACTAAAACATTAAAAATCTCTCCTGAGTTGTAGAGTACAGGCTGTTCTCTCTCTCCAGCTGGCCATTTGTCTCTAATTGTCTCTACTAGTAGTCTACGCTAATTACCACTGCTCCTATTGGGTTAGACAATGGGTCACAATAGTCGGTGCTTGTGTTTGAATTAGAAATGATACCTCTCCCAGGCACCCCAAATATTTATGAATGGCTTTCTTGGAGACTTTCTGTGGGAGGAAGAATAATACTTCCCCCACCTCCAAAGAGCTCCAGGTTCTAATATCCACAGTCTATAGTTCATCTCGTGGCAAGGGGAGAATTAAGAATTCGAATCAGATCTTGAATAAAGAAGGCTATCCTAGATATCACGTAGATGTTAAGTGAAGTAAGTCATACGCAGAGAAACAAGAGATGTATGTTTTCCCTTATATGTGGAAACCAGATTTAGCTTACAAACTTATAAGTAAATATGTTTGGTGGTATTTAAGTGTATACAAATGTATTAACTGAAATACAATAGAGAGAAGTGAACCCTCAAGTAGTGTAATTCCTTAGAAAGCCAAAATCAAGGTTCAGCGAAAGGAGTGGGAGTCAAGGGAAGAGGAGAAGAGGGTGTGTATGTGTGATACAGACAAGAAGCCAATGTATATCCTACAGATTAAGAAATGTGAGGGCAGGGGTAGGTAAGGAAGGGATGGGTGAGAATATTGACAAGGATGACACCAATCAAGATGCACTGTATTCATAAACTGCCTTCTTCAAGGGTAATTCCTTTGTGTAACTACTTAAAGATAATAAAAAGTAATAATAAACAGGCCCAACCTAATCACAAGGATCCTTAAATGTGAAGAGAGAGGCAAGAAAGCTCTGTGTCAAGAGCAACAAAATTTAAGAACAACTCGACTGGCTGTTGCTGACTTTGAAAATGCAGAAAAAGACCATGAGAGAAGGAACCCAGACATCCCTAAGACAGATTTGTTTTCTGGTGCCTGCAGGAAACACCACCATGCTCCTAATTTTTGCTCAAAGCTCCCACTCTACCACTTGACCCAGAGTTCTAGCTCTGGCTTCGTCTGGTGGTTAATTAGAGAAAAAAAAGTCTCAAGGACTTTTGTGCCCCTGGCTTTGAATCCTGATCCTCAGATCTCAGCCTCCTGAGTAGCTAGGATGGCAGCCACTGGTGTTCAGCAACTTGTATACTTTTAAGCACCAGTTTCATGATTGATTGTTACAGCAGCTATAAGTAACTCATACACTTAGGGAGGATAAATATCCTCTTCACCACACTGGTCACTTCCCTTAGTGAAGGCAAGGTCAAAGCCCTGGATTCCAGGATCATATCTTTCTTCCATTATTTTTTATCTCCACCTCTACCCTTAAACATGGTAGGTTACTGAGATGATGGCTGTGGGTCTATTTGACTACATCTTGTAGGCCCTGGCGAAGATGGTTGGTCCTCAAGAGAAGTTACTTAATTCAGTGTCTGGGATGCAAATTGGGGAGCATGTGTGCTTGGTCAATCTAGGTCTGTGTTTTCAGCTCTATGCTGTGTCCTGGGCTCTATTCGGAAGCCTTGCCCCTCCCTTCGCTGTGTCTCTGTGGTTCTGCCGGGGGCATGAAATCAACCGAGTTCTTACTGCCACTCTCTCTACCTCCAGTCAACCCATTGTTTCCAGTGCTCATTTTCTGCTGAATAGGTTATGACTCATTCTGCTGCTCTCCAGCTTTCAAAATTCTGTCAACAATCTGCTCTCCTTTGATGTCTTTCCCTGCTCTCTTGTCTTGGGATAAAGACATAAAATTGTGAAACCTTTTATGTGTTGGTGTGAGGGAAAGGGGTTCTGGGATGAGATAAGCAGGTGGCATCCCTCAGACTTATTCATCTGCTAATCTTCCTTTGCTCTCTAATAGTCTTCAATTGTACAGCCTGCAGGGAACAGTGCACATAGAATTCTACTTTTCTAGATCAAAACAAGCTATTCCTCCTATCTTTGAGTGCCTTCAAAAAGCTCCCCCAATCTAATGCTTGGGCAAGTCCACTGAGCCTTGAGCTACTGGTTGCGATTTACTTAGAGCAGCAAGTGTGGCCTCCGTGGGGGGTCAGGTGGAAGCACTTGGTTGTCTTGGTAACAAGGGCCATAAATGGAGAAACTGATCGTGAAATACTGTCTCATCCTTGGCCCTAGACATTTCTAGTACTCAAGGATTTTACAGCTAATCCAGGGTCGCTGAGGTTTTTTTGTTTTGTTTTGTTTTTAATTATGAGGATGGGCTTCTTCCTGAGGAATCACACCTTTTCCTCTAACAGTTGAAAGGACTAAAATAAAATTCTTACCTATGTCATTTAGTTTTCTAAATGAAAACTAAAATAAAATCTCCCAAAGTCGATTTTAGTTTACTTCCAGAAGTCATTTACTTTGTCACCAAAAGACGGGTTTTTTTCCCCAATTTTAGGAGTTGTAAGTTGCTTGGTGAATGCGAAGAATTCCTAGGATCTTTTTCTCTGCTTGTTTACATTTAACACTGATGGCTGTTCTCACCCACCTGGGGTTGAAGCGTGTTCTCCACTCCAGGTGAAGACTTTACTTCCACACTGTCACGTGATGTCGCTGTTATCAACCAGCCAGTGTTTTTTCTCTCTAAAGGTCCTTCTTCTGTAGTTTGACTCAAAGAACACAGAAAACGATGTTTTTTTAATTAGAAAAAAAATAGTAAATGTGAACCAGACACATAAAAAGAGAATCTGGAGATCCAAGAGAGGGATAGGTAGATAGATGGATAGATGAGAGATAGATAGATAGATAGATAGATAGATAGATAGATAGATAGATAGATAGATAGATAGCAAATGTAATTCTACCAGTAGATTTGTTTTGCTGTTGTTTTTCTTTAGAGAGAAACCGAGAAAATAAGAAATTGGAGAACAAATTTATGGTTGATTACTTTCTCCATTGCTTTCCAACACACTCAGGATAACACAAACTTAAACACTCTATCATTTATCCCAAGCAAAAATTGTATTGTAAAGCGAGAATTAGAAGAAAAGTCACTATTATATCCAGGCCAAGCAGATATATGAGTTTCCTCTAGTGGTGAATTTAGCAACAACAACAACAACAATAATAACAATGAACTTGCAATAATTGTTGAACTCAAAGACCAGACTAAACGTAAATTGTCTGCAAGTAGAACCTTCAATATTACTATTTGCATTCTTCTATTTTAAATTTATTATCCTTAAGTAGCTGTACAAATGGGTTGCAATTCAACCCGTCAGTTTGTGAGTACAGTGCATCTTGATCAATGTCACTTTCCCAGGCTCTGGACCAGGTTGATCTATAAAGAACATTTATCTATTTACTTTGCTAGGGTCAGCTGGAACTTGCAGTAAGGTGACTTATGAGATCAATGACTTTTGTTTCACTATTTAGCCTCTGTATCTCGCTCTCCTGTCTCTGTCTCTGTCTCTCTGTCTCTCTGTCTCCCTCTCAATCTGGGAAATAATTTACCCATTCACTGAGAGTCTCTCAGGAGGCAGCTAGGGAGCCCTGAGGATGAGGTTGCCCTGCAGGAGACTAGAACTTGGCTCCATCATCACCAAGGCACCTGTGAAGGGAGTCCAAAGGCTCTGTGCGCATGGACAGGGAGGCAGCGCTCCCCTCCCCCCACCTCACCTTCCTTATCTGCAGCCAACGAATGCATTCAATTGTATACATCATATACTTTCATTGAGGAAAGTTCTGGAATGGAGTAGAAATATGAGTAGCCAATTGGCCTTGTGTATTTTCTCTTTCTGATTTAATATAAAGTGAATTTTTAGACAAAAGTGCAAAAGATTCGAGTTTGGTACATATTTTATATTTATATAAAGCATAAAATTAAAACATCCAATACAGGCTACTTTTAAAGTATCATATTGAAAGGGTAGGTATTGATCAAGATATTATTGTATTCATAAACTGTTTTATTGAATGACAGCTCCTTTCTACAACTACTTAAAGATAACTAAGAAAAGAAAGTCGTTGTCTATGGTAAATACTCCCTTCAAAACAAACTTCTTTTTAACTTTTCCAAAGTTAGTCATTCCTTTGAATGAAGACTCTAAATATACAATTACATATGAATCAATCCTTTCACAATCCCTTGGATTAAATTATACAATTTAAACTATAAAGGTAGCTATTAAGATATTTTTCTCTTTTCTTATTTGTTTTTGTTTTTTCCCCGTTCTGGGGCTTGAACTTTGGGCCCTGGCAATGAGCTCTTTTTGCTCAAGACTAGCACTCTACCACTTGAGCCACAGCACGATTTCAGCTTTTTCTGTGGTTAATTGGACAAACTTTCCTGCCTGGGCTGGCTTTGCAGCATGATCCTCAGATCTCAGCCTCCTGAGTAGCTAGGATTATAGGCAGGACCTACCAGTACCCAGCTTAAAATAAGTCTTCTAGGATATCACAGAAAACAAAGGAAAAAAATTTAAAGCCCCCATATTTTTCTGAAAAAAAATCTCATTTAGTAATATATATATATATATATATATATATATATATATATATATATATATTGCTTCGCAGGGTAATTTTCCATGTATACACAGTAAACAATACAAGATCCTTTTTTTTCTTTTTGGATTCTGATAGCAAAAACATTCTGGAAGCTGGGTGCCAGTGGCTTACACCTGTAATCCCAGCTACTCAGAAGGCTAAGATCTGAGGATTATGGTTTAAAGCCAACTGGGGCAGAAAAGTCCCCAAGAAACTCTTATCTCCAATTAACCACTCAAAAACTAGAAGTGGCCCTGTGGCTCAAAGTGGTAGAGTGCTAGTTTTGAGCAAAAGAGCTCAGGGACAGCATCCAGGCCCTGAGTTCAAGCCCCACGACTGACAACAACAAAAACATTCCATTCTGGACTACCTTGATTTTCTTTTCTTTTTCAAAATGTTATTCTTTAAGCTATAATTTGATTCTACCAAGGTAGGCCAATGAAAGAAACAAACAGTTCTGTGTTTGGTATCATTATGAATCAAAGACAAGCTCAACTCCATCAAAGTAAGATAGACGTAAATGGAATCAGATTCTGTCAGAACTACAGAAAGAAAAAAAATTGGTTTTGGTGAGAATCAAAATGTGGTGTGTCCTTTATTTCCCCTCTTGTCAAAGCTAAGGGAAGATTGCGAGGTATGTAATTTCAAATTCTGTAGATCATCCTATCTATATCAGAAATGCCAGCAATCAGGGCTTGGAGCTGAGTTCAGTAGTTCCAATGGCTAACAGGGAATTAAAATTCACTCAGCAAGCTTCTTAAAATCACAAGATCCTTAGGATGACCTTGGCAATGCAAAGGCATTAGGACTGGGATGGGCCCAGGCGTCTCTGGTTCTGACAAATAATCTTCAATGACTCTGAACTGCCATCCCTCTCCTCCATCATTCTAACCTCATCTAACTCATCTAATCTGTGTCCCAAACAGGAACCACTATGTTATATTGTCACCTTGTCAGAGAACATTCCCTTCAGTATTCCAAGGGAGGAGCTTACCCAGTCAACCTAACTCCCCAGTCCTCGGTATCAGTGATGAAAGACTTGGTATGGTGCAGTTACAAACAACACCCAATTCCAAACGCTAAATGACTTCCATGTTTCCAGCAAAGCCACCTTCCATGTGGCAACAGGCACTCTTGTATTTATTGTCCCATCAGATCTCATGTCACATGTGCTTTCCTGAAAGATAGCTCCCTCAAAAGGAGAAAGATTTGGAAAGTCAAACATGAGCAAGACAACACTATACTGGTGGTCACATGACCATTCTACACACTCACCATTGGCCAGAAGTAGTCAAACGGCCATGAATGTCTTTAAGAGAAAGAGAAATATAACCTACAGATGTTCAGAAGTGCAGGAGAACCAGACATGTACAAGTAACCTTTAATCTATGGTGTTTTATTTTACTTGCAACACTCAGATCTTTCTAATAATTTCATTTAGCTAGAATGAAGACTCTAAATTTATAATTCCTTATAAACCATTCCTTCTGCAGCCCCCAGTGTTAAATTATATAATTTAACCTATAAATGTCATTACTAAAATAATATTTTTCTAGGATATCACAGAAACCCAAAGCAAAAGCAAATTTTGCTTCCCAGTAGGCTGTGAAATTCTAAGATCAGAATATTAAGTTTTGTGTATCATCAATGGTTGTTACTATGCCCAGATTACAGTGAGTATTCAAAGAAGCTGTCCAGCCAGTGAATGAGGATAAGGGCTCTCTAAAAGGCTTCAGGCAGTGGTCATTTAAATTAGGTTAATTAGGTTAGGGGAGGTGACCCATCACTCAAAGCACTGCAGACATAGTCACTGTTTTCCACTCAGAAAATTAGATGATTAAACATGGATTGAACACTTGGATTTTCCAAGGCTCACAAAGCTGACTGCATCCACACAATTATACCTCAGGTTTACAGGATCTGCCCACCTGTCCACACAATTACAAACCACTGGAACCTAGCCATATAGTGATAAACCAGCCCTGATGATTTGTTTCTTTGAAACAAAGGAAAGCTTGGTATTTGTTTTTTTCCAAGACGATTCACACTAGGATGCTTCTTAATAGCAATCTCCCCAGGAGTACTTGAAATATGACTCAATTTACACACAAGCTCATAGAAATACATCTAGGAATTGCTTTTAGTTCTACAGAGGTTCTGCAAGGGAGTGAGGAAATGCAGGGGTTGACTTTCTGGAGCCATTTTGATTCTTCACGGTATTTTACCTCATTTCCAAACTCCCTCTAGTGTCCAAAAAATGCACACTACAGCCATCCATTTGCAAAGGATAAATGGAGGATTTTGAGTATGTGGTGCTTTTCTTTTCTTTTTCTTTTTCCTTTTTTTTTTTTTTTTTTTTTTAGAGGAAAGGTGGAATCTTAATTGCAAACCATGTTAAAATGATATTTTTAGTTTTTTCCCCAACATAAAAGTATATGAAAGGAAGTAACAGAAATGGCATTTAGTCACTGTGGAGATCACTTTTCATAATAAGTAAAAACCAGTGTACAGGACTCCAAGCTGAATGGAAAGATCCAAAGCAAACTAAAAGCCTTATCTTTTCACACTTCCAGGCTTATTCTTCTTAGGAGCTGATAGAGAGTGGAGGATCACAGCTCAAAGTCATCCTAGGCATGAAAGTCCTTAAGAATCTTACCTTCAATTAACCAGTAAACAACTAGAAGTGGAGTTTCAAGTAGCACCTATATGTAATGTTTGCTCCTAAGTATCAGTAGGAGCCTACTGAATATAACTATTGATAAATACATTCGAATTTAGTTCACAGAGACTAGTTCCACAGTTGGAACTTGGTAGAGGTACACACCCACATATTTGTGCTCACATACAACAATTTAAAACTGGCAGACAATATGATCCAACATAACTTACCAGCTATTGGGGAAGCTCGCATTATTGGCTACATTTTTGACATTCATCCATAGATATGTTTACCATAAACAGATCTGACAACTGTAGGAATCTGCAGCTGGTTAGAGCTAGCACCACAGACAGTATGCCTTAAATAGCAATTGTTGATTTTTTCTCTTTTGGTGGAGGTTGGAAATTCTAGATCAAGGTATTTCTCCCCAGGTTTGTAGCCACCTTCTCAGTGTCCCCACATAGACTTTGTACATGGGATTCTATCCTAAGTGCTTCTCTCTGCCCTCTTCTTAGTCAGAAACAAGGCAGATTGGGTTAGGAACCACTCAGATGACCATAGGTAACTTTAATTATCTCCTTAAGTATCTCTACTCTAAGCCTAGTAACATTCTAAGGTACTATGGGTTAGGACTTCAACCTGTCTCTGAATGGACACACTGCCAATTTACCTCAAAGTCCATAAAACCAATCCACCTCAAAGAAAAAGTCTTTTTTTTTTTTCAAAAAGGAATTTGCCTATACCAGATATTGGTGTGAACCTAAGGTCAATGAGCCAGAGCGAGGAAGTATGAAGCTAGGACAGGAATTGTTCATCTCTGTTCCAGTGTATGGTAAGGTATAATACAGAGCAATAGGTATACTGTATAGATCTAAGTTCCTTGATTTAGTAACTGTGATCCTAAGGCATGGACCAAACAAGCCGCTTTTTAATCTTAGTTTCCTCAGCTCTAAAGTAGAAATAAAAGCTGGATGCTATTGCTCATACCTATAATCCTAGTTACTAAATGGGAATTGATGAATAGGAGGATTGTGGTTCAAAGACAGTTCATGCAAAACAATTCATAGTACCTCTCTCAGACATTAAGAAGCTAGGTATGGTGGTGGTGTACGCCTGTCATCCCAGCTACACAGGCAGTGAATAGGAGGATTACAGTCTAGGCTGGCCAAGAAATAATGTGAGAGTTTATTTGAAAAATAACCAAAGCATAAAGATCTGGGGCATGGCTCAAGTGACAGAGTACCTGCCTAACAAATGTAAGGTCCTGAGTTCAAACTCCAGTACCATGAAAAAAATAATAAAAATAATGTCCCTCCTTATGAATTATTCAGGATTATTTTTCTATCTCTATATGAAAGGCTTGTCTGGCATTTATTATAGAGTTTTGGTCTTTGGTGATTTTGTTAAGAATAAATTAACCATCTAATGTAAATCCTACGAAATTAAGAAGCGTGAGGGAAGGGGCGGTGAAGGAGGGAATGTTGAAAGGGGTGACATTGATCCAGATATATTGTATTCATACACTGCTTTGTTAAACAGCAACTCCTTGTACATCTACTTAAAGATTTTAAAAGAGAGTAAGTTTACTTGTAGTAATTAGGCACCTGAAAAAATGTGTGCCAAAAAAGAAAAAAGAAATGATGAGCAGAGATGGATACAGAAGACCAAGGCGATATGATGTTAAGATAATTTTTGTTTAGTGTTTCCAAAGTGAAAGCGTGAAGCCGCAGTGGTTGTGCCTGACTTGGGACATTTTGACTTGGTCATTTTGATATGACATTATGACAGCAAGGACATTTTGATATAATCATGTTACAGTGACTACATAAAGCAGTCCCTTCAATGCAAGAGCCCAGTTTATTGACAAAGAAAATGTGCACAGAAGACATGTCTGACAGTTCTTCATTTTGAATTGTCTTACTCCTTGACCTTTCCTGCTTCCAGGCCCATCACTTGCACACACTTGCTGTGAGTTTTTGTTCTTCACAATGTCACCAATAGCAAATGTTTTGCTGTGGTAATAAAAATTGTAGGAAGTATTAATGATTGGTCAGTACGCTTTCCACCAGGTTTTCTCACGAGCATTGCTAATGGATAGGCTTACATTCCCTATCATCTTTGCAAACAAGCATTTTAAAGAAGTAACAGGAAAGTAAGAGGCAGCTGAGTACAAGTACAATAAGGGCCATGAACTAAAGGTTAATTCTGAACTAACCATAAGTCAAAACCAAGGACAACGTTGATATCTTCCACAGCAAATTGTCAATTACAAATTGGTACTAGGAAAACCATTAAATTACTATTCTGCCTCCAAAGAAAATATAATAAAATCCAATTTCATAAAGACTCACTAGGAATTAGGCAAGAGATGGATGGACAGATTCGTTTTTATAATCGATCTGTAGGAAAGCTATTGGGTTATTCCTGTGAAGTTTTACAACAGAACACATACTAACTATGTGGATTATATACATTCTGAAGGTAAATTCAGAAATAGCTTTATTTCAAGAATACTTCTGGCGTATCTGCAGACCCTTGCCTTCTGCTTTCAAATTCATCCATCGCATAAACAGTTATCATTTGTTTGTGCTGGGTACATTCAAATTTTTCTTTACTAGTTATTTTGAAATATACAATTGATTGTCGTTTGCTTTAGTTATCCTAGGGTGCCACAGGAGATGGAAATTATTTCTCCAATCTCACTACCCCTTTACCATTAACTATTCTCTTTGTTGCTGCTGCCTTCCTTCCTAGTCTTTAGTTACCATTATTCTGTTCTAGGCTTCAACAAGATCTACTTTTTTAGGTTTTGTCTTCTGTGCCTGACTTATTTGATTTAATACAATGTCCTCCAGTTCTATCCATATTTCCACAAATGCCTAGATTTGATCCTTCCCTCCTGCCACCCTCCCCCCACCCCATTAAAGAGAACAAATCTGAAAAGCATTGACTAGGAAATCTGCACACCTCTAGGTAATGACAGCCTTTCTACTGACTTTCCTTGCATGTGTTTAATTGAATGGAGATTTCAAAACGTTAAGAAAGGAAGCGGGTCCAATGTTATTGGATTGTTCCCTTAAAAACATAGTGGTCCCAGGGCCAATTTTATGACTCTGATCAGTCATAATGAGTCTAAAAATCCAAAACACATCACAGTGCGTTTGTTTAAACTTCGGGAGAGCCAGGAAAGCAAAAATAGAAATGGGAAGATTCGCTGTGTGCTGTCATGACATAACTTGGCTTCCAGACTCTCAAAGGGCCAGTCAATCCTGTCTTACAGAAGCTCCAAGGCCGCAGAGGCCTTGTTTGGTAGCTTAAAACCATAGGTAGCCTCTGGAGGACCCCTTCTGATCCTTGAAAGGCCTTGGCTCACGTTGTTCCAGACTTAACTCTGAGGACTAAAGGTCCCTTCCAAATGTGTTTTTAGCTTTTTCAAGAGCACAGTCACAGGCCTGCCACAGGACCTGACGACTGGTGGGTGCGCTGTCTCTTGCTGTGGCTGTGGCTATAATTCATCCACTCTGCACCAGCACTGCCTGCAGGGGGCGCCGTGTTTACCGTTCTTCCTCTGAGCTACCAAATGTCCCACCTCCCTTTGCTCATTCATCACATCTCGGCTAAAAGAAGGTGCAGATTTTAACAAAAATTGTCTGGAGGCCTGGAAGAGGAATAGGAGAAAGGCACTGGGTCTTCAAACCTCACTCCCCCAAAAGATAAAAGGAAGTCCAACAAAAATATTCTTTACAACAAAATAATACTGGAAAAAAAGAATCCAATATTACAGAAGCCCTGTCCTCTAATCTGAAGTAAATACATTTAGAAATCAAAAGACATGGAAGGAAAACCCATCTGTTCCTATTTTAGACAAAGCCAGAAAACACTATGAAAATTATGCAATATTTTTCTCCAAATTAGCTATCAGTACTTATCAAAACATGCAGGGTGTAGCTAAAGCATTTCCTATAATTAGCCCAAGAAACACTGAGCATTCTGAATTTATCAGGTGGTGGAAAAACTTCCCTCATTAGGGAAAAGCAATTGTCAGCATTTTTATTGGCTATATTTTACGAAACCTCTGGAACCAGCAATCTCTCCTTTATGCAAACTGTTTCTGAAATCTGCTCAGGTTGCACTTAGTTTCCTCCTCTTACTCTCGGAGCCTTTCTGTTACCTCTTGTTTTTTTTTTTCACAGAAGTCATAATGTACTTACTTTATCTGGTTTTTACTGGAGAAGTATTTGTTGAAAAATTGTAATTGTCTGAAATCATTTCAATTTAGATAACGTATATCATCGTCTGTCTTTGCTTATCATGTTCCTTTCCTCCTTTCTTCATGAAATAGCTTCTTCGTGCGTTCCACACTTTGGCTTTAATGATTGTTTCTTGTGTTTGGATGGGAGTGTTCTTCCAGACTCAGCTAATTCCCGGAAAGGAGAGTTTGGGGTGCAACCGAATGCAGGCAGCTTTGGCTTTTCTGCATCAGTCTGTAGTCACTAAACATTTCCCATCAACGTTCTCCACTGGAAGCTGAATGCTGGCCTGGGCAGGTGTTCTTGGCTCAGGTTCACAGCTCAGGTGTGACTGGGTGTGGCCCACAAGACATGCCCACCACTTCATTCTAATCGCGTCTCCTTTCTGCAAACGTATCCTGCTCCGTCTTCATCTTTCAGGCCCTCTTAGATCTCAGACAGGGTTTGGGGGAAGGTCTCTCATGAGCCCCCATGCCGTGACGGACGTTCCTCCAAATCCAGAGTGGGCAGGTAACACACACGTCTTTATTTTGGTCCATTGTTTAGTGCGTTCACCTACCCATCTTTTATTTGAGTAGTGGTGGTCACCTTTCCTTTTCTTTTGGCCAAAACTTTTTGGAGAAAACTGAACATGTGCAGAGGCGCTCTTGTCTGCCGTGTTTTTGAGACAAGCTAGATGCTCAAAGTGTTCTAGGCGCCATTTGAAGCTCTTGAAGAGGTGCATCTTGATAGCACCTCTCGGTGAACGATGGCCTTAAACCGAGCATGCGTAGGAAAGAACCCACCTCTGAGGCGCTTTCCTATGTGACGATGCATGGACTCCCTGAGGGAAATCGCCATGCATCCTTTGTTCCTTTGGAAATAAATCCTGTTCTCTCTTTTCCCGGATGAAGGCAGCAGGTAACTTCTCCACTCAGTTCTTGCTTGTGTTGGTTTCATAGCAAGATATGAATCCATTATGAATGGTTATAGTTTGGGGTTGTGGATATTTAATTCTATAGAAAGTGAAGAAATCCTTAACTTTTGGGCTCAGTGAAGAGAGGTAAAAAGAGCAATCTTTCTACCATTGCCTAAAACTGGGAGACTTCAGATTTGTTTTAGTAAATAAAGACCACATGGCATTTTTTTTTCTACTTCATATGCCTACACCTAAATAATTTATCACAGAGAGTCAGTACCAGAAAATTCAGCTTTGGCGTGATTAAAGAGAATGGAAGAAATAATCCAAATTAGAACTAACTGTACAAGTTGAAAAAAAAAGTGTTTTTCAAAGGCTGGTCAAAACATTTTTTATGTCTGGGTCAAAACAGCCTCATTGCAGAGTCCTTGACATTAAAGCAGTGATCAAAACACAGAACCAGCAAAACGCCACGTGGCGGCTGCGCAGATGGGAGGGAATGGATATTATTCTGTCGTGGTCGCAAACACCTCATGCCCCAGAAGTTGGCTACTAATTTCAAGCTGGGGGTCAAAAGGGTTACTTGGTTACAAAGGTCATCTTTCCTACTCTCACATCAGCTTTACACAGGTGTTTGAAAAGAGAACTAGTCAGATTTTGTTTCACCAGGTGTCTAATGAAAATGCTCATGTCTTAAAAAATTATGGATAGCAAGCCGGGCGCTGGTGGTTCACGCCTGTAATCCTAGCTACTCAGGAGGCTGAGATCTGAGGATCGCGGTTCAAAGCCAGCCCGGGTAGGAGAGACCATGAGACTCCTATCTCCAATAAACCACCAGAAAACCGGAAGTGGCGCGGTAGCTCAAGTGGTAGAGCTCTCGCCTTGAGCTGAAGAGCTGAGGGACAGCGCCCAAGCCCAGAGTTCAAGCCCCACGACTGATAAAAAAAAAAAAAAATTATGGATAGCCATCAAAGATATTCAGAATCATATTTCTACGGTATATTGTACTACTCATGGGAAAGTTGGAGGTATTTTTTATTTTTTATTTTTTTTTGTTTTCAGACTTGTAAGAGACAGAATTGAAGTTAACTTGTGTAGCTGCGGTCAGGTATACATGCTGAAATCAGGATCCCCTTTGGTAGATGGGCTATCTTTAGATATGAACGACCTGTGTAGTTTATATTCAATGCAACATGCCACCTGAATCAAAATAATTCCCTTACTGGATTTCTTCCTGTGTCTATATGCTGGATATTCTTTCAACTAAAGTATTCTTTGAATTGATTAAAATGCAGAATGCACAGTTAAAGATTTTGATCTTCCAGTAAGACAATTCTCAGATTGTCTTGATTTTGTTCCATAGTGATTGCTTTGCCCTAGGAAGACACTCAACTGCTTTGACCCTTAATTTCATTGGTATAGGGTGGTAGTAGTAACAGTTACTTTGTAGGGCTGCTAAGAGGAATGAGTTAACATAATTACAGCATCTAGTAAGAAAGCAAAGTGCCCAGGAAATGGTTTGCTTCAGAATCTAAAACACCTGGGGTATCAGGCAGGCTTCACACAAGTTCACTATCCTAGGCAGCTAGAGCCTTAGAGAACTGAGATAAGATGGGTTTTAAAGAAAGAAGAGGGGGGAAAAATTGTCCAAAGTTATGCTGGGTTAATAAGGCCTGTGGCACCCAAAGCAAAGGGCAATTGAAGCAGGAATAAACCTTGGCCAGGAATGAATTAGAAGGTCTATGTATGTGTTTTAGACAAATCACTGAGGCTAAAGAGCAAGGAAATAGGGGCTGGGAAGGTGGCTCAGTGGTACAGTGCTTGCCTTGGCAGGCATGAGGCCCTGGGCTCGATTTTTCAGCACCACAAGCCAGTAGTGGTGCTGTGGCTGAAGTGGTAGAGAGCTAGCCTTGAGCTGAAGAGCTGAGGGACAGCGCCCAGGCCCAGAGTTCAAGCCGCATGACTGACAAAAAAAAAAAGCAAGAAAATAGAGTCATGGCTTAAGCATGGGTCATGAGAACTCAAGTCCTGTACAAGGGACAAGAATGCTTAAGGTGTTAGGCTGGGATGTAGGTTTGACCAGGGGACAAACTAGTAGTCACAAAGTGCTGCCTTGAGGACTTATGTCTCTTGTCAGAACCATCCAGAAATTGTGACACTTCTATTTTTTTATGTTCTTCTAGGCTCCAACCAGGGTTAGAGGTAGGATATTTGGGGAAATCATTTTGAATTAAGGTCATCTCATATGAATGACTCATGAATCAATAGGATGAACTGACCAAAGAAGGATTTATTTCAGGTAAACTACCATTCCCCAAATCCTGAACAATGTACTGGTAACTAGGAACTAGCATCTAGTCATACCTGAAAATAGCCAGATTATCACATTCCTGATACTGCTTGAATGCAAGTGCTGATTTATAAAATGTACCAATAGGTATTGGTATCTGTTTACGTTGTTGTGTCTATAAAATAAAACATATAGACACATGTCATAGTTCTTTCAGAATACACATTTTGTCAGGCAACTCAGGGTATTCTCAGCTTGTAACAGTCACTTTAGACAAATCACTTCTTCCATGACTATTTCTGCGAGTTTTTTTTTTTAATCATGAGGTTCCTCTACATTCAATTCTTGCTTCTTGACGGCTAAACTTGATAGATGGTTATATGTGCTCATTATGGTTAGCCATGAAAATGTGTAAACACGATCACTTGCATACAGAGTGGAGAGCATCGCCTTGATGTTGCTATAGCAACAAGCAAGGACACAGCTGAAGCGAAAGTCCATGTAAGGTAGCACAGATCGGTGAGGTAACTATTTCACAATGATTGCGCTGGATTTGCAGCCAGCAGATGCCTGAAGGTTCTTTAAGAAAAAGCATTCTGAAGGAACACCAAAACAAAAATGACACATTTCAAATGTTCATTTGCCTCCTGCAATTGTTCCCCAGGAAAGATGGGAAAGGATTTAAAACATCACATGTTCATCAAATGTGGCAAAGATATAATAGACTGAGTAAGTCTTTTTGCTTTTGCCTAGATTATTTTTTAAACTCAAGGAGCAAAAAGTGGTATATCATAAAGTTTGAAAAGAAGCTTTCAGAAGAATCACCTTTTTCTATAATTAATTTCCTCTGATAAAACTTTCTCTTTCCTTCGAAAAGCTCATATGAATATTGATAAGAGTTCCAGGCATATTTAATGTAACTAAGATGATGACACTACTCAGGTACTTAGCAAATATTATTTCCTTTCCTTAGAGCATTTGGTTTTCTTATTTTATAGTTTGCATTTTTCATCATGGGAACAAGAAAGTGCCAATTAAATGTAAAATAAATTTGTCTTTTGGTTAGAAGTAGTTATCAATTATTGATTGTAGTTTTTTGAAAAAACTACCTCTGATATGAAGAGAATAGAAGAATTCTTTATTTTATATACTTATTGTACGATTGGCTGACTTTTGTAGAACTTGCATATAAATAGAAGTGACACATTTTTCATCTAGTCTGAATTGTATTTACAAACTCTCTCCTGGGACTTGAAGTTAATGACAAAGTCCATCTTCAAGTCATGCACAGACATAAGCACACACACACACACACACACACACTAATATAGATATGACATGACCTGAATAGCTAATTCTTTTTGAAGAATGCTTTCTATTTTAAAGTTTAGAAATATTGTGTCTGGTGTGGTGATGCACACATATGCAGGTGTAGGTAAGAGGATCAAAGTACAAGGCCAGCTCTGGGAGAAAGCAGAAGACTCTAGAAAAAAAAATCAAATAAGGCTAGGGATATGGCTACCAGTAGAACAAGCATGAGGCCTTGATTTCAAAACCCTAATACTGTCAAAAATGAATAAATAAACCCCCCAAAGACTTAGAAATATTGGTTTTTATTTTTCTGTCAGAAGGATTTATATAAATTGGAAGCATCTCTAACTGAGGCTAAATGAATATGTTGCAAAACTCCATAAATGTCATAGTGTATTTCAATAAACAACCTTTAGCCCTCTTCATGGGAGATATTTAGAAAAAGAACACTTTACAAAATATAAATGGAAGTTTCATTGCAATAGAAGTTTTATTCATTTTATTTATTGAGAGCATCTTTTATTTTTATTAGAATTGAAAGCATCTTATGAAAAGTGGTTTCTGTCTGCACTGAGAAAATTCGGGCACGGTTTCATCAGTCCAGGTTTATTTAATCTCCTGAGCTCAGCCATGGTCAGGAAGGATCAAAATTGGGCATAGCAGCATTTCACTCTGTGTCCTGCCTCTAATCATGTCAGTTATCTAAACCCATGAGCCAGGACAAGGAAATAAAACAGAAGTGTGTGTGTGTGGGGGGGGAGATGGGAAGGAAATGGGAGGACAGGGATGGGAAGGGGAAACAAAGGAGGAGGCAGCAATGCTTGATAAGAAATGTACTCATGACCTTGCTCATGTAATTGTAACCCCTCTGTAAGGTATTTTCATAATAAAATTAATAAAAATATTTAAAAAAGAAAACAGGAATATCAAAATCCTTTTAGACAGTGGGGGAGCATATTCATTCTTTTATATGGAAAAACTGATGGAGATGATTTATTGGTCATCAATTTGAGTAAAAAAAATCTAACAAGCTTTGACTTGGGTACCATAAAATTTTCCGTGATTAAATGCAGCTATTTAATTTAGTGTGCTATTAGTAAAAACAACAAAATGTGATGATGATGCTTTCCTTACCCTAATCTATTTGAAGTTGGGAAACAACCTGGGAGCATGGGTAACTTGTTCATGGTCATGCAATCAAATATGTACAGAATACAAACCCCATGTACAACACTTTCTGTGTTCTTGGATAGCATTAATGACATGATAGACACACAAAAAATTACTCATTATCCTTTTACAGCTTATACTTTAAGACAAGCAGAAGTGTAGAGATAATGAAAAAGTAATGTTGGTAAATACTAGTTCTATATAAAAAGGAAAGTATGGGCTGGGAAGGTGGCTCAGTGGTAGAGTGCTTGCCTTGCATGCATGAGGCCATGGGTTCAATTCCTCAGCACCACATAAGCACATCAGCACCACATAAGCAGAAAAAGCCAGAAGTGGTGCTGTGGCTCAAGCAGTAGAGCGCTAGCCTTGAGCTGAAGAGCTGAGGGACAGCGCCCAGGCCCAGAGTTCAGGGCCACGACTGACAAAAAATAAAATAAAAAGGAAAGTATAGCAAGATAAGCAGAAGGTGTCAGCTAGCATGAGTTGGACTGTGGTTTGGCATGACATATTTAGAACTTGTCAGTCCAGTTTATTGCTCTGACAAAATACCTGAGCAGAACAACCTTGAGGAGGAAAATTTTCCTTTGGCTCACAGTTTCTATGATCATTGTTGGGAGGGGGTGGCAAAGCAGGGGAGGGGGTGGCGAATCAGGGGGGAGGGGGTGGCGAAGCAGAGCAGTGCACCTCTTGGCAGCCAGGAAACAGAGACAGAAAATGCCCGCCTGTGCTAGGAAACTTCCTTTGTTGTCTTCTTTTTATTTTCTCCCTGGCCTATAGGTTGTTGGCATCTACTTTTAGGGCAGGTCTTCCTTCATTAGTTAAATCTTTTCTGGCAATACTCTCACAACTACACACAGACATGCGTTTATTTATTTCCTAGATGCTTCCAAGTCCAGTCAAGTTGACAGTTGGGATGAACTATTACATAGAATAATGACTAAAGTCACAGGAATTTATGATGTTGGTCAAACAAAGTTTCAGAAATTTATTCAAACTGTCAACCCTGCTGTTTCGATTATACATTTCCTCTCCAATGGAAGGAAAAGGCACTATAGAGCCTGGAACTCTAGAATGTAGTTTGAATATTCTAGAAAGCAAAAAAGCTTTGGTTGACATAGATTGTGAGCAGGGTGGAGGGATGGTAGAGGTCAGGCCAGGAATGAGGCTGATGGAGTTTTGGGGCAGTTAAAAGATCTCTGGCTTTTTACTCTGAATGAAATAAGAGGTTGTGCATTTCAGAGGAGGGCATGATGTAACTCACAAATCTAGGTCATTCTGGGTTGCTGTCTAAGGATAGGCTGCAGGAAATCAAGGGTACAGCAGGAAAGCTGGTTAGGGCATATGACAGTGGTCCAGAAAAAGGTGACATCAGCTTGAATCAGAAAGCATTTAAAGTCAGTGTATAAATGTCCCTATGCCATCTGCATGCACAGATGTATTTATAACTATAATGTATTTAAGTATTATTTGTCTTCTGACATTGTCTTACCTTCTCCAACTTCCCTATGGTCTCTTCCCTAAATGGTCTCACAATTAAAATGATTTTATAACTATCTATCTATCGATCTGTCTATCTATCCATCTGTCTGTCTGTCTATCTGTCTGTCTGTCTGTCTGTCTGTATCTTTTCAGACTAGATCCATGCAGTCTTTGTCATGAACTTGTCTTACTTCATTTAACAGGATGATCTCTACCTCCATTCCTTTTTTAGTCTAATGTCCTAATTTCCTTTTTCATTATGGCTGAATAGTTTTACATTTCTTGATCCATTTATTAGTCATAGGGCATCTAGGCTGCTCCCATAATGTTGCAATTGTGAACAGTACTGAACTAAATATGAACGTATGAACATCTCTAGGGTATACTAACTTAACATTCCTTTGGATATAGGCCCAAGACTAGTACTGCTGTATTATACAGTAGTTCTATTTTTTTTGAGGATCCTTATCCTGGTTTCCATATTTTCTCTAAATGAGAATAAGGGAAAGAAGAGCAATAGAGGGGTTACTGTGACTAAAATATAAGATATGTATGAATGAAATACCATGGTGAACCTATGTTTACAATTAATATACATTAAAGAAAATGAATGACAGAGGTATATAGCAAGTTCTGCAGCGAAGTGGGTAACACTGATGAGCAGAGAGGGCAGAAGGGAGGGTGAAGGAGGGTACATCCATGGAAGCAGATATATAAATTTATGGAAATAGTGACGCAGCGTTCTGAAATTGTTTTAGGAAGGGTAGAGAGGGAGTGAGGAAGGCTGATAGAAGGAGTGAATTTAGTCATAGCACACTGGGCACATATACAGAAATATCACAACGAGACCCTCTTATGCAAGCAATATATGCTAATAATAAATTATTTAAAAAGCATCTGTGTGTGGCTCTATTTTTGAAGGTGAATTGAATAGGAACTTCTGGGAGACTGCACATGAGAAAATATTAAAAGATAAACCTGGGCACATTAAAATTTAACAAGTGCATTTGAACAATAGCAATTCATGAATGGGTCAGCAGCAGACCACACACCGTCCAGAGTTCCAGAGGGGAGGACAAGAGGGAAATTATAAGGTAGAGGATTTATTAGTCAGCAACAGAATGAGCATTTAAACTTTGCAGACTTTAGTTTTCAGCAATTCATAACTATCTATTACCCCATTATTAAGTGATTCAAATAGAAGTTAAATACCATCTCCTCCATCCTACCAATGTTTTCTAAGGAAGAAAATAGGAACCTATCAGAAGAAAGTAGGACATGAGCAAGAATTATATTCCTACTGAAACCCTACTGTCAGTGATTAAATGATCTTGCAGCATGAACTGTGTGTTTGCTTAAACTAGCTGTTGTGCAACAGTAAAGAACTTAGGATCAGTCAACCTGCTTCCTGGAATTCAAATTCTGATTTACAGTTTTTAATCTGAAGCAAACATGTAAACAGCCACCTGCTATTCTGTCCAACCCTGTGGACATGGGAGGATGTCACTGAACTGTCTCACAAAAACCCAGCACTGATCAATCCTGAGAAATACTAAAGGAGCCTATTGTGAAGAACCTTTGAGCATTGTCCAGCATTGTCCTGTGGAAGAATTTCTGTTCTTAAGGTAGGAACCTAATTTCCTCCGTGTGTGTGTGTGTGTGTGTGTGTGTGTGTGTGTGTATTCGGAGGGGATGTGTTCACTCTCTTCACAGATGACATAGTGAAAATGTATACATATAACAAGGAAGAAATATCTTTTTATAAGTTGGAAGAAAGAAAACTGATTATTTCAGCTGCTTTCCTCACCTTGATTTCTAGGCCAGAGTCCAGCGAAAGTTTCTAAGATTTCAGTGAAGAGACACCCAGAAGCATCATGCCAAAGAGAAAGAAAACACAGCTCACTGCCTGAAGAAATTCTCCAGTCTCTGTCTAATTTAAGATGGGTCAATTTCTCCAAAACAGAGAAGAAAGAAAAGGTTCTACAACTCCTGCTTGGACCAGGATGTGTGAGGATGATATAAATCATTGTTTGGAGAGGTGGTCAGTTTCCTAGAAGATGGCCTGGTGAAGCTACGTTCTGCACATTAAAAAGCTTGAATCTGACGCTGGCACAGAAGTAGAAGTTTCCACCTCTGTGTGCATATGGTTAGAGGCTCTAAGTACATAAGAGAAATGCAGCCTGGAATTCAGAGAGCCTGTCTCCACGTGTTCAGCTGGCTTAGTGACTTGTGCCCTACAAACTTGTGGGCAAAAGCCCACAAACGTACCTAATACTCAGCTTCCTTTAATCATTAGGGTCAGGGAAACATAAAATTGATGTGACTTTTACAGTAATGAAAGAATAGGACACATCATATGCATCATCATTCTATTGTATTTCACAGTAATGAAAGAATAGGACACATCACATACATCGTCATTCTATTGTTACGTTGCAAAATGCATTCCTCCTCTATGTTAAGCCCCTCAAAAATTGTTGAATTTTTAAAAATTCTTTTTCTCACTATTTCTGTTCCTTATTGCACCCTTTTCAAATCTCTAGTCATATCGGAGGACAGTCCATTTTCATCTGTCCATACTTGTTGTTCATTACCTACATAATATTTCTTGCAATTTCCTCAAAGTAATTGCCTACAGAGATGTTTATTTATACTTTGTTTTAACAATTTATTAAATAGCACCTGATGGTAGCTTTCACATATGTGTCTGACCCTTACAGGTATTATCAGTCACTTCAGAGCTGCAATCAAATATTTTTATCTCAAGGCTTAATAAAACATGTTTGTTCTTTAATTTAAGGTCTATAAAAGCAAAGGAAAGAAATAAAAGCCGTATAGGTTAGATAACAAAAAGTAATCTGTTACTATTTACAGATGACCTGATTTTCTTAGTACAAAGAACCTACAGAACTAGTTGGTGAGTTCAGTCAGATTGTAAGGTACAAGGTCACCAGAAAAATAAATCATCATTCTATAGGCAAGCAATCAACAATGGGAAACTAAAATTCAAAACACAAGGAAATGTATATGTATTCTTATTTCGCTAAAAATCTAGCAATCACAAGACCCTGGTTTCAATCTCTAGAACTGAAAAACTGCTCTAAAAATATCACAACATGCATAGAATTTGATGCTAAAAATCTTCCAAACCCCAAGAAATTAAAGACCTAAATAAAAGCGAGTTATGCTGTGCTCTGGGAATGGAAGACTCAGTGTAATAATGCATCAATTACTTCCAAATTAATCTGTAGGGGCAATTCAGTTCCTATTGAATTTCCAACAAAACTCTTTGTAGATTTGGGCAAGATGATTCTAAAATTTGAATGTAATGAGAAAAGACAGAAACAAATTCAGTTAAGAAGAATACAATTGGAGGAATTATACTTCTCGTTTTGAAGGTTTATATAAGTACAATAATCAAGTTACTATGGTACTGGCAAAAGGTGGAATATTTGAATCTTTAGAATACAAAGGAAGAACAACAGACGAAAATCAAACAGAACAAACAGGAGAATCCAGAATATACCAGCCTAAGTGCCAGCAATTGATATTTGACCAAAGAACAAAAGCAATTCAGGTGGTGCTGAGGCTTTATTTTTAAAGAGAAACTTTGGACTACTACAGATTAATTCCTATCAAGTATCTACCATCCATCAATACTGTGCTGGGGGAAAAGTCTTCAAAAATTTAGCCTTCACTGAGCTTGACATCAGCTGGTGTTTGAGGTTGCTGCTTTACACTCTCACCCTTCAAATAACAACAAAAAGAAAGCACTTTTCGCTCTCAGGTTTCCAGGACATTAAACAGACTCTGAACTCAATGACTCAGGTTTAATATGGCTTTCACAATCAAGAAATTCCTGAAAAAACAGCTCATGTCACTGTGGTACATCAGACTTCTTCGTGTAAAACAATACAAATGTGGAAACAAGACTTCTGGTATCATCTTGATCAGCTCTTACAGTAATGCTAGAACAAATCGACCTTCAACATTTCTCCTGATTTTCTCCTTTGTTGACCCAGAAAGAACATTGTCTGCTAGAAAATGCTTCTTGTAGCCTGGATATCAGCCATGGAGATATTTTCCCAAAGCCTTCTATATCGTTGGCTTTTTCTCCCCTTAGCATGTAGAGGAATTACTGATTTACAAACCTTTCCACTAAATGTTACAATAGAATGAACTCCTCTCCTGGACGGTTGGAAGCTAGCTTGAGCATAGAAGTTTGCAAGCCTCCATCTCAACCAATGGCTGCACCTTGCAATGTGTATCTGTTATTCCAGCTATGGGGGAAGAATAAATGGCTGGACACAGTGTGAGTGCCTGTCATGCCCAGCTATGTGAGCAAGCAAAAGTAGAAGGATTACAGTCCAGTCTGACAATTGCATCAAGTAAGACCTCACCTTGAACATACGCAGGAATAAAAGGTGCTGAGAATGTGGCTCAAAGGATAAAGTATCTATCTAACACCAAGGCCCAGAGTTCAAACCTCAATATCATCATAAAAATTAAATTATAAAAGTGTAAACTAAGGCTAAGCATTGGTGGCTCATGCCTATAATCCTAACGATTCAGATAACTGAGACCAGAAAAGACAGTCCATAAGAATCTTATCTCCAATTATCCACCAAAAAAAAATCCAAAAGTTGGAGCTGAGGCTCAAGTTGTAGAGCATTAGCCTTGAGCACAAAAGCTCAGGACAGTGCCCAGACCCTGATTTTAATCCCTAGGACAAGAATACATACACACAAAAAAATCAAACTAAAATGATTAAAAATATAACTATATCAATATCATTTTATTAATGATATACAACACATCCATATGCCACTATACTGACATCATTCATTGTAAAACATAAAACTAACCTATGTAACATAAACATTCTATAAGACGCTGTTGTTAACATCCAGGGTATCTCTATCAGACTATGGTGGCATCTCTATGCTTCAGGTGTCAAATTACTCTTTGATTATTTGTGTATCAAGTTATTATTTGATTATTTGTGAGTGGAAATATATCTCATGATTGCTTCATATTTTGCTTAGTCATGTTCAACATTTCACTAAAAAACTATAGATGCAAATTTAAATAATGAAATAACATTTCACCTATGAAATTAACTATTTTATTAAAAAAAATGTATCATCCCAGTTTTTTGACTTCACATAATTACTCTCGTAACTGTTGTAGAGGACAACCTGTAAATGTACATCAAGAAGCTTAAAGATGGTCGGCACCTTCATGCTGATAATTTATCTTAAAGTCAACAGAGAAGTACATAAATGTCTGTCATTGTCCTTCGCAAACTATATACCTGATAGTACAGCTATACCTTCTGTCTTACCTATCTTCCTCCCATTACTAGTGAGAGAATTATGTAGTAAGTATTGCAGCCAGAAGCTTGAGTTACCTTTCTTAATCTCTTCATGGCTTGAATGAATGATGGAGCAAATTCTCTTATTATAAACAATTTATTACATGTGATTGACTACCAGTGCCATCAACACCCACCTCTCCCCAGCAGAAGCTTTGGATAGAAAGTTCCCTTGATGTGTTCAAACGAGAATTGTTAGCCTAAATATTTTTTTAAATCTCAGATAGTCAGATACATAGTTCCTGAAACTATAATAAAGATAAAATGTACATTGTAAAACTTGAGTGAGTATATTCTCATGGGAGAGAAACATGTTTGGGAATATTAGGAAATTTCACTAAATAAAGGCAATTATTGGAGGAAGTGATATATATATGGTATAATTTTTTTAAAAAATTAATTTTAACTAAATTGTTTAAGAAAGTCTACAAGCCTAATGATCTAATCTAGTTTACTTAGTCATAATAAGTAGTAATAATAACTTTAAGTACTTAACAATTAAAATTAAGTACTAATATCTTTACTGTTACCTCCTGGGGATCTAAGTTTCAATCCTAATGTAAAATTTGTTCTTTGACTCGGTTTCATGGTAAAGGCCTGTGATTCAAGCAATGGGGAAGTTGAGGCAAGAATGTGAGTTCAAGGCCAGCCCCCTACACATTGAGACAGTGCCTGAAAAAATAAGCAGAAAAAAATTCCAAAACCAGGGCTGGGAAGGTGGCTCAGTGGTAGAACGCTTGCCTTGCATGCCTGAGGCCCTGGGTTCGATTCCTCAGCACCACATAAGCAAAAAGAAAAAACCTGGAAGTGGCACTGTGGCTCAAGTGGTAGAGTGCTAGCCTTGAGCTGAAGAGCTGAGGGACAGCGCCCAGGCCCAGAGTTCAGGCCCCACGACTGGACCCCCCCCCAAAAAAATTCCAAAACCAAACAAAAAAAAATCATGAAAGAATGAAGGTGTGGCAGGTATAAGGATCTGTGTTCAATTTTAGGTACACACACAAAAAATCTTTTTTTAATACCTTAGGTCTTTCAATGGATACGAGTTTCATAACCATCCAAAATCAATCTAAAGGATTTTTAATGATTTGGGGAGAGTTTCTGAATGTTAGATTTAACATCACATTTTAAAAATGTTTATTTTAAAGGTGGTGTGCAGAGGAGTTACAGTCACATAAGTCAGGTAATGAGTACATTTCTTTCTGAACAGTGTTACCTCCTCCCTCACTTTCTCCCAGTTCTCCCCCTCTTACCCCTCCACAAGTTGTATAGCTCATTTCCAACATAGTGACTAGTGAGTATCACTACTGAATTGGTTCACCCTTTGTCCCATCGTTTCTGTGCTTCATATTATTTTCTCCAACAATCTTGAATGTCAGTCTTTAAAGTTATATTAGTTGTTTTCTGTTGTAGACAGAGAATATATATATATATATATATATATAGAGAGAGAGAGAGAGAGAGAGAGAGAATGTTTTTCACCTAGACCCCAGACACAACTTGACTAAAGTCATGATTTAAAACACTAAATTGAAACTGTCTGGAATTATATGTTCCCCAAAGCAACATTACACTAAACTTTAATGAGTATGTCAAACCCATAAAGGAAAATAAACAGTGTTGTACAAAGACCTCAGTACAGTGTTTGATTGACTCAGAAACAAATGAAGTGTACTGTTTAGTCAATGATGTGAATTATGGGCTACATTTGATCCATATTTATTTTCTCTAAACAAAAATATAATTGAAGACTTGGCAAAGCGAAAGCAAAAGGACAATCATTTTCCTAGCTTAAAACCAACAAGAAACTAGTATGTGTATTTGAATGAGGCTGGTTGACAAATGGGGAGTTGAAGTAAACATAATGACTTAGCATGCATTTTCAGCAACCGTGCACATAACCAACATCATGGATGTATACTGACTGTGCACATGGGAAAATTAAAGATTAAAAGTGAGCTGATGTACCTCACCATGACCTCCAGGGTATCATAATGGAAAGACTTCCTATATGGAAAACAGACACTGGTAAATGAGACAAATGGAACTCCAAACATACAGGATTGCTTGTAGAAGACTTAGTATGGCACAATTGCAGTCCTGCAGCTCCCATTGGCAGAGGCAGTACCAAGTGGTCATACTTACATTCAAAGTCTCAACAGTATGTATCTGCCCAGCCCCTTTCCTTGTCCTCTTGCTGAACTTAACAAATATCCCTGATTTCATAGAATGACACATGTTAATTCTTCTGTCTGATAGGTCCTCAGGTGAATTCCATCTTCTCCCAGAATGCCTCCTGCCAACATCCTACTTATCTCTTGGGCTTCCCTGGAAGACCAATTTACACATAAATTCCCTCCAATTACTCCAAGGAGAAACGACTGCAGCATACTTGAGCAATGCATATGATTCTTTCCCCTTATCCTGCTCCTTTTACCTCATCCTTCTGTACGTTGAACTGTTACTTCTAATTTCCTTCTTTTTCTAATACTACATTTTTACTATCTTAAATAATTGTGAAAAGCAGTTGGCATTTGACAAAGCAGTTTCTTAAAAGAATGAGTCTTGGCTGATGTTAGCCCTTTCAACATTTTCCTCCATCCCTCCTAGCCCAACCTTTCCTTCAGTTTTCTTAGTTTTGTAGGATATGTATTGAATGTTACAACTGCCATTCCTCCCTTTGTCAAATCTCCACATTGATATAGAAAAGGATTCTATGCCCTACCCAGAGGGGAACATGAACAAAGCATGAGAGCTGATGACATGATAAAAAATAAAGTTTTCTTATTTTTAAATTACTTAAGGATAAAGAATTTAACTTCCTTTTTACTAAAATCTGTTTTTAACTAAAAGTTTAAAAATATATAGGTTGTATTTACATTATTAATTTCTAGGAATGGTTAGTGCATATTGTTTTTGAGATTTTTTTTCAGGTTTTGGTAGTATATGTCAGTATATGTCATAAAATGTATGCATATATAAAATATAACATCCATTTATATAAATACTAAAGAAAAACAAGGAGAAGGGGAGATGAAATGTCAGAAGAATGCTGTAACACTGAAGTGTTAATTAGAGATGCCTGGCAAATGCCTGGTTATGGAAATAATTAGTGGTGTGATAATAAAAATGAACCTAGACTAAGGAAATGTATGGAGATTTTTAGACATGACTATGTCATTCAGTTTGGGTGAGTATCAGTTTCTCTAGTTTGGAATGAGTGGATACAGTGAGGGAGAAATCAGATCTATTCAATAAACGTTAGTATACAAATAGTACTTAATACCAAGGCTAGCTAGCATGATAGTGCCTATAACAGAAAGTAATTTCTTGGCAATATAAAACACCATATCAAAGTCTACATGGCATGCCAAGTACCTGTAACATCCAGAATACAATGAGATATTAGAGACACAAAGAATCATTGGAGAGCTTATAAATAAATAGTGCTTTAAAAACAGACTTCAGATGAGAGTTGCTGGAACAAACAGTTAAAATTCTTGAACCATTACTGTAATTATATTTAATGACTTAAAGGGAAAAGGTAGCTTTAGTAAGAAAAAATTTGAATCTGTATACAGAAATAGATACTAATAAAAAGCACCAAATGAAATTTTAGAAAAAGAAAGTTAAATATTGGAAATGAAAAATTCAATTGATAGGCTTTATAGAAATGTAGAGAGAACAAAACAAAAGGTCAATTGATTTTTCTGACAAATCCATGGAAAATTTTGAGCAGATATTAAACAAATTGAAGTTAAAAATATAGATACTTCAGTGACCTGGGGAGAAATATCAAATAACTTCATATATCAGAAGAGAAGATAGAATAGTACAGCAAGAACCTCTGAGAAGCAACATTTAGTATTCCCAAATGGCACTAATATCAAAGTAGAGATCCAGGAAGCTAAATGGATAAGGGAAAGTTAAGCATCAGCAATCTACTACAAAAACACAGCATCAAGGGGCTGGGAAGGTGGCTCAGTGGTAAAGCGCTTGCCTTGGATGCATGAGGCCCCGGGTTTGATTCCTCAGCACCACATAAGCAAAACGAAAAACAAAGTTGGAAGTGGCGCTGTGACTCAAGTGGTAGAGCATTAGCCTTGAGCTGAAGAGCTGAGGGACAGTGCCCAGGCCCAGACCGGACCCACCCCCCCCCCAAAAAAAAATACAACATCAAACTGCAGAAAAACAGCATATGGAAACAAAAACATCTAAAATCAGCCAGGAAAAACATTACATGTTGCTTACTGAATAGAGTTCTTGATGTAAAGACAACTCCTCATCAGTAATAACATCAGAGAAAACTTGAATGCCAAGCTTAAACACTGGGAGCAAGAAATATCCAGGAAATCAAGAAATATTGTTCATATATAAAAGGGATAATATTTAAAAGGGTACTATTTAGTTCTCAGACTTTAAAGAGCCAATGTAATTTGTCACAAACATACCTGTAGTACAAGAAACAGCTAGGAAAATTCTTTAGAATATAAAGTATGATGAAATGTGAAAAAAAATTATTGAAAATAACGAAGAATATAAGCAAAAGCAAAAGAAGGGATGATATTCAAGATAACTGATGTGTAAAGAGTGAATTTTGAAGAAGAAATATCAGTTCTAAATATAGTTTGTTAAGCAAATAATGCAAATATAGTCCCCACAGTGACCATCAAAAAACATGAAACGTTTTGTCTGTACCCTTTGTCTTGTGCATAAGCTTACCTGATCTGGGGAAAGAAAGGGCATCACAGAAATGGTGAGACAAAGGGTGAACCATCAACAGTGATACTCGCTAGACACTGTGTTGAAAATGAATTTTTCAGCTTGGGTGGGGAAGGGAGAGGGAAAAGTGGGAGAAAATGAGGGATGGTGACACTGTTTAAAAAGAAATGGACTGGAGCTGGGAAGGTGGCTCAGTGGTAGAGCACTTGCCTTGCATGCATGAGGCCATGGGTTCGATTCCTCAGCACCACATAAGCAAAAAGAAAAAGCCGGAAGTGGCGCTGTGGCTCAAGTGGTAGACACTGGCCCTGAGCTGAAGAGCTGAGGGACAGCGTCCAGGCCCAGAGTTCAAGCCCCACAACTGACAAAAAAAAAGAGAGAAGAAATGTACTTATTACCTGACATGTAACTGTAACCCCTCTGTACATCATCCTTACAATAAAATTTAAATAAAAAACAAAATTTCAAAGCAGAATTAAACATTGATTTACATTAAGTATAAATAGACTACACATGCCACGTAGGGTAAAAAAAAAATTTAGACCCAGGCTTCTGTAACTATACAAGAGTCTCTTTAAATTCAATGACACCGAAGGTTGAAGGCATATGAGTGAACAAGATAGTTCAGGTAAACAGTAAACTAGAAATCACCCAGATATGGATATAGCAATATCAAATTGAACTTCAAGAAAAGTGGTGTTATTGCTAGTACAATTTATAAATGCAGCAATTTTAAATGAGATAGATGTAAAACAAAGAAAATTGACAGAAATGATGAATTACATAAGGCAAATTTCTCAACAAAGCTGAAGAGGTATTTAGTGAGAGATAAAAATATGTAATATCTTGATTCAACCAATATGATCGAATTAAAATTTATATGGCATTATACACATAACTTTAGAAACACATGTTTCTAAATGTATATGGAATCTTTATAATAGGTGATGGATAATAACATAAATTTCTATGCATAAAAAGTGAAAGTTTCTCTTGCTACAGTGTAATTATATAGTGAGATTAAATTATTATTAAATTAAATCATCTAGTGAAATTAAAAAAGGACTTACAGAATCTTCAACTACTTGGAAATTAACAATTTAAAATAACTAAAGATTAGTAAAATTCTCAATAGAAATTGAAAGACTTTTATAAAACAAAATACAAAGTATTTCAAAATTTGTGAGGTATTTTTAAGACTGTGTTTAGATGAAAATGTACATAGCTTTAATAGAATACACTAGAAAAAAACTGCTTAAGCAAAATAGCTTAAGTTTTTACCTCAAGAAGCTAAAAGGAGCAAATCAAACCCTAAGTGGACTGAAAAAGGAAGTAACAAATAGAATAATAATAATTAACTAAAGAAAACCAAACAGAAAAATTGATCCGAGACAAGTATGGAGTCTTTGAAAAAGCCAATAAAATCAATGAAACTTTTAAAAACTCTCAGAAAACTAAGTGAAAGAACCTTCTTAGTCTGTTAAAGTTCATCTTGTAAAGACCTACACCTAACATTCCAGTTAGTCATGGAATATAGAACATATTCTTATTAAAATTGTGAAAGGACAAAGATATTTGCTCATTTGATAAACATATATTATACCAAAAGCCATTATCAAGTTCATACAAACACTCAATATTGCTAAATCTTTATTTTCTAAAGTGATATGTAGATACAGCCAAATTCAAATTCATATCTTGATTCACTTCGTTGAAATATGGAAATATATAGAAAACAATTTAAAAAATTAAGTCAAAGACAATGGCTCAGTGCTATGTGCATATGATCATATAAAATGATGTTTGGCCAGGCACCAGTGGCTCACGCCTGTAACCCTAGCTATTCAGGAGGCTGAGATCTGAGGATCGGGGTTCAAAGTCAGCCCAGGCAAGAAAGTTTGTGAAATTCTTATCTCCAATAAACCATGAGAAAAAGTGGAAATGGCACTGTAGCTCAAGTGGTAGAGTGCTAGCCTTGAGCTGAAGAGCTGAGGGACAGTGCCCAGGTCTACAGTTCAAGCCCCACGACCAACAACAACAACAACAAAAGATGTTTGTTGAAATGGAAACAAGAGTTTTGTTATTTTGCTATTTTGTTAATTTGATATTTTGCTTTTTGTTTTGGTTTTTGTTTGTTTTCTCCTTTGTCACTGTTTCTGATTTCTGTATCTTCCATCTGGTGGGTAAGTTGGTGTTTTGGAGTGGGTAAGAGGGAGCATGGAAATGTTGGGGAAAAGGGTAAACAAATACTGCAGTGATACTTTGTTGAAAATGAACTAGACATCTTGTGGGGAAGGAGAGCTGGGAGAGAAAAACTGGAAGAAAACAAGGGGAAGAGGTGATATTGTTCAAAATGAAATGTACTCATTACCTGAGTTATGTAACTGTAACCCCTATGTACAACACCTTTACAAAAGAAAGAAGAAAGGAAGGAAGGAAGAAGGAAGAAAAGGAACAAAGGAAGGAAGGAAGGAAGGAAGGAAAGAAAGAAGGAAGGAAGGAAGGGTATGTGATTTCAAGACTTACTATCAAAGCTTCAAGTACAGTGTTCATATGAGCATTTACAATTAAATCAACAGAACAAAATTCACCAACATGATGAATTTGTTTTAACAAAAAAGAAACTGTCAATTTTGTTAATTTTTCAAAGAACCAACTCTTTGTTTTGTTGATTCTAGTAATCCCAATTTTGGGCATTTACCTGAATAATCACAAACAAGAGCATACTAAAGCTACCAGCACAACTATGTTTATTGCAGCATATTTACCATAGCTAAGATCTGGAACCAACCCAGATGCCCCTCAGTAGATGAATGGATCAAGAAAATGTGGTATATATACACAATGGAATTCTATGCCTCCATCAGAAAGAATGACATTGCCCCATTTGTTGTTGTTGGGTTTTTTTTGGGAAAGGTCCAGTCGTGGGCCTGAACTCTGGGCCTGGGTGCTGTCCCTCAGCAATTCAGCTCAAGGCTAACGCTCTACCACTTGAGCCACAGCGCCACTTCTGGCTTTTTTTCTTTTTGCTTTTATGGTGCTGAGGAATCGAACCCAGGGCCTCAGGCATGCAAGGCAAGCGCTCTACTACTGAGCCACCTTCCCAGCCCCAACATTGCCCCATTTGGTAGGAAATGGAAAGACTTGGAAAAAGTTATATTAAGTGAATTAAGCCAGGCCCAAAGAAACATAGGTCCCATGGTTTCCCTTGTTTGCAATAACTAGTATATGTCTGAGACAAGCAGAAACAGTCAGATAAGTTGATTTAGGCAAAATGAATCCCAAGATAAGGACTCAAATGGTTTTTCTTTCTTGCTATTGTTTCTAACATATTTACAAGACTACTTCTTTGTTGCTTTGTATGTCCCTCCCCCACAGTATAACCCTTGTTTTCACTGTATTTGATGTTGGTATAATTTGTGGAGGGGAAGGGAAAAAACAAATTGTTTAAATAGGTGGACCCATTGCAACAACGAGATGTACAAGACGTTATGTCGAAATATAAACTTTACAAATTTGGCATGGGAGGGGGAGGGGCGGGGGAGCTAGATGGGAAGGGATGGGAAGGGGAAACAAAGGAGGAGGCAACAATGCTTGATACCAAATGTACTCGTTACCTTGCTCATGCAATTGTAACCCCTCTGTAAGGTATTTTCACAATAAAAATTAGAAAAAAGAAGAATCTGAAAAGGAACCTTCAAAAACAACACTTAAGAAAACGGCAGAAAACTCCTGAAGTCTTGGAAAAAGCAGACATAGACAATAAATGCTGTAAGAAAAAAGTATTCTCTCTTGATAACATATGACTAGAGTAATTCCTTTTCCACACTCTGCTGCAGAGAATCAGCACACTCACCAAAGTAGCTCCAGCCTCATTCCTTTCCTTACACAATGCTTCAGTTAAGTCTTAGCATGTTCAGCTATCTTCTCACTGGGGTGGGAGGACCAGGTTGGCTGCTTTAGTCTTGCCGCTAACAGTGGCATTCTTGCTGTGCCTGGGAGGCAGCGGTTCTGGATAAGCAGAGTGTTGGGTTGGGGGAAAACCTCAGAATAACAACCCTTTGATATCTGAAATCTCACAGATCATACTGGCAATACTTGTTCAGAGTTACATTAAGATTCGTCATACTTCTGGCAAATGCACAGTCCTATTAAATCAGTCTTTGTCCCATGCTTTTAGAGTGGGTAGTTCATATACACTTGTGAATGAATAAATGGATACATAAATGAATACAATAGGCAACTTGACTAGTTTTTTTGATAAATTTTACTGGGATTAAGTGATTGCATAAATTTCACAGTATTGTGAGATGGTGATATTCAGTTAAAGTAACAACCACATTTTATCCTGCACAAGGCAAATTGTCATTATCATGGTCTATAATGTTGGTATATTCTATGAGCTTTGACAATACAACTATTTCTTCTAAAAAGAAAAAGAAAAAAGTATGGGATTTTATTATAAGTAAAATCATTTGCTTAATAACAAGCTATTAGAAGATGAAAATGAAAACACAAATCAGCAGAAAATACGTTTAATGTCTAGATCTTACAAAGTCCTTGAATATGGAGTTAATTGAGAACACTTAGCACTGAATAGCCTGTTTCATAAACAAGCTCTTCACAAAATAAATTGCATAAGTGGTTAATAAGTACATAAAAAGATGTTCAATATCATTAGTTGTTAGAGGAGTGCATTATTATAACCACAGCAAGCACATCACCAAGTCAGGACAGCTAATTTAACATCAGCAAACATCCCATGGTGAAGAGGTGAAAAGTTTATCAGTGTTGTCAGGGGTATGAACAATAAAGCCATTTATGCAGAACCTTAGTATATTGTTATAAAAGTTAGCATTTGCTATCTTTTGGCTTAATACTTCTACCTGTTAGGCATTTATCTAGAGAAATAGAATTGTGTCCAAAGAAGACGTATACATACCTGTTAACCAAATAGCTGTATATTATAGCCTGAAAATGGAAACAACTCAAATGTCAATCAAGAGATGAATAAAGAAACAAACAGTGGTTTAGTTATATAATGGAATACATCAATTTAAAAAAATTTAAATTTAAAAAAAAAATCTATATTGTTTATCAACCTAGACCAATTTCAGTTTGTGGAACTAAAGAAGCCACAAAGTAAAGAGCATATGCTGTACAATTCCATTCTGATGAGGTATTAGAACAGGAAAATTTAGTATATAGTGATGGTACTACACAGACATTGTATTGGACTATATAGTGGATCTTGGAGGGAAGTGGGTGTAGCAATTACAAATGGCAATGGGAAGACTTCTGTCACATAAACAGTCCGTGCTGCCTGCACTGCTGGCTACTGGGGGCATCCATGTTCTAAATCTCATCAAACCTTATGCTTAAAGAATGGAGAATTTGGGGCTGGGAAGGTGGCTCAGTGGTAGAGTGCTTGCCTTGCATGCATGAGGCCCTGAGTTCGATTTCCCAGCCCCACATAAGCAAAAAGAAAAAAAAGCCGGAAGTGGCGCTGTGGCTCAAGTGGTACAGCATTAGCCTTGAGCTGAAGAGCTGAGGGACAGTGCCCAGGCCCTGAGTTCAGGCCCCATGACCAGACCCCCCCCCCCCCCAAAAAAAAAAAGAATGGAGAATTTACAGCAGGATTTAGATTATATAAGCTATACTGCAATTTAGCTTATAAGTGCTGTGTTTTTGTTCCCTCTGCTCACATTAAGGTTGTTTCTTAACTATACCTCGCTGCTTCCCCTGTAGCAGCGAGGAACGCTTGGTCTCATGTTAAAAAAAAAAACAAGAATGGAGAATTTATTATATATAAATCATGGTACTCTCGATGTTATTTATTTTTTAAAAAACAATAAGCAAGTGGCTTATAATGTTAGACAATTATAAATTGAGTGAATGACTTTTGCTAAGTGCTTGAGAGACACAAAGTAGAAAGAAATAATCTTCTCTGTTCTGTGTGTCTAGTCTTTCCAGTGACAAACATTTTAAGCAAGAAATGATGTCACAGATTCTATGTTATATTTTCACAATATAGAGAATCACACATACGACTAGAAGGGGGTAAGTCAAGAAACTTACCAGAGAAATTTTAATCTAAATTGGTAACTTTTTTCCTTTTTCTTGAACTCAGGGCTCGGGCACTGGCCCTAAGCTCTTCTGCTCAAGGCTAGTGCTCTACCACTTTAAAGTGTAGTCTCACTTTGATTTTTGGTGGTTAATTGAAGCTAAGAGTCTCATGGACTTTCCTGCCTGGGCTGGCTTTAAACCATGTTCCTCAGATCTCAGCCTCTTGAGTAGTTAGGATTACAGGCATGAGCCTGGTTTTACATTTTTTAAAACTCTGTGTTCATAAACAGGTCAGAGTTCAGTATGCAGTGTGGCTGATCAATATCAGTGAATGAATGATGAACAGTTTATGGAGCTAGTGCTAACTTTGGGTCTGGTACAGCAAGGTGATAGTAGTAAGGCTGCATCTCAAGAGTGTGGTAGGGCACAAGCCTTAATCAATTTGGCTATACCCTTCACTGTTCTTGTCTATAACAACATACAAACAAGAGCAAAGAGATCTATTCCTTTTGGTGGTCTGTCTTGGCCTATTTAATCTGGTTTCCAGATTAAATTATACAGCACATTTGTCCTTGTTCCCAGCTTATTCTGAATAACAACCTCTCAGAATGAGGACAGACCTCAGAGACTAATTCAACTGCCCCATCTTCAGAATGAAAAAAAAAAAGCCATGGTCCCAAAGAGTGCCTTGCTTAAAACAGCACTGAATGTCAATGGGAAATTCAATTCTATTAAACTCCCAGTTTTGCATTTTTTACTAGCCTAAAATTCTCTATAATTCTGAAAAAGTTTAGTACCACTTAGAGAGGGGTGAAAGGAAGGAAGGAACAAGAAAAGGAGGGAAGGCAGGAAGGAAGAAAGGATGGAAGGCAGGACAGAAGGACAGAAGGCAGGATGGAAGGAAGGATGGAAGGAAGGACAGCAGGGAGGGAGAGAGGAAGGAAGGAAGGAAGAAAGAAAGAAAGAAAGAAAGAAAGAAAGAAAGAAAGAAAGAAAGAAAGAAAGAAAGAAAGAAAGAAAAAGAAAGAAAGAAAGAAAGAAAGAAAGAAAGAAAGAAAGGGAGGGAAAGAGGGAAACACGAAGGGAAAGAGAAATGAAGCAAGAGTACAATCCTCAGCTTGACAAATCTTATCACAAAGACAGAGAGAATCAAAGGCCCAGAGAATAGAAATTCAGTGGCTACAGAGTCTAGTTTTCAAATGTTTTAGTTGCTTCCAGTTGCTTTTCTTTCAGGGCAGTCCAAATCCTTTCCAAGTCTGTGTGCCAGTGCTAATTAATTGTTAACTTTAGCCTTCTAACATTTTTACCATTAAAAATCTGCAGGGCTAGGAGCCAAAAATGGAATGTTGAAATATTTAAAAATCCGTAGGCCTCAGGCACCAGCTGATCGGCTCAGGAGGAGGAAAGACAATTCCCCTGGCACTGAATGGTGGAAGGAAGGTGGCTGGGTTTTCTGCACAGGCCTTTGAAACCTTCTAACTTGTTTCCATTTCAAAGCCTGTACGTGAGAGACCGAAAGCCCAGTAGTCAGTGCCATTTTGAATCATCCAGTTCCTTCTCCTCTATGCAGAGGATGACTTGAGAATGATTTAATCACAGCTAAATGAGGCCAGGCTTCATTAGGAAGAGTAAGCGAAAACCTGGGGTTGACACAGATTTAATGTCCCTTTTTGCACAGAGCTAAATTGCAACTGAATCCAGGAAAGCATACTAAATGGACCCAAATGTGCTCCAACAGTGGATATTACTTAAATGACAGTGGATTGAGCTTGATTAATTAATTGGGAAATTATCTTCATTTGTCTTCTTGTTGGTTGGTGAACTATAGATCAGAGGAAATTGGGGCAGAGGGAAAAAATCAGCAAAATGGTTTAGCAAAGACAGTTTGATGTCTTTTGTTCTGATAGATTCACATGTTTTGAAAATTGTGCTGTGGACTTAGGGGAGATATTTCAGTAATATTAAAATGTTGACTGGGGTGAATCATTGTTCTCTGTGTGTCATTAAATGTCAGTGGGTGGAAATATACAATGTATTCTTATGAGAGACAAAGGCTTACAAAAGATAACTTACTGTGATCCACTTTTTTTTTTTGTAAGTGTGTCAGTACTGGGTTCTATCCTTAGCTTTTTATTTCCACTTCTGTTTTTTGCTGGTTAATTGGAGATAAGAGTCTCAGAGCTTTTTTTGCCTGGGCTGGTTTCAAACCAAGATCTTTAGACCTAAGCCTCCTAAGTAGCTAGGATTAGAGGTATGAGTCACTAACACTCAGCAACAGAAAGGGGAAATAAGGTATTGCATTGATTTCAAAGCAGAAAGTGTTCCAAAGTGTTTTAATGCAAATTGGAATTTCACCATTGCTAGCACCCCTTCCATCATGTTCCGGCTATGTTTATAACTATTTTATTTTTATTTTTCATATATATATATATGAAAAATAAAAATAAAATATAGTTTGGGGATTCTCATAGAGCAAACTTACCCAATAACTAAAAGACACAAGAAGTTCTAGGATACATTATGTTACATTACATTATCTTTAAAGCCTTGTAAATTAAATGTCAGTCTCCCAGCAAGAGGTTGCTAGCTCTTTACTAGCCCTATAATTTAATCTATACTTTCATCATATGAAGCAAGCTAAAAACTGTTTCAGGTTCTTTAGAAATATAATTCATTAATTTCCATCAAAACCCTGAGTTAAAAACTGCTATTAATCTCAAATGACAGAATAGATTAAGCCTTGTGATGGATCATGCACTTGCTCAAGTACACAGCTAGGAAGGGTTAGAATTGAGATTCAGATCCAGCCTGATTCAGACTCAGCTCTACTATCCATACTTAGAACAGTGTATTTTCAGAGTCATTTTTGACAGATTAGGGGATTAGGTTGGAAATCAATTCCTTGCATTGGCAAGATTTGAATCCAGAATATCAAGGTTTTCTACTTCTCTGTAGAATCTCTAATATAGAACTGAATGATTAAATATTTGAATTTAACCAGTCTTTTGTAAAAACAGGATAATATCACCTATGTTATAATATTACTAAGAAGGTCAAATAACTGTGCATGCATGAAAATGCCTGGAGTTTCATTTATCAAATTGTTATATGTGTGTTGTTTACCCTACTGGATGTTGGGAATACCCAGGATGAATAAGATGTCGTCCCTTGGGCTGGGTTTCAAGTGTGACTCTCAGTCCAGTTTAACTATATCACCAGCATGCTGGCTAGAAATGCAGACTCTCAGGCACTACCCTAGACCACCTGAATAAATAAATCTGCCTTTTAATACTATTCCTAGAAATACATGTGCATGTGAGCATCTGGAAAGTATCTCAGCATTACCCATGATTCACCATGCTCTTCTTCTGCAGAACCTGGATGGAAAAGGACTTCCCATTTGGAGTCTTCATGTCAAGTATGTCTTCCTCCCCTTGGAGGATAAGTGTGTCATACCATGTGTCCTGGTCTTAGGTTAGGGGAAAAAAGTGATCAGTGTATATGATTTTATGTCTTCACATTTTCCTATCTTTCTCTGATACAAAAAAGTGCCTTTTTCTGAACTAATAATTCCATCATCTGCTCCATCTGTCTTGCTCTGGCTGTTCACATTCCTGAGGGGTTGTTCTGGGGGCAGACAGCAGGATTTGGTGCCAGATCTCACAGTGTGGTTACATAAAGCAGCCTACTTTGGAGTCTTGCATTTCCTCCCAGAGTTGCTTAAAGAGGAGGGGCATGGGAGAACCAGAATGAGATATCCACAGTCTTAAGAGTTAAAGGTTAGCCTAAACATTGACATACATATTAATAACATTTTAAAAAGAAAACCTATCCTAACTAGTTAAGGAAAAAGCCTTAGAAATAGATATGAATGTGAGAAGAAATGGAGGACTTCATCCTTCAGATGGAGAACTTCTTCCAGCAAGCAAAGGGTAAAACAAAATCCATACACACACAAAGAAGTTTTCTTTCTGGTAGACCTTGGTGTGGATCTGAGTATAATGAAAAGCATATGATATTTTTTAAAGGTAGTTTACAAGATTGGCCTATGAATAAGATTGCATTTAGGGTAATTTATCAAATAACAGAGTCCCTGAAAGCTACTTTGGGCAATAAATTGATACAAATGGCAGCTCCACAGTCAAATGCACAAAGTCCTATGATTTAGAAATCTATTTCTCCCTTCCTGTACCTTTAAAATATGTGCCTATCTATGTTTTAGTTGTTCACTTTGAATCCTTACACTACAAGCAAACTTGCCAATTAAAAAGCATGAGTCTAGAGAGGAAGCACAAGTTACCTACAAGGGAAAACCTGCCAGAATAATAACAATTCTCACAGAAACCTTAAACATTGAGTTTTGGAGTCCAGAGACCTTGATTCACTCAGAGCTTTGCTTCACCTGGCAAATAGCTTCTCTGTGTGTTCATGTCCTCATCTCTTCAATATGACTGTAAAACTCCTCCAGTTCTAAGTGTCTCAGATGAAAAGATTTGGGTCATTGTCAGTGCAGGTCTTGGAGACAGAAATGTTGTTGTTAACTGAGGTCCCTGACTATCTGGTTTCTGCCCAACATTGGACACACAGAGCCTCCTCTAATCTTTCTTTGCTCTCCACTTGGTAAGAGATTGCAACCCCTGCAGCAGGTAGGAAATGGGAGAATCAGATGAAACAAGACCTTTAGGGAAAGAAGAGTCATATTAGGGGAGAATGAGAGGAAAGAAGGAGAAAAGATGAAGGAATGAAGAGTTGGACATTTCAGGGAACTTATCACTGCACTGGACTCACAATGGAAGGAATGAAGGAAAGAAGGAAAGAAGGAAGGAGGAAGGAGACAAGGAAGGAAGGAAAGAGGGAAGGAAGGAAAGAGGGAACGAAGGAAGGAAGTAGGGAGGGGAAGGAAGGAAGGAAGGAAGGAAGGGAGGGAGGGAGGGAGGGAGGGAGGGAGGGAGGCAGGAAGGAAGGAAGGAAGGAAGGAAGGAAGGGAAGGAGGGAGGGAGGGGAAGGAAAGGAGGAAAGGCAGGAGAATATCACTGAGTAAGGTGAGCAACCACACAGATGTTCTGTCCTCATCATTATCTATGCTGCAGGTACATACTTGAAAATCCCAGAAGACAAGGGTTGTTAGAAGATATGAATAATGGACAATGATCTTGGTCTATACAGAACCAATTGGCTTCTCAGGTCTGATGTTCTATTTAGTGATTGTTTTGGATGCACATGCAGCCATCCCTCATCCTTCCCCAGGGAACTTGCTATTTTTATTTGGTATCTGAATAGTCCTTGCTGCTACAAAAGCCAGAATTATTTTTTTTTCTGGTCCTAGGGCTTGAACTTTGGGCCTGAGCACTGTCCCTGAGTTTCTTTTGTTCAAGGATAGTGCTCTACCACTTGAGCCACAGAGCTACTTTCAGCTGTTTTGAGTAGTTTATTGGAGTTGACAGTGTCCTGCCGGGGCTGGCTTTCAACCATGATCCTCAGATATCTCTGCCTCCGGACTAGTTAGGATTACTAGCATGAGCCACTTACACCTGGCAGAGTTCACAGTTTTGAAGTACTTGTTTCATGTGGTTTGACACAAGAATGGGCGCTGAGAAGCTCAACTGATTTCAGGGAGACTCCATACTGCTGACAGTGCTTCCTGCTGCCCTTTCTCAGTGTAGAAATTCAGCCCCAAACAAGATCTGCAAGCATCTATCGAAGAAGCAGACAGCAAAGGAACCAAAAACAGATTGGAAAGTCAAGCTCTGAGTTCCCATCATGCTTTGACATAAAGTTATTGTTGAATCTTGAGAAAATCAAACCCTGTACGCATTACGTTTCTGTACAAAGAAGGAAAAATGTCAGTAGTTATTTCCTCAAGGGCGTTCCAACTTTCCATTAATCTTCTGAGAAACACACATTGTTTTTGCTTCTGAGATTTTTCTCTTCCCTGATTTCTCCCATCAATTAAGGAGAAATACATTTGTGTCACTTTGGAAAAAGTGTGAATATTGCTTTACCTTGATGCCTCATTTTTAATCCAATTTGAAGCAAGTCAAATATATTTCAATAATAAAAGGAGAGACCTTCCCACAGGAGGACTGGGGGACAAAAAACCAAACCTTGACATTGTCCTTAGTCTTCAAGACACACAATCAAGATTGATGCAAGGGTTAAATTGCAAAACTTCCAAGAGATAAAATTGATATATTTCTTTTATATTTCACTATAAATAGGATCTACCCAATAGATTTCTCAATTGGCAAAACCATTCTGTATATACACAGACATTTATAAAATATTTAAACAGTTTGTGTTCTTGAAATCATTGTTTGCATAAGTTTACTGAGAAAATTCTTTCATTTCTAGAATGAAAGTAATAAAACACCAGGCAGTCCTTTGGTCAACGTGAATTTACAATTCCTCAGGATTCTCACTGAATGCTATGTGTGAAGTGGACAGAGATAGTACACTCACATACTGATGTGTTGAATTGAAACACTTTTGCACAAGTACTTAAAGAGAGGAAGGCCGTTTTTAAAAAGGAAATATGTTTTTATTCTCAGAACCCTCATTTTACATTGTAAGGCATTGCTTTCAGTTCCATAAGCAGTAAGTAGTAAGGTTGAAATTTGAACTCATTTTTCATCATGCTCTCTTTCTTAGTGTAAGATTTACATTTCTCTTAGTGAGCAAAATTGATATTTCCATTGATAGTGGGGCTGGGATTACCACAGCTGCATTTGATCATTGACATCTAAGTGGGAGTGTGGTGGGAGATCGCATCGCTCAAGGATATAAATGAAGAATGGTTCAATGATGCAAAGGAGATTTCAGCAAAAAACGCTACCAGTGGCTCTCGTCTCCTTGCTTAATGCTCCTTTTCTCTCCACACCTGCTAATAATGGGAGAGACCTGATTGCAGTTCCCAAGTGCAATGCCTTTTGGGAAATACCTCTGATGTTTTCCTTATCTGTCAGGAATTCCAGCAAACAGGAGAGTTGATTGGAGTCATGAACCATCTAGGTCATCTTATTGGGAGGGATTTATTTTAAAAGGTGGGGTTTATTCTAGGGATCTTTAGCTGGTGGGAAGCAATCCTCTTCAGTCCACATTCAGTAATACAGCTCATTCCCAGGGCAGCCTTCACTGTCTTTGCTTTGTCATCTTAACCAACCATTTGCCTTCAGATTTCTCCATCTCTATCCCTATCCTCCAAACTCAACATCACACTCTGCATAGACGCTGAAGAGTTCTATGGAGGCTTCCTCTCTTATTTGGCATAAGGTAAAAAGGATTCATGTTCCTCTCTTGGGTGGGATTGTACAGTTAACAAAAGTCCTCTCAAGTCTTCACTGCAAGCCACTGTCACTTCTTTCCTTAAAAGTTTTGCATTTCTAAACCTTTCCAAATGGGGCAATGCCATTCTTTCTGATGGAGGCATAGAATTCCATTGTGTATATATACCACATTTTCTTGATCCATTCATCTACTGAGGGGCATCTGGGTTGGTTCCATATCTTAGTTATAGTAAATAGTGCTGCAATAAACATAGTTGTGCTAGTAGCTTTAGTGTGGTCTTGTTTGTAAACATTTGGGTAAATACCCAAAAGTGGGATTGCTGGGTCATAGGGGAGCTCTATGTGGAGTAAATTATATTAAGTGAAGTAAGCCAAGCCCAAAGAAACATAGGTCCTATGGTTTCCCTTATTTGCAATATCTAGTATATGTCTGAGTCAAGCAGAAAAGGTCAGATAAGGTGATGTTAGGGAAATGAACCCTAAGATATGTATTCAAAAGTTTTTTTCTTCTTTCATGCGATTGTTTCTAATGCATTTATAAGATTATTTCTTTGTTGCTTTGTATGTCCCTCCCCCACAGTATAACCTGTGCTTTCACTGTATTTGATGTTGGTATAATTTGTAGAGGGAAAGGGGGAAAACAAGTCGTTTAAATTGGGATACAGGTGGACCCATTGCAACAATGAGAAGTACAAGTCATTATGTTGAAAACGAGGATGAGAAGGGATGGGAAGGGGAAACAAAGGAGGAGGCTACAATGGTTGATAAGAAATGTAATTGTTATCTTGCCCATATAAGTGTAACCCCTCTGTACGGTATTTTCAAAATAAAATAAATTTTAAAAAAAGGTTTTGCATTTCTACCAGGCACTGGTGGCTCACACCTGTAATCCTAGCTACTCAGGAGGCTGAGATCTGAGGATCATGGTTCAAAGCAAGCCCGAGCAGGAAAGTTCCTGAGACTCTTATCTCTAATTAACTACCAGAAAACCAGAAGTGGTGCTGTGACTCATGGTAGAGCCCTAGCTTTGAGCTGAAGAGCTGAGGGACAGTGCCCAGGCCCAGAGTTCAAGCCCCATGACCAACAAATAAAGTAATTAACTAATTAATTAATTAATTTAAAAATTGCATTTCTGCTTTCTCATTCACAAACTAGGAATGTATCTTTGAACTTTTAGAATTATTGTGAGTCTTACATGTGACCATCTTAAATAATGTGACCATCTTAAAAACCATAATGCAAGGCCAAGTATGGAGGCTCAAACACATAATCCTTGCTTTTTTTTTTTTTTTTTTTTGCCCGTTGTAGGGCCTGAACTCTGGGCCTGGGTGCTGTCCTTGAGCTCTTCAGCTCAAGGCTAGCGCTCTACCACTTGAGCCACAGCACCACTTCCAGCTTTTTTTTCCTGCTTATGTGGTGCTAAGGAATCGAACCCAGGGCCTCATGCATGCAAGGCAAGCGCTCTACCACTGAGCCACCTTCCCAGCACCCTAGCTATATTGAAGGTGGAGTTGGAGTGGATGGATCACTGAGGCCGGCCTGTGCAAAGAACTTCTTCAGCCTCTATCTCACCAGAGGCTGAATGAAATTTACATACACATTACCCCAGCTAGGAGTAAATGCACAATGGCACATGCCTGTTGTCCCCAGCAGTGTGAGGAAACACAAATATACAGATTGCTGTCAGTCCTGCCTGAACATAGAAACTCTATCTTGAAATAATCAATGCAAAAAAAAGGTTGACAGGGTCTGCTTAACAAGCACAAAGCCTGAGTTCAAGCTCCAAAATTGCAAACAAAAATTATAACATGTAGGAGATATTTCAGTTACTACGGTATTACTGATCGTTGTATGTCCACACAGCAATTTAGCTGCTTTTCAGTGACTAACTCACTATTTTCTATGAAATTTTTCTTCATCCTTTTCCTGAATATCTTCATCATCTTCTGCAGAATTCAACCCCATCTGCAGTGCAGTCATGCACCTGTGGCTGCAGGATTAGAACATGAATATATACAAATGCTCTACCTCTTTCAAATCCCTGCATAAAGCTCTGATTTCAGGGTCTTCTAACCATGCCAACAGGATTAGCATTTGTACTTGGCACAATCAAATTCAGCCTGGGACTAATAATCATATTTCTTTTTTTCTACAACGTTGTACTTTCATGTGCTTTCTCTAAGAAGGCCCAGCAAAGCAAGGAGAAAACCAAGAGTTATAAAAGGCATTTGCATTTTGTTGTTAAGGGAAATATAAATATATGTTCATAGTTATAACTTTATAGCTGTAGAAAGGTAAGAATTCAGTTGTATGGAGTCTTAAAATGTAGATTATATGTCCTTAGTCTTGAATAACTTGTATAAAGTAGCTTCTATTTATTTTTTGTTGACCATCAGTGCTTGGATGTGAAGGAGTGCCATTCCCAAGAGGTGCAAGATTTGTTCAGCCTTGGTCAAGGTTAAGAGCAGAAGTCTCTATAAACAAACTACCTAACTTGAATCTTTCGTCACAACCTGCGTGACCTCAGACAAATTCCTTGACTTCGCTACTTCTCTGTTCCTGAGCCTCCTAATGTACATAATGAGGCAAATGAAAGCCTGTGACCACTACACTGAATTAATGCATATACAACAACATTTGAAATGCTCACTACATAATAACTGTTCACTAAATATGGGTTATGACTACATGAACATTAAGCACTTGCTGTATACTCAGTGTTGGTTTTTTATAGAATACAATACTGAAAGATAAAACAATAAATTCAACTGTTCTGCTGCTTACAGAGGTGGGAAGTAGACATTAGGCCTTTGATATATATACAATGTTTAACGATATGTGCTAACCAAACAACAACAACAAAACAGATAAACCAAGATGCAAAGGGGAGATACTCAGGGCAGAGAGCATGAGGACATGTTCCATGAGGATGTGGTGAAGTAGCTAAGATGAAAAGAATGTCTAGAGAGGTAGACAGATGAAGCAGCAAGTGCAGAAATTCACTTATAAGAATACGCAAATGTAATGATCCACCTGACCCCAAATGGACTAAGTGATGTCAGAAAAGATATTGAGAAGCCAGTGATTGGCCAGATACTGAGATAAAAGGCCTTAGGACTGGATTGATTAAGATGTACAAAAGATGTAAGAAAACATAGCCAAGGCTCTAGAATATAACCGAGTTGAATGGTGACCATTTATAAGAAAGCAGTGATATCTCGGAATTTTATTTTATGATTTGCTTTAAAAAGTGTGTATGTTTTGCCCCATAAATGGATTATATTCACACCAGAGAGGTGAAGATGATGAACTTTATATGAACTGCCTTACTATGGACTACATTTGTTCTTGTGTCACCTAGGAATACTACAACTCAGAGTGTAAGACTTGGTAAACAGTGACTTCATTAGACAAGGGGTATTGATTCATATTACAAGTCTTGGGAAAACTAGTCTAGATCAGCTCTCATTGCACAAGAAAGAACATCATCCAGATATCAACTTCTTTTTAATTTCCTTTGGTTATATCTTTTTAATGTACTGTTTATACTCAAGGCACGAGTATGGCTCATACGCCTTCCTATCTTCCCAGATAGGAAGAAAGGAGTAAGTCCATCTTAATTGAAAAAGTAAGCCCTTCTCAGGATACCTCTTTCCAAGGATATTTCCTCCCAAGGATGCTTCCATGCATATCCCATAGAAAGGTGAAAGAAGGCTGAAGAGGAACTTTAAAAGGACACTGTGTGTGGGCCAATCAAGTTTCTAACAGGGTTCTTTTTATATTACTGGCATACCTAGACTGTATAAAGGAGTTTTGTGATATTTACATAGATCCTGCGATGTTCTTTTTTTACATTTTTGAGATACTATTAGTAACTAATAATAATTTTACTACTAATAAAAACTAACAATAGTTTTACCTATTTGGAAACTGGAGATTAGAGATGCTAAGTACGTTACTTGAACTCAACTAGCAAAATTGTCATAGAAGCTGGGTTTGAACCTTGGCCTGGTAAACATGAAGGCCAATACATTTCCAATCCCTTGACACTAAAAAACAAATTGTTTAAATAGGAATACAAGTGGACCCATTGCAACAATGAGACGTACAAGACAGTTATGTCAAAAAATGAACTTTACAACTTTGGCGCGGGGGGGGGGGGCAGGGGGGGTTGGAGGGGGCAGAGATGGGAAGGGATGGGAAGGGGAAACAAAGGAGGAAGCAACAATGCTTGAAAAGAAATGTACTCATTACCTTGCTCATGTAATTGTAACCCCTCTGTACGGTATTTTCACAATAAATAAGTTAAAGAGAAACCAAAGTTATAGTAATCATAGCAAATGGTGACTATTGGAAGGTATAATCATGAGCACAGATGAATAGCTCCATAGCTTAATTTCACACATTCATACTTCAGTCAAATACATTATGACATCACCAAAATACTGTCCACGTGGAGGTTAACACAATAACCATGGTTTCTCTGTTGCCATTTATTCCATAGTAAAATCTTAAGCCAGAGTGTAGGATACTGCTAGCAAATCAAGATAATGCTAAAAGCTTAAAAAATGGCTGCTGTGTTTCTGATTCATGGTAACTCTTGGATGAACATAAATTATCTTCCTGCTTAAAATACTAATGAAATTTGGGAAAAATGGGAGAATTTCCAGAAAAAGTAAAAATAATAACCAAGAAGAAAAGTACATAATTATTCCAAATGTTTTGTGCTTTTCAAGACATGCTTTTCTTTTCAGCTATGGGGGAACTTGGGCTTGCACTTAGATACGATGTGTGAAGCTCAAAAGGTGAAAAACACTTTGTTCATTTAATGTCTGATTTGAATGTATATGTTGACAGCTAAAATTGTCATCTCTGAGGTTTGAAACAGAATATTCTGCCCACTTCCCTCAGCTATCGAGGGCTGCTATCCTTAGTGGAAGATAAAGCTGTTTTATTACCTGGAACTGTCTAATTTGCTTTGCTCTTATTTTGTAAATGAAAGCACTGTCAAATAAAAGATAAGATAGAAGGGGAAAATCCAGCCAGTCACCATCCAAAATCAGTTTGGTTCCGTAAGGATTGGTTCTCTCTTTTTGTACCTATAGACATTTAGAGCCCAATCTATATAGACTTCCCAGGTCTTTACTCTGTGAAGACAAAGCATTTGTATAGGAAAATGGAGATTTCGCCCATGGTGTTAAAGATGCCAATAGAAAAAAATATTGTCATAGAAAACATACTTTCAAAAAGAATTCTGCAATTTTTTTCCAATCCACTGTGACTTAGGGAGTCAAAAGTCCAGATGGCAAGAAGGGAGATACTTTGGGGTCTGCATCCCAATTTTGCAACTCTAGGCTGATTACTTTTTGCAGACATGACAATGGACGTGACTCATCAATAGAAGTGCTGATTGTACTGAGGCCAACTGGTTGAGCATCTGCCTAAAAATGCTGAGAACTGAACTAAAGTGTAGATGCATTCAGGCCATTTTGTATAAGCCAGCTGAACAGAGTTCACCGAGTTTTCAGTGGCGAGAGCGAGCAGTGAATATAGATAGATAAGAGTGGATGTGGTTATAATGCAGAAAAGGTGGGAACGTTTCACTCGACTACTTTCTTTTGTGGTATTGGATATGAACTCATAGATTTGTGCTTGCCAGGTACACTCTCTACCAGCTGAGCCACACTCTTGGCTCCTCTGGAGTATTATTGAAGTTCCTTTATAACTCAGCCTGTTGAACCTTCTTTATTGTCTATCATAAAACAGCTCTTGCTATTGCATAAGTTGTTTTCAAGTTATTTGCATAGCTAATCTGTGCATGAATATAGACATAGCAAGATGGAAACGGGTAGAAATGGTTATATTGTGGGGAAGGACCACAGTATAATGGATATGGAGTCAATTTCTCTTTGGTTTCAAGTCTATCCTCATAGCAAGTCATTAGGTAAATCATGTACTGTGTTTCTGTCTCTTTTGCTTTTCATAAATAATGTATATAAATTGGTAAAATGATAGTGTCTAATTTTATACTCATCATATGTAATAGGTATGTAAGATAAAATTAAGCAATATTATTCTCTCTGCTCTATATCTCTTGCATGTAAAAGTCTTCTATCAACCATTACTAAATCCTTTCCTTGTCTGTCCATCTGTTTACCCTAGATTGTTGATTCATTCCTGACTGCTCTATCTAAACCTCAGAAATGGAAGTCCATTTTTCATCACTCATCAACTCATCAGCCATATGCATTTAGCCTATGACAACTAATTTCATACAAATCCAGAGAGCCCAGTGCTAGATAAGGAAGTTGGGGAAATAATACACCATCTCCCTTCCCTCTAGCCCATTGTGGTTGCAAAGAGAATTTGGTGAAGGGAGAGAGCTCAGTAGATAGTTTCTAGCTCTGCTTCAACTTTAGAGATCCTCTACACCCAAGGCCATGCTTAGGGAGGAGGGCCTGCAGATTGTACAGTGCAGAACTCTGAAAGTTAGGATTTGCTCCAGAGCTTTCCTTCATCTTGACACTGTCAGACCTGATCACTGGCTCCATTGTCCACTCAGTTTTGTTTACTCCTTCTCTTCTTCCCAACTAAACAGATTTTAATTAATTGATTGATTGATTGATTGATTTTTGTCAATCACGGAGCTTGAACTCAGGCCCTGGGTGCTGTCCCTGAGCAATTTTGCTCAAAACTACTCTAGCATTTGGAGTCACAACTCCACTTCTGGTTTCCTGGTCATTAATTGGAGATAAGAGTCAGGGATTTTCAAGCCCAGGCTGGCTTCAAACTGTGATCCTCAGATGTCTCCTGAGTAGCTAGGATTATAGGTATGAATGAGCCTCTTGTGCCTGACTTTTCCATGTGGATGCCCAATGAATGTTAACCACCACAACCCTGTCTAAATGTCACCTTTCCATCAAACCCAACTGCAACTAAGCTGAAATCTTTTTTTTTTTTACTTTATGTTATGCTTTAATGTTCTGTCTCTCCTTTGAAATCTCTGGATACTGATATTAGATCATATTTTTATCCATTGGGGCAGAACACAATTTTTGATGAGCACTTAAATTTTTCTTATTTTATTGTGTTCTACAATTGCTTTATTTGTTGGGTTTTTTTTTTATTGTGAAAATACCGTATAGAGGGGTTACAATTACATGGGCAAGATAATAAGTACATTTCTTATCAAGCATTGTTGCCTCCTCCTTTGTTTCCCTTTCCCATCCCTTCCCATCATGTGATCAAAACCACACTCAAATATTTTTCATAATTCTCAAAACAAGTATATTTAATTAAAATCCATAATTTAAAAAATCAGTAAATTGCATAACTGTTTCTTATATGGTAATTGTGGTAGTAGATTTATAATAGATTAATTCCAATTTTTTCAGGGTAGGTATCCAAAAAGATTAAGCATATGAAAGAAGACAACCGGCACTCAGTATTTGCATACTAGGCATTTGTGAAACAAACGAATATTCATGCCCTGGCTGCATCTTTTAATTAATAATTAGCCACACAGATTTTGTCATCACCAAAACTGGCATATGATATTTCAGAAAATGTCTCCAAGCGCTGTTCACTGTGAAAGAAAGCATGTATGTTTTTTAGTTACTGCACACATAATTTGTAATGATCGTTTTCCAGCTTTCATTCCAGAACATTACCTCTAACTAAGAATTGGATGATTATTTTTCCAGTTTACGGTAGTGAACGTAGACATGATTGTGTTAAGATGAAAGAATTTGGCACTTTGTTAAGCAACACAAGCTAAAGTGCCTTTCCATAAATATGCTTTAAAAACTTTAACCAGAAATAAAGTTTCTAAGCCATGGAGTTTTCCATTTTATTTTTTTTTAAGTTATCATGAAAGTATAAGATTCTTGAAGTTCCAGGCTTTGGCATGTAGAACTCCACAGCCTTTTAGATCTTGGACTATGTCCTACAGTATCAGTTCATCTCCACAATTCTTTGCTGTGATAGGGTGCCACAGACTCAGGTAACTATAATGGCCCTGCTTGTTAATGATAATTATAAAGAAACAACACTGCACCTTTATGGGAGGTTTCACAAGTTACATTTTCTCAAATATCTTCTTGTGTGGTCCTTTTTTTTTTTGTCTGTTGCAATTCATAAAGCTCTGTGCTTGCCTCCACACAACATTTACGCAAAGAAGAGCCATGGGACTCTTCCTGGTCACCGCTATCGTGCTTTCTGGTGTGGCCTTTTAGTAAAAGCACAATGTATTTCTTCTTTATTGTCTGACATAATTTAAAGGATGTTCTGAGGGACAGGATCTCTACATTTGAAGACAAGGGCAATGATTTACATACATATTTACTTGCCTTGTCTGAGCTCGAGCTACATTTTCACCTTCTTCCTTTACTCAACTCCCTGCTTTTTATACAGAATCCTCTACTAAGACTTTCCTATTTGCAGATTCATAGTGTTATATCCCAGAGTTGTCCTACTATGTTCAGAACCAATTCTCCCCGCCCACACTGCAGACATTTAATGTAATTAATACTATAATGGTGCACAGTATTAGCAGAGCAAAGAGCCAACTGGCTGTCAAAACATTTTCCTTTTGCCATTCTCATTCTAATAATTGATGTTCCTAAGAAATGAAATTAATGAGCTACTGAAATTCTATAGGAGTTTGGTTCCAAACTTCTCTGCTGTGAAAGGTTTTCTGTGAAGTATCTTAACATTACTTTACACATAATAAAAATATTTGCACTATGTTTTTTAAACCATTATCTTTCTGTTTCATGAGTTGTTTTCTTCCTTTTAAAATATCATCTTTACCTTGAAAGGCACATATTATGCGTATTTATATTTTGTGTCAATACCTTCAAGGTAACGTAATACAAGGAACTACTTGTTATTATAGAACAGGTCAGAGACTCTGGATGACTAATCATTTGGAGCAAAATAAAGCATGATTCATATTCAAGCTCAAAAGCTTTTACTTTACCAAATCAGTAAGATTTTGTGGATGCTAACCATGTGCTAGTGACCTGTGTTCGTGAAAACCTATATCTCCTATTACTCCCTATAAAAACTGTATCATACCTTCATGCTGCAATTTAACATAGTAGGTATTTACTCAACATTATCTGAAGCATCTTAGATTTCTCAGAGGAAGACCTCCAAAAGGCAGGTTTGCTTGTGCAAATGCTGTATTAACAAAATGTCCCTCAGGTACAGATGCAAAGGTAGGGGAAGAAACAGGAAACAGGATGAGAAGCCAAACAATGCTCAACTTTAATAACCTTGTCACAGGGGCCTATTGAACGCAAATTGCACCAAATTTGTCCAACTTCAATGTGATAGATCTGGATTTTCATAATCTGGTTCAGTCAGTCATGGCCATGCTACCCTGGGGAGATAAACTCTCAACACTTCCACTTTTCTATTAGTGTAACGAAGCTCCTATAGGCCCCAAGTGTTCTGAAGGAGTTCACAGGTGCATACCTTTAAGAGAAAAGCAGAGAGGAGCTGGAGGATACATGCATAGACCTTCCAAAGGATTTAAGAGGATCTGTGTGGAGCACTATCACTCTTTACTGCAATTGTAGGTGAATGAGCCAGGAATAAACACTGCCTAGCCAATTTTCTACCATGCACATTGGGTCTCTTTCCACTTTCTACCATCACAAGTAATATGGATGAAGTGTGTACTGCGTATATGTATCATTATCACTTGTGTGAAAGCAGCTAAGGAGTTAACTTTTAGAAGCGGAGTTGCTGGTGGAGTTCCTGGTGGGGCTTCTGTATGTCATTTACTATGTCTGTCTTAGTTTTTGAGACAAGGTTTATCTTCGTACTTACACTTGTCTCAAGCTCACAGTTTCCAGCATCAGCTTTGCAGGTGCTGGAATTACAATCAGACACCACTACCTCTGGCTTGTTTTTCAAAATATCAAGAGTTTTTTATGAGTGGTGGCTCTAACTGGTACTCAAGAACATCGGGCTGACATAATGAAAGAAAGAACTGAACTTTAGCAAACAAAGTTGTCAGAATTTAAAGGTGACGATTTGGGCTGTTATTATTCAGTAAATATAGCTAATGTTTACTGCAAACATAGCCAATGTATCTACATTCCTTGATGTCACTTTACCTATTATTACATAAACTGCAGAGGTTAATTGAGGTATCATGAAGTAGTAAACTATGATTTTTTAAATGACTGCATTCAAAACAGCTTGTTTCCATAGAAGTGGTTTTGGTATTATTATAATGAAAACAAAAATTACAATATAAAGCACATCATATTTTAATATATTAAGCATTTAATCTCTATCCAGTTCTTATTATATCTGTCTTTTTCTTGTTATACTATTTTGATGTTTTTATATAAATATTATTTCCAAATCACTTAAATAAAGAGATTATGAATAAATAGAGAAAAATAGAAACGTAAAAGTTTCACTCTGAGAAGGTGGTATAATCAATATTTTGGTGAATTAGGCTGTTCCTAATTATGAAGACTAAAAGGAATGATTTAAAGCATGGAAAAACAGAGATTTTCATTGTAGATTCCAGAATAAGACTGAATTATATGTTGTCTATATGAAACTCACATTAAATATAGACATTTGTGTTAAAAATAAAGCAATGGAGAAAGTTTGCAAGCTAACACTAATAAAAAACATCCACATGGATTATAGAAATGTTAGTAGAAGCAAAATTCAGAATTAGAGAGAATACTAAGTTATAGAATCTCTCAATTGGAAATAAGGAATAAATAAAGGACAAAGGCTAGTAGAAGCACATGGTAATGGATTAGGGGTGGAAGTGGTTTTATGAATGCATAGTATACCTGCAGAAAATTACTAATATTCTTGCTTCCTCAGCTGTAAAAGCAAAGGAGCACACTGCACACAGCAAATATCAATGAGAGTTAATAAAAGGGAGATGTGGTGTATATCAGAGACTCAACATAGCCTAAGATTTTATGAGTACTTAACAAGTCTGATCAAGACAAGAGAGGGAGAGGTAAATAACCAGTATCAGAAGGAAAGGGGTAGATATCACATTAGAAATATAAACAAGAAATGACACTCAACAACTTTGTATCAGCGATGTTAAAAATAAAGTGAAGTAAGAAAACACCTAGAGAAACACAAGCTGTGGAAATTGATACAGAAACAAAGAGAAAATCTAACTTGTCCCATGTCTACTAAAGAAATTGAGTCTGTAATTAAAACCTTCTCCAAACAAAACACCAGGCACAGATGGTTGCCTTGATAACTGATAACATTTAGGGGAAAAAATAACTCAAACTCATCCAGTATACAAACAAAACAAAGAAAAATATTTTTCAACTAATTTTATGAGGGCAGCATAACCTTGACTCCAAAATTTAACAAGCTTTACCAGGAAGAAAAAATAAAGATGAGTATCTTAAGTGAATGTAAATGTAAAAATTCTCAACAAAATGGCATCCATAAAGTCCAGTGGTTCATAAAAGTACTACAAATTGGATTAATGCGGTGTAAACAGAGCTGGTTCAATATTTTAAAATAGTCTATTTGTTTAATTGCATTAAAATAAAAAAGGGAGAGAAAATATATAATCATTTTAATACATGACAACAGCATTTGAAAAATTCAGGACTGTTAAAATTTGATTTTTAGATTTCATAAACAATATATAAGTCAATAAAAAGTCTAGAGTAGAAATTGAGTACAAAAAATCATTCATATGTAATGCTAAAATGTTGAGCAGCTTTCCCCATGAAAATTAAAAATATTATGACTATTATTAATTCTTTTGATCATTCTTCTGGAGTTTCCACCAGTATAAAAAAAAAGAAAAAGAAAAAGATAGTTTTTTTACAATGGTCTCAGACAGCAAAGTCTTAGTTGTAACTTATGCTGGATGAGGCCAGTGTACCAAATGCTTTGTTGAGTGGTAAACAAATCATGGTATATCAACACAACGGAAAAATCTCCAGCAACAAAGCAAACTGATTTTGCTGGTTTGGGAGGCTGTGTCCCAGCGGATAAAGTTTTGGTCCTAGGGTGGAGCTATAGGGAGGTAGTGGAAATTGTTGGTGAGATGGGCCTGTTGGCAAGTTAATGAGTCCCAGGGAGCATGTTCTGGAGGGGAATTAAAGGACCCTAATTTCTGTGTACTTGACTTCTGGGGTTCAGGATAAATTGAGTTTTTCTCCACTCTGTTTTCCCTGCCATTGTCGTCAGCATCCCCATCAGAGGCCCAAAGCAATGGTGTCATGTGATCATGGGCTGAAATCTAAGCCAATCCACCAATGAAGTGTTTTTTGTTGTTGTTTTGTTGTTTGGTTGGTGTTTTTTTGGTTGTGGGGCTTGAACTTTGGGCCTGGGTGCTGTCCCTGAGCTCTTCAGCTCAAGGCTAGCACTCTACCACTTGGGCCATTGCGCCACTTTGGGTTTTTTGGTGGTTTATTGGAGGTAAGACTATCACAGACTTTCCTGCCAGGTCTTGCTTTGAACCACGATCCTCAGATCTCTTGAGTAGCTAGGATTACAGGTGTGAGCCACCAGCGCCAGGCTAGTATTATTCTTTTATGAGTTAGATATATCAGGTATTGCTGGAAAACTAAGAGAAGAGTCAACAACAGAGTTGAGTAAAATAAGCTAGACCAAGGAATAGGTAGTAGATGATTCTATTTGCATAAAATTTTTTGAACTTGAAGATATGATATGTGGTATGATATGATATGATATATGATGTGGTTGCCGGTCTTGAAACAGGGTGATCCTGGGCTGCTGGTCCTGGTGTTGGAATGTGTATAATTGCTAAAGACAAAAGACAATTTTCATGTTGAAGAAAATATTCTATTTCAAGTACCTTTTGAAAATATTTCGTCAAGTGTCTTAGAAGAAAATGAGTAATCTGCAAATATCATAAAAGTATAAAACAATCATCAGGAACAAATATAATATTTATAAAATTATATAATCATATATTACCATTAATCATAAATTATATATCATACATTATAATAGTACATATTATAGAAGCAGTATAATAATTATATGTAATAATATGATAATTGTTTATAGTAATTATATTATATATCAATGTATTATAATGTATTTATATTTTACATTATGATATATGATAAATAGAATAAATGTAACATATAATAATAAATATGGCATATTTATATGCTATTTTATATTAATGTTATTTATATTATAATACATCAATATTATGTATGTTATATATTATACATATATATGCTTATTAATAGTATATATGATTACACATATATGCAACATTATATATTTCTGTATTATATCACATTCATGACTTAGAAATTTGAACATTTTCAAGATGGCCTGTTCTACACAATAAATTTGCATTCAGTGTTATCCTATCTTAAATCTGTCCAGGGAATTTTTATGTTAACTGAAAATCCAATTTCAAAATTTACATGAAAATGAAACCAAAGACTTCTGAATGAGGAGTTACAGATCTAATACCAGCAAGCTCATTGGAAAGTACCTTACTTAAAGCAGTGTAGTAATTACTTGAGTAGTTAAGGAAGAATAGTAGATACACAAGACAAACACATCCATCAACAGAACAAACTGTCCATTAACAGCCACATAAATGTGGGAACTTGACAGATGTGGCAGAAAATAAAAGACATATTCTATAAGTGGTTTTGGAGTGATTGAATGCATATACTGAAAGAAAAATAGAATCCATATGCAAACTAAGGTCACTTTAATGACTTAGATACTGGTGATTTTCAACCTTTCCTTTTCTAATTTCACACATACCTTTCTATGAGTGAAAATCCTGTATTTTCTAGCTCTCCTTAAGAGATCTTACATACTGGTCTCCTTCCTCAGCTCTGCTTTTTTGTGTGTCCTTTCTTGCAAACTATAGTTAACTTGGAGCTTCTCTTCTTCCACTTATCTACTATTCCTAGACTAGATTTTCTGCTAATAATGTTTTTATTCCAAAACAGGTGCATTATATTATTTCTGTACAGTTTTCATCACAAAGTAAGTCCAAAGCTAAGGTTATCTGTGATCTGTTTCTACAACTTAATCTTTTCACATACTCTAGAGTCCAGCATCTGCAACGCTCAACCTCTGGTCCAATCGATAATACCTCCTGGTTTCTGCACGAACAGCTTCCTCTGCCTGGAATGCCCCTGCCTCCATTCTTGGCCTAGGAAACTCACACATAGGAAACTCACACATAGTAAAAGACCTTCCTTGAAGGCCGTCTTTGGCTCTCCTTTCTGGACAAAGGGTCAGATTTACTCTTTGTACATTTTCAGAACCTGTGCAAGTTGTGTACACATTACTCTGTGCACATTACAGATACCAAGTTAGTTCTTATTTGATAAGTACATATATAATTCTAGCCACACGTACATGAGACCCAAGTGATGGGCAGAAAACTTTGAAGAAACACAAAATATATTGAGTTAGACATCCTATCAGGCATTCTGAGCTGAGTTCTTTTAAATAAGAAAGGCTCTGGATTGTGCTATCTCTCAGCAGAAAATGATGTCTAGCCTGACTGATAGGCTCCTTGCTTCTAGATTCATGTGTATGACAATGATGAAAAGAAGATGGCTGTCCTAAAAGGCAAGATAATAGCAGCCTCCAAGATAGAGTTTTCTGGCACTCTGAAAGTGCAGTGGTTTGCAATTACACCTGCACATAAGAATATCTAGGGAGGCTCTGTAATGTATGTATTATACTATATAAATATATATATGTATATATATCAATGGCTTTGGCCTTTCCCAGATCAATCTCTTAAGAGTGAGACAGCACCTAGACTTTGATACCTTGGAAACCCCCCAGGTGTGTCAATGCAGTCATTGTTGAGACTTCTTTATGCTGTTGAAAATGAGAGTATGGATTTGACAGCTTCCTATATGATCACCAGGTGAGATACTTTAGTAAGGTAGTTTAAACTTATTGCATGTCTTAAGTTAATTTCTGCTAAAAGCTGTTTGGAATAATGTTAAAAAACAATATTTTAAAATGCATATGTAGGTGGCTCAATGGTAGAGTGCTTGCCTTGCAAGTATGAGGCCCTGGATTCGATTCCTCAGCACCACATAAGCAGAAAAAATTGGAAGTGGCGCTGTGGCTCAAGTGGTAGAGTGCTAGCCTTGAGCTGAAGAGCTGAAGGACAGCGCCCAGGCCCAGAGTTAGGCCCACGACTGACAAAAAAAAAAATGCATATGTCTTTATATTTTTTTTTTAAAAAAAGGACAGTCTTACAGGATTTGCAAAATTGGGAGGGTGTCATTGAACTTGAAATATTCAGTTGTGCATCTGCTCAAGATATTGTTGAAAATGCCGAAATAAGGATACAGGTTGACCCATTGTAACAATGAGATGTACAAGGTACTATGCTGAAAATGAACTTTACAACTTGGGCGGGGGAGGAGTTGGGGAGGTGGGGAGGGAAGGGATGGTAGGGGAAAAACAAAGGAGGAGGTAACAATGCTCCATAGGAAATGTACTCATTACCTTACTCATGCAACTGTAACCCCTCTGTACAGTATTTTACAATAAAACATTTAAAAAGATATTGTTGACTAATTTGATGCATGTATGAAGCTTGAATATCTTCAATGCTGGGCGCTGGAGCCCCTGGGCATATGTGAGCGGGTATGACTTTAAAGGAATAGTTTCCCAATCTGTACTATGTTGAAAACCACTTCGGGGAACTCATTGTTAGAAATTTGTAATTATTTGGTGTGAGATGAATCATCATATAAGAAGGACTTGGGGTGGGGGAGGGGATTGTTCTATGGCAAGGCCAGGGTTTGAACTCAGGGTTTTGCTCTGTTGCAACTTGCATGCTAGGCTATGCTCCACCACTTGAGCCATGTATCCAAACTGGATTTTTGCTGGTTACTTATTTATTTATTTTGGAGATGGAATCTTACAGACTTTCCAGCCTAGGCTAAGCTTTGGACTATGATCCTACAGGTCCCAGCTTCCTGAGTAGCTAGAATTACAGATGTGAGCTACCATCACACACACACACACACACACACACACACACACACACACACACACACACACACACACACACACACACACACACACACACCTGGACACACTGATATGTCTTAAATGTTCCCAGATAATTCCAGTAATGAAGGTGGTCATCCATTGTTCTCCTGTCTCTCCCTGTCCAGGATCACTTGTGCTTCTGGAATAAGGTAACAAATTTTTACTGATAAGGTTTTATGGTACTTGCTTCCTATCTGTGCTGTGTTTCAAAGTGAGGTTTTCATTCTTTAGTTTCATCAAGACATTCCTTACTGAAAGAAAGTCTTTCTCTTCCAGGGCGGGGATGTGGGGGAGAAACCAATAAAATTAATAGCATTCAGTCGTCTGAATTTCTTCAATATCTTTTTTGTTATTCACATTTATTTTCCTTTAATTTTTTCTTTATCAATCCTCTTATTTTTATCTTGTTTTAAATCTCCCAAGTTCATTAACATAAAACTCTTTGATTTTATTATTTATTTGATTCATGGCACTGTCAATGTTTATTATGCCTTATTTTAAATTCTTTTACAACTTTCTGGCTCCTTACAATCCAGTTTCTTTTGCTTTTTTTTTTTAAATTGTGAAAATACCCTACAGAGGGGTTACAATTACATGGGCAAGATAATGAGTACATTTCTTATCAAGTATTGGTGCCTCCTCCTTTGTTTCCCCTTCCCATCCCTTCCCATCTCAGCCCCCCCTCAGCCAAACAGAAATGGTCAGATAAGTTGATGTTAGGTGAAATGAACCCAAAGATAAGGATTCAAATGCTTTTTTCTTTCTTTCTTGCGATTGTTTCTAACATATTTATAAGATGATTTCTTTGTTGTTTTGTATGTCCCTCCTCTACGGTATAACCCCTGTTTTCACTGTATTTGATGTTGGTATAATTTATGGAGGGGAAGGGAAAAAAAATAATTGTTTAAGTAGGGATACAGGTTGACCCATTGCAGCAATGAGATGTACAAGACGCTATGTCGAAAAACAAATTCAAAACTTTTAAGCTGTCGGTGTTTGTCTTGGGCCTCTTTTCATTTTTGTCATCTCTAGCATTAGTTTTCTCTCTTCCTTTTCATTTTAGTTGTATGTTATTCTCAAAAGATTTAAAATGTCAAAACTTACTTTTGCATTACTTTCAAAAAGTGGAATGAGTTAAGGTCTTAGCTTACTGAATATTTACAAAAACACTTATTTTCTTTTACAGCTAAGATTTTGATTGTATTATATTCTTTCAAAATTATATGCTCTGTTTAAATTTTAGTGCATCATTTGGTTTTATAATAATAAGCAATAAGTATAGTGATAGAAAAACAAACAAACAAACAGTACTCACATTCAGGCTATACCTAGAAAAGACAGGAAACATCTTCTTCGTTGCCGGCCTTCCTCGTCCATCTGTACATTTCTTCAAATAGTTCTTTGTAATGTGTTTTTCCTAGGAACTCTGGGCTCTTTGGTCCCTCTGGTGACTCCAGGCACTGCTTGATGGAAGAACAAAGCGCTGAAACCATATTTTCCTTGCCATCTTATTTTAACCTATCAAGTTGAAGAATCTATGATCTTAACATGTAAAACTATTTAAGCTTTGCTCACTAACAGTAGGGGAGACAGCAGCTGGATTACATGCCAATACAAATCCTGACCAATGTCTTTTTTTTCCTGGTAGTGCTTTTTGCTGATTCCCTACTGGTATATTTCCCTGCTAGAAAACAAGTACTGGGATCTAAAATTGTCATCTTTATCACAGTTCTCCTTTAGGTGTTATCCATTGTGTATGGATTTGGAAGAAAGGTTTTCTGGTATATGGCTCTTCTCATAGCCATCCCCCAATTTTTTTTTTTAATTTTATTTTATTTGTGAGCATACTGTACAGAGGGGTTACAATTACATGGGAAGATAATGCATACATTTCTTACCAAGCATTGCAGCCTCCTCCTTTGTTTACCCTTCACCTCCCTTCCCAGCCTCCCCCCTCCCCCCCACCCAGTCCTTCCCCCCCCTTCCCCCCCACCGACATTGTAAAGCTCCTTTTTGACATGACAATTTGTACTTCTCATTGTTGCAACAGGTCCACCTGAATCCTTAAATGACTTGTTTTTCCCCATCTCCTCCATAAGTTATGCTGACATCAAATATATTGAAAGCGGGGGTTATACTGTGGAGGAGGGACATACAAAGCAACAAAGAAATAAAGTTATAAATGCGTTAGAAACACATGCATGAAAGAAAAAAAAACATTAAAATACCTATCTAAGGATTCATTTTCCTAACATCACATTATCTGACTTTTTCCGCTTGACTCATACATATACTAGATATTGCAAATAAGGGAAACCATGGGACCTGTGTTTCTTTGTGCCATCCCCAAATATTAACTGGCCCAGAATGTTGGCCAGAGGTTGCTGCCAGCAAGGCCTGGTTTAAGTAGCTCTAACTGCACTTCTGAAGAGTGACTACTGTCAGTATTTCACACTTTTCCTCAGTGGATACTCTGGTCTGTAGTGGGTGTCTTTAGTCCAGACAAAAGGAGATGAACATCTCCGAATTTGAACTTGGGGCTTTTTGCCTCCCTTGAAAACATTTTGATTTTTTTATAGACACAAACTTTTAGCTAAATATTTATTATAATGGTGATATTGAGACAAAGTGACTTAACTCTCCCTAAGGCTATTCAGGGAGAAGTGAACCACTAGTAAATACTGTTAAGAATCTTTATCAATTCAACAAAACTCTCAACAGACTCTCAGAAAAGTTACTCTCAGAACAGTTTTTTTGAGTTCAGCTCCCCAGAGGATGCTTTCCATCTATAATATCAATCATGCTTGTGCCTGGAGACTTAGGGGTAGGCTACGGGAGCATACTTTCTCTGGCTGCTGTCCTTCATGTGATAAGAAAAATGCTGACGATGTTCAAGATTCTTCAGGATTTGGATCTTTATATCACGTGTTGTGGAACTCACATTATTAATAATGCATGGCTTTAGTTCAGGAGTTATATTATGGCTGAGAATATTCAGCCTCGGAATCAAAAATAATTGTTAAAGTACCTGAAATCTTTCAGTTAAGTTCCACATGAACCACGAGGAGAGCAAAGCACATGATTATTAGCAACAATTTTACTTTCTCCTTCTTCCCATTCCTACCACACACAATATTTGATTGAATCAATTCTGTGTTATGGTTGCCACACACCTCCTTGATTGATACCTGTTCTCCATGAATTCATTTCCTCCTACTCCTTGTCTCTTTCCTTTTGTTGTGTGGTGAGACTAGCTTTCCTTTTAGGGATTTTTTTGGGGGCATTGGGCTGGTAATTATTACTCTTTTTTGGCATGCTGAAGCAGGAAGAGTGGGGGAAGATTATGAACACTTGAAAATGAGTCATTTTTACTTTGTCACAGCTGTTTTGATCTCTTCGGAATTTAAGGAGAGTACATTTGTTCTTCTGGCATGTGAGTGTGAGTCTACCACTCCCTCCGGTTGGCATTTTTGTCTCCCCTATAGTTCACAAAACCATTCTTCCTCACTCCCTTATGGGTATCTGATGTCCTTCGAGGAGTCCTCCTTCTCCTATTTTGTTCTCCAAGGGCATCTTGGGAGAATGCTCTTCACCTGACTATGAAACAGAGAGTTCTGAGCTTCCTGGTTCCAGGACTTGGTTCCTTCTCCATTCTGAGGTGCTCATGAGACACTAACTAGAAGAAAATAGCTCAAACTGGACACTGGTGGCTCATGCCTGTAATGTTAGCTATTCAGGAGGCTGAGATCTGAGGATCACAATTTGAAGCCTGCCAAAATCAGCCAATAAGACCCTTATCTCCAATGAACTTTGGAAAGGTTAGAAGTGAGTGGAGCTGTGACTCAAGTGGTAGATTCAAGTAGAGAGCAATAGAATTCAGGAACAGTGCCCAGCCTCTAGGTTCAAGCCCTAGGACTGGCACAAAAAGAAAAGCAGCTAATGCTATGCTGCAGATATATAGGTGTGACATTGCACAAGATAGCCTTAAGTGTTATATTTCTTGTCTTGTACAAAACCCTCTCCCCAACAATGCAGTTGGTTGAATTTGAAACGTGGGATGGGTTTTCCCATCTGAGGAGAATTACTGATAAGGGCATTTCAAGTGGATTATCTGGCTGGATTATCCCAAGCACTGAGGCAATTCTATATGTATTGTTATTACTCTCATTTTCAGATAAGAACTTGGAGACTTCCAGAGATTGCACAAGTTACTCAAGGTTATCAGCTGGAGGTTTTGGAGAAGAAATTATATCCTAAGGGTTCTAATTCATAGCACATATTCTTATCAACAACCTACAGGCTTGTATAAGGTGGTAATTTTGATTCTTGACAGTCCAGAAAGTTGCCTCTAGGCTCCTAAACTGAAATCTGTTCTTTTCAACTCTCATTTTCTCCCTAAAGTAGGTACCATTTTTCTTAATGGTACCTTCTACGCTTTTAGGTATCTAGTGACATTTCAATGCCCTTTTATTCTTCAGATGAGACTTAATTTCAGTGCTTCTAACATAAGCTCTGAGACAGAAGTTTAAAGGCCTCAGACTTGGGAGCCAAAGGGTCTATTAGCTCTTTATTCTATACTGAAAGCAAAAGTATATGCTGGTTACACAATAAAGACTTTTTAGCACTGGGATTCCTTTTTTTTTTTTTTTTTTAAAAGAAAAGCTTTTTGCTTATCTGAGAACAAACAGGATACAATATTGCTCCTGATTTTTATAAGAGATGAGTAAAGACTTTGTCCTCATCTGGATAATTTCTCTAATGGTAAAATGATTTTTTTTCAATAGCTTCCTTTCCTAACTTTAACCAACATAAGTGGCAGTGATGAAACCAAATTACAACTCCGTTAGTTTCCTTTGTCTAGGCAAATTCCTCTCTGGTGTCTTTGTGCCAAATTTTTGAAAGCAAGTTGGCCCAAGATAGGTGCAAAAATTACTCAGAGGAACCTTAAAATACTGGAGCTTTCATTAATTGAAATTAGAACATAGTATTCTGTGTGACTGAATGTAGAGCTGTATCTAATAACAATAATTTGTTGATTACATCTTTTTTCCATACACAGAAAAACTATAAGAACCATTAAATATATAGTGAAGGACAAGAAGGTTTGATGCTTATGACTAGAAATGTGAATGAAGTCTCCCAGGAAAAGGCTCATGTGATGAAAACATCTGCAGAACTCTGAAGCCTAGGATCTGGCAGGTGTTTCGAGAGCTGACTGACAGCAAGTACACAATGTAGATCTGATGATTCGTGCATCACTCCTCCAGCAATGAGCTTCTCAAAGTCTGGTCCAATGAACACCCACCTTCGTGGAACATGGACTCTTACACCCAGCCCCCCTTCTTCTCAGTCTGTGGGAATGAGACTTGTGAAATTCTTAGGAAGCTCCTTAGAGTATTCTTTTGCATACTAAATCTCAAGAAACCTGTTTTAGAACAGAGTAGTATCAGTTTAATAGAAAATGCTGAAGCATTTAATGGCGTTTAATGGACAGTCACCAGGGAAGGAAACACAGAAGAAATTGTGCTTATTTCTCAATATCTGCCTAACATCACAGCCCATGGATAGAATAGATATTTTGGCTTAAGTAAAAAGTGATTATTTATTGCAGACCTTAAACTTTGCTTTAATAGTTGGCAGCTGCCAATATTGATGGTGAGAAGTAGATGAGGGGAATGATATTAAGATCAGGGTGTTGTCTTTTTTGTTCAATACATAAATTTCCTAAGATTTTAAAACTTGGTATAGTAATATTACTTCTCTCCCATTTTATTTACAGGATTCATAAACAAAAAGATTCTTATGTATATCATACATGGGAAAATGTGGATGATGACAGTTGACAGAGTTATAAAATAAGGCATGGGCTTTGGCTCAGTATAAGAGTATTAGCCTTGAACCAAAAAAAAGCTTAGGGACAGTGCTTGGGCCCTGAATTCAAGACCCAGGACTGGCACATACACACAAAAAACAAGTATAGAATAGTCAACATAGAGCCTTGGTCAGGTGAAAAACTCCTACAAAAAAATTCCAAAGAACTGTCCATAAGAAATTAGACTCAACCCTACTGCATTGTTGGTGGGAATGTAAACTTGTTCAACCACTTTGTAAAGCAGTATGCAGGTTCCTCAAAAGACTCCACATAGATCTCCCCTATAACCCAGCAATCCCACTTTTGGGCATTTACCCAAATGATCACAAACAAGGGTATGCTAAAGCTACTGGCACAACTATGTTTATTGCAGCATTATTTACCATAGCTAAGATGTGGAACCAACCCAGATGCCCCTCAGTAGATGAATGAATCAAGAAAATGTGATATATATATATATATATATATATATATATATATATATATATATGAATTCTATGACTCCATCAGAAAGAATGACATCACCCTATTTGTTAGGAAATGGAAAGACTTGGAAAAAATTACATTAAGTGAAGTAAGCCAGGCCCAAAGAAACATAGGTCCGATGGTTTCCTTTATTTGCAATAACTAGAATATGTCTAGGATAAGCAGAAAAGGTCAAAAGATATATATATATATAACTATATAAGATGATATTAAGTGAAATGAACCCCAAGATGGGGACATAGGTTGCTTTTTCTTTCTTGCTATTGTTTTTAATGTACTTATAATATACTATGTAATTTTTTTGTTTCTTTTGTATGTTCCTCCCCCATGGTATAACCCCTATTTTCACTGTATTTGATGTCAGTGCCCTGCATCTTGTATATACACTTTTCTAATTTGGGGAGGGGAAGGGAAAAAACAAAATGCTTAAACAGGGATACAGGTTGACTTATTGTAACAATGAGATGTACAAGACACTATGTTGAAAAATGAACTTCACAATTTAGATAGGGTTGCAGGGGGAGTGTAGTTGTGGAGATGGGAGGGAAGGGAAGTTAGGGGAAAAACAAAGGAGGAGGTAACAATAATGCTCAATAGGAAATGTACTCATTACCTTACTCATGTAACTGTAACCCCTTTGTACATTAATTTTACAATAACTAAGATATTTTTTTAAAAAGATAAGGAAGAAATTAGACTCATGTACGAACAAGAATTGTGCACAATGAGTCTTGGCTATCAGAACTAGTACTGAGACACATTCTGAGATGTGATTTGGGAAAGTGGAACTTGACATCCTTGAAGTTTTTTGTTTTTGTTTTTGTTTTTTTTGGGTCCGGTCGTGGGGCCTGAACTCTGGGCCTGGACGCTGTCCCTCAGCTCTTCAGCTCAAGGCTAGCGCTCTACCACTTGAGCCACAGCGCCACTTCCAGCTTTTTTTTTTGCTTATGTGGTGCTGAGGAATTGAACCCAGGGCCTCAGGCATGCAAGGCAAGCGCTCTACCACTGAGCCACCTTCCCAGCCCTCCATGAAGTTTTTTTTTTTCTTTTCTTCCAATATTTCTTTTTTTTTTTTTTTTTTAATTTTATTTTATTTTATTTGAGAACATACTGTACAGAGGGGTTACAATTACATGGGCAGGATAATCCATGAAGTTTTTTTAGGATAGAGCAGAATTCCCAAATGTTCTCATGTCATCACATCCTTAATATCTCAATAATTCTTTAATGGCACCCATGTCAGATACAATCTTTAAGATTTCCAGCCATTAAGTAATTTGAGACCCAATGACTCAGTAATTCCAGAAAACTTACTTTAATATGATTTTGACAAGTTTTCTAAGTTTTTCTTAAAATTGGGAAATTTTCTTGTGTCCTTATATATTCTCTGAGACAATCCCCATTCCCATTACTGAGAATGGTCTACAAACAGCAATAAATGCCTACAACACTTCCTTCCTACTCTCTTTTTAGTTATACACAGAACAGTTATAATCAAGTCGGTATATGCTAACACATACTTGTTTGATGACGTTACATAGACATTTTCTTTTGCATCCAATTCAGAAACAAGGTCCATCACCACACTGAATGGTATAATGTATGTGAAGATGTTCCTTCTCTCCTCCTGACTTGAAATGCTTTTATTATAGTTACATTTCTTTCCATTCAGCAAACAGCATATTCCGTAGTATTTTACTCTCTTTTCTCTATTTCCTTACCCTTGGTAAACAAAAGCTCTATCCACATTCAGAGTCAGAACCCATGTAAGTCATCCGTACTTTCTGGGGCATTTTTAAGCTGGTGGTGCAGTGTTGTTGTTTCTCCTTCCTTGAAGATATTTTGCATTCTTAGTTGTATTCCTCAGTTCATCCCAGGTAGGCTGATAGAAAAGCTTCTCATTGTTATGTCTTCCTGTAGCCAGTGTTATCTCTTGTCCACGTACTATTGTAGCTCTGCAATTATTTTTCTAAAAACATTTGTCTGACTCTTTCCCTCTCTTGCTCAAAACCCTTCAGTGGCTTTTCACCACCCATACGTTGCTTGAGTCTAAAGCTTAAATGTTTGCTATGTCTTCTCTTGGCCTTCATATCTAGCAGTTCTTTGCACTATCCTTCCTTCTCTCATCCCACTTTATCGTTTCTGCCAATTATATTGAATCACTAATGATAGTCTTCAGAGCACAAGTAAGGACAAGATGGAGCCCCATTCCCCACATGCTTTCCATTTACCTACTTTCTTTTTTTTTTAATAAATAGGCTGGGATGTGGCTTAGGTAGTAGACTACCTGCTTGGTAAACATGAGATCCTGAATTCAAACTCCAGAATTACAATAAATAAATAAATTATAAAAATATAATAGATATGGCACAAATATTTCTGTAAGGCACTGCATTCACGACAAAAGAAACAATAGCATTCTAATTTATCATTCACACATCCCAAGTAGTATAGCAGGAGATAGACAGTAGCAACTATGACAATGTACTAGGTACAATGATGCCTCTAGTTTATGAATTAATCAGTAAAAATCCTTGTCCTGAGAATTAGGAACAGTCTTGGCCTTTGATCTACAGAGATCCCACTGAGGTGCTATAATCAGATCTCATCTCTATCTTATCTCTCAAGCTAGCCAAGATGGTAAAATGGTCATTTTCAATTCAGTAAGCATCCTTGCGCCTTTGTAATTTGCTAGGCACTCTGCTAAGTACTGGCAACAATGAATAGCTCTTAGAAACACACATGCTATTCAAAGCACATCTTACCTTGGTGGCTAGCAGGGACAGTCGGCACAAAGACTACAAAGTCCATGAGGAATGCTAAAGTTAATTCGAAAATGTTCAAAAGTATTTTATCACTTGTGAACAAAACTTCTAAACTTTTTCTTCAGAAACCTCGATTGGTTTATACGTTTTGAAATGAATGGTTGGTGAGGGAATATCCATTTGGATTTCTATTTTTGTCAGCCAAACTCAAATGCAATTATCAACAGTTGTAGCCTCCTTCGTTTAACACACCCTTGGGAGAATTTTCTCTTTAAACCACAAATGTCATGTATATTCCAGATACCAGAGTACCTAAGAAGAAATATTTTGAAATATAGCCTTACAGAACTGAAACTGGAAAGTTAACAACAGAAGTCATAAATCTCTGCCCTGACTCCCAATGTTCATTCTCTGGTGTAAACATTGATTGTTGCAACAAAAATTCAAAGCATTCATCTTCTAGGATTGGATTTAGAAAATCAGTGTAATTTCCCAAGTAGGTAAGAAGGGCTTTGTGTATTTTCTTCCTGTCTTCAGCATATATGGTGATCAAGGGTTTTCTGAAACTCCCCATTGTTAAGAGCAAGTGTAATTTTGGTTTTTTTTGTTTTGCTTTGCCTTGTTCTTCCATTTAAAGTGAGATCTTGGAGAGAATGAAGTCACAGATCCCTGCCTTAAGATACATAAAAAGTAGTGTGACAGTGTCATATCAAAAAGAGCAGATTTTCAGCAAGGTGGAATAGAGAAGGAAATAAAGGGCACATCTCTATTATTTCTTATGTCATGAGTGAGAGCTGTTGCTGAAGGACATATTACTATGTGTGTTAAAATTCTTATTTATTACAATAAGGTTTCTTTGAGGCATTAACTAGATGATCTTATATGCTCATAAATAATCAAGATAGAGGGGAAAATATTGATTCTAGCTTCATACCATGGAGTATAGGAAACATCAGCAACAATATCAAGTATCAGATCTCTAAAATATTCATTGTGCACAAACTCAGGAAGAAGCTGTGATAACCATAGCAACACTGAAGCAGATAAACAATAAATCCTGAAAAATAACGCTACAGCAGCTGATTGCAGTGAAAGGAATATGACCATTTTTCTAAGTTACTCTCTTAGCATGGGTTTCTGGTGCTAACTCTTTGAATATGGTGATTAATTTTAGAAGTAACTAGATAGAGGATTTATTATGTATTTTTTCCACAAAGACACTGCAATCTGTGTCACTTGAGGAAGAGACCTATACATTATCTATGTAAATATTATTTTATTAGTTAAACAAAGAGCATGTAGTTTGGAATTACAATACTTGCTAACATTCAGTTCAATAAGCTCATCATCTCTACATTCTAGTTCTCTTTGCATGGCAGGGATTGCAAAGACACAAGTCTGATCGTGCAGGTTCCCACCAGCAGATTTAGGGGTGGGGGTGGATGGAGAAATGCTCATGCAGTGAATAATCCTTTATTTCACCCTTGGAATAAAGAATGCATCTAAGAGATCATTAAACAGAAAGATGTCTCTCTCACGCTCTGCTTTGGTAAGTTCAGACTGACCCACAAACTATCTTAATGTAGTTACAAGAAAATAAGCAAAAGGACACATTCCAAGAGGTAGATAAGAAGAAAAGAAGTACTAATGTAAACAATTTAGGTAACACATGCAGGATACCAGTCATCACTGACTAAGTATATACAGGGACTCCCTCCTGTCTTCTGACAGGATTACTACAGAAGGTCAGACACTCTCAACATTATGTCTTTTCTTAGATATAGGATAAACAACCACACAATCATGGTTTCCCTCTGGTGTCATCCACATTTCAAGCACACTGTCAAATCTTTTGAATCCAGTCACAGTCCCCACAGGGCTGTAGGGCTTCCACACAATGGAACATTGGAATGATGGAGAAAAGTTCAGCTCCGTTTATGTGAAGTGAGCTGAAGTCTTCAATTCTAAAGAACACTTTGCTCATTGTTCAGGCTTTTGAAAGCTTTTAGGAATGTTTAGGTAGCTGAAGTCCTAACTCTTGAAACTCCCCTGAGTTCACAAATTCACCTGAGGCCTTTTGTGTCTAAACACCCAAGTGTGCTGTGCATTTCATGCAAGGGAGTACTGATAATTCTAGCTCACTGAGGACCAGCGTAGGCCTATAAAAAAACGGAACAAAAACACTGGGCTCATAGAAATAAAAGGATTCAGAGACTATTTGAAACCATTCCTATCCATATCTTTACCGCTCTGAGTTTAGCCTGCATTTCTCTCTCATTTCCTTCCCCCTAAAAAAGTATCCTTTCGGAAGAGTAAAATGACCCATGTCAGTAGTTTTTCAGGTTGAAAACGATTTCATAGATTAATACATGGCAAGCACATGTCCAAAGATGGAATACCTAACTTCTTTTCTCACTTTTATTTTTGTCGTAACTCTGACTCTCAGGTATTTGTCCTGAGTAATGATATTAGCTTTGGAAGGGAAGATGTCTGAGAGCAGTATCATTGGTACCATGTCGTCATTGGTACCTTGCTGCAAAAGAGGACTTCACAAACCTATTCAGAATAACAGCTCTTCTTTTATAGAGTGACTTTGAAGTCCCCAAAATAAATACTGATGCTTATTATGTAACATGAGTCATGATATAATGGGCAAGGGAAGCTCTTGGATTGGAAGCAGAGTATAAATAAGGTTGTTAATGAAGAGGAGTACTTATCTAAATGAAAGTTCTAAGGTTTTGCTCTTCCTTGTCTTCATTTGTGGTGCTAGAGGATCCCATAACCATGAGAGAACAGAGATAGGAATAATGGCCAATCCGCGATGGGCAAGAGCTTTCAATCATACCCCAATGAATATTATTCCCTGTTGTGTAAATTCTGTATAATTCATTTTCTGCATAATATATCTTCTAATTCTGAATCATGAACTTTAACAATGTGGAATATAGGATATGATTTAAGATGATCACCAATAGGATGACACATTCTTTAAAAATGCCCCATTTGAAGATGTACGTGTGTGTGTGTGTGTGTGTGTGTGTGTGTGTGTGTGTGTGTGTGTGTGTGTGTGTGTGTGTGTGCCAGTCCTGGGGCTTAAACTCAGGGCCTGAGCACTGACCCTAAGATTTTTTTGCTCATGGCTAGCACTCTACCACTAGATCATAGCTTCTCTTTCAGTTTTTTTTTAGGTTAATTGGAGGTAAGAGTCTCACAACTAAACACCAGGAGCAAGACTCAGAAAGGGTTGGGTGGGGCCAAGGATAAAGGGGTAGATGAATGAAGAGAAGATGGGGGAAATATGGACAAGAATCCAATTTATATCCTACAAAATTAAGAAGAGTGAGGTAAGGGGTGGGTAGGGAATGGATGGGTGACATGATCAAGATATATGGTATTTATAAACTTCTTTGTTAAAGGGTAACTCCTTTCTACAGCTACTTAAAGACAATAACAAAAAGTATGACATTTTTAAAAAGAGTCATAGACTTTCCAATCCTGTGGCTTCAAACCACAGTTTCGCCTTGTGAGTAGCTAGGATTACTGCCATGCGCCATTGGTGTCCAGCTAATTTTTAGTTTTAATATACATCAGCTGAAATTTTTGAGATGTTAATTTTTTTTTGTTGGTTGTGGGGCTTGAACTCTGGGCTTGGGCATTGTCCCTCCTCTCTTCAGCTCAAGGGAAGCACTCTACCACTTCAAGTTTTCTGGTGGTTAATTGGAGATAAGTCTCACGGACTTTCCTGCCGGGGCTGGCTTTGAATCATAATCTTCAGATCTCAGTTCCTGAGTAGCTAGATGACAAGCCTGAGCTACCAGCGCCTGGCTGAGATATTAAATTTTGATGTGAACCTACATGTATGTAGGATATTGTCATCCTTGGAAAAATCTTTTCTATTGTTTCCCAAACATGTTCTACCTTTATTATAGGGAACGAAAGGATTTCTTTTTTTTTTTTTTTTGGGTCCAGTCGTGGGCCCTGAACTCTGGGCCTGGGCACTATCCCTCAGCTCTTCAGCTCAAGGCTAGCGCTCTACCACTTGAGCCACAGCGCCACTTCCAGCTTTTTTCTTTTTGCTTATGTGGTGCTGAGGAATCAAACCCAGGGCCTCATGCATGCAAGGCAAGCGCTCTACCACTGAACCACCTTCCCAGCCCCTGAAAGGATTTCTACATGAACATTAAGCACTCAAACAAAAGGCTGAAGTTATATAAAGATAGATAGGAATCCTGTTGGTATCCGTGCAATTATAAAGGTTAAATCATAGAGTAACATCTTCATCAGCTCCCTTCAGAAATAGAGCATTGGGACCAATGAAATATCAATGAGAATACACTATTAATAAACCAAAGTTGGAAAATACAGGGTTTCAGAAAAAAATGAGGGAAATACTACTTTCTCTCTAAAGAGAGAAAGGGTTTGATACGTGTTAAATCCTTCAAGTAATTTCTCAATTACACAACAGTGTAGAAATTATTTCTCCCATTTAGAAATGAGTCAATATTTATAGAGGTTGAAAGGTTTGTCCAAACTAATTATTAAGAAGATCAAGTTGTGAATATTAATTTAATGTCAAAGTCACTTGTTGTGTGACATGCATCGCTGCAAATTCTGTTGTACATTCTAGAGATCCCAAGGCCATGCGAGTGGCAATTAGCATTTAGCAGTGATTTCCTTCTAGAATTCCAAGTCTCTTTCTTCCAGTGCTATTGTTAGTGTTATATTTGGACATTTCTCATAGATGACCTTATAAGGCACTGCAATACAGTTATTGATTGTTCTGTTATTTATTTCATAGTCATAAAATTGCATTGGGGGGCAAAAATCCCTTTCTGGTTAGGGCCCCTCTCTCTATTTTATCAGGAAGAACACCAAATTAACTCAGTTTTGATCCTGAAGGAGGCCCAGAGCTTCAGAGTCAACTAAGTCTAAAGCTGCCATCCTACAGGGTCCCCAGAAGATACCTCCTGCTAATGTACCCAATGAGGCCAGAAAATGTTATCATTCACTTAGCACTATTTTCCGATTTTTGAGAAAATTCATAAGTAATTTTACACTTTCACAAGAACATTATGGAACTGCTAAAACTCAAAAGAAGAACAAAATTAAAACCAGGCATAATCCTATCACCTAGAGATAATCGCTAAGAATTAGTTGATGAATGCTTTATCTAGTCTTTTTATTAGATACACATTTTTCTATGAAATTAAAATCTATTTCAAATATTATTCAGTATTATTCTACAGCATGAATTTTAGTGGCCACTAAACATTCCATCATTTAGAAAGCATACATAATTTGTTTAACCAAGCCACCTACTGTAAGACATTTAGATAGTTTGGTAGGGTATCATTGTAACTCCGTGACCTTTCTCACCAATCTTTTCCAGGTATGAGAAGGGAAGCATCATATTTGAGACTAGAAAGACAATAGCCCAAATATAAAAATTCATGGAGAAATATGATGAATGGACTCTCTCCATAATCCAACCCAAGAAGAGCAAGACAGTCTTTTGGATCAGAGAAGTTAGATTCTGCTGAGCATTGAGAGAATTAAATGGTCTTCTCCCTTTCTCTTCCCACAACAGCCTGCCTTTAATCTAAAGTGAGAAAGGCAGCAGAATGGAGAAAAGTTCAGGTATATGTTAATCAAGGAGTCTGCATCTCTTAGGTTAGAACTCAGAAATGGCCTCTGGGCTAAAGTTTCCTGAGCCAGAATGCAAGGTTATTGGCAACAGAAAGGCTTAAAATGGGTGCCTTCCCTGTGGCCTCAGAAAAAAGATGAAAGATCATAGGATGGAAAGCTGGTATGTCTTCTGGACCTTCTCCTAAGAGTAAGGAGATACAGGAAGGCAAAGAAGAAAGGATATAGAGACTTGGGAGACAACTGAGTCACACTGGAGTAATGGGATTTGCTCAAGGACTTGATGACACAATATGGGCCTCACTGGCTGCCAGAATGCGTGCACCATGTGAAGACCAAGAGTCCAAGCTTTGTTTCCTGGACAGAGGAGGGTGCTAACCTATTTTCTATCTCTGTAGAGTTACATATTCTAGGCATTTCATGTCCCAGAAACGAGCAAAATGTGGTCTTGTGTGACTGGCTTCTTTTCAGTACTATTGTGACTTCAAGGTTTATCCAAAGGTATAGAATCAATCTTCTGGATTGAATTGTGTCCCCTCGAAAATCCATATGCTGTTGTCCAAATCCCAGTACCTCAGAACGTGGCTGCATTTGGAGTTAGGAGCTTTAGGGAGGTAATTTAGTCAGTAGGTAAGTCTTGGGCAAGTCTTAATCCAGCATGACTGTGTCTTTATAAGAAGAAAAGTTTAGGATGAAGACATTCACAGAGGGAGGACTATGTGAAGACTCAAGGAGAAGATAGCCACTCGCAAGTAGAGAGAGGACTCAGAAATCCAACCCTCTAGCACCTTGACTTCAGCCTTCCTGTCTCTAGAACTGTGAAGAAATACATTTCTGTCATCTAAACCACCAAATTGCTATGACATCCCTAGTCAACTAATATTCATGTACTAACATTAGAGCATTCCAGTCTTTCTTTAGCAATGAGTAACTATCTCATGGTTATGCCATCTTTTATTTCTCCACTCGTCAGTGTATGGGTATTTAGGGTGTCTCCATTGTTAGCTATTATGAATAACAGTAATATTTGTATATAAATTTTATGTGCACCACGCATCCATTTTCTTTGGATGTATGTGTAAGAGTGAACACTAAGTCATGGGGTAACTCTATGTTTTACAATTTGAACAATCAACTACATTTCAGAAAGTCTATTCCATTTTGCCACCACTAATGTTCTAATTCATCTCTACAGAATACCTAAAGAATATCAGGGTATCGTTTTTATTTATATTTTATAGAATATATGAAGATTGGCATGAATTTGTTAGGAATTGCCAGGTTCAAGTTACTAGTTCTTACTGCATCCTCTTCCCCAGGGATCTTATTCATTCATCAACAGTTCTGATATACAGTCTGCACAGATTAAAATTCACAATTGGAATACAGAGCAAAGAGAAGGTATGTCATTACCTTCAATTAAAGTGCTCAAGCCAGGCACAGTGGCTCCAGCTGGTTATCCTAGCTGCTTAGGAGACAGAAATCAAGGAACCAAATTTGACAAAAAGAAGTTTGCTAGATTCCATTTCAACTAGTAGCTGCGCATGATGGTACATGCCTGTTATTCCAGAGATGAGGGAAACATGGCGGCCTCAAGTAGTGCCAGCAATAAGGGGAAGCACAGTAGGAGGATCAGAGCTCAGACTGACGTGGGCTGAAAGTAACTAAGGCAAAAAGGGCCTGGAGATGTGGCTTACGTAGGAGACAACAACAACAAAGCAAATAATTCAATGCTTTGACCAAGGCCCATGGCATTTGGGCTTCTGAAATATAACTAGTAACTCATTAAGCAACTTGTAGCATAATCTTCATCCAATGTCAGCTAGAAGAGGGCATTGTCTTTATGTAAGCATATGAGCTGAACAGTCAGACAGACCCAAGTGAAAATTCTAGCGTTGTTCCTTATTATGTGCCTCAGAGGCTTTAATTAAAAGAAGATAGTTTCATATGTTCTCCTCAAAGGTGCTAAATAAATGGTAATTATGATTATCTTTGTGTTAACGCTGGTTTAACATGTCCTGTATACGTGGCTCATACCATGGACAGAATTAAGCGTTAGGCCTGGGTGTCCCTTAGAAATGATACTTTAATCTCAAAACTCATTTTATAAAAGTGAAAGGAAATTTATAGATGCTCTCTCATTAAATAAAAAAGCACATAGAATCAGACTCCAAGTCCCTGGTCTCTAAAATTAAAATAATGAAAGATAAGGGGCCTCTTATCTGAACTAGAAAGAACATTAGAAAAACTGGGTATCCAATTTCATGAAGAAATTATGCTCTTATCTTGTTCTAAATAGCAGCAGTGATTAGGACCACAAAGTAGCTGTTCATTAGGCAGAGAAGAGGCTCCCGGTCTGACCTGTCACTAAGAGTTTGATTATCAACAATGAGTCGGGATATAACTGTCCATGCAGCTGCTTGCATTTGAGCTATTTTATCTCTAGCCTAAGGGACATACTGTTGTGGCAGAGCCTAAGGAACTTTGCAACCCTTTTAGAATCGCTTAGAGACCACAGTAAAATGTTCTAGCACCGAGGCATCATTTTGGGGTCAAAAAAGACTTCCCAGTGAAATTTTCTCATTTAATAGATGAGAAAAAAAGTTAAAAAGAAAGTTACCCGAAGGTCACACGATCCAAAATATCTCTACCAATCCCCCTATCTTTAGATGATTTCCTTTCATCTTCATTAAAATGCAGGCATGCTTAGAAAGGCAGGGTACGTGCAATTTGCATAATTGAAGGATAAGTTTTCAACAGAACCATCAGGAGAGAGAACAGGCTCTCTAGACTGAGCCACAACACTAAAATGGAGAAAACATGGAAAGAGGAACAAAGTCTAAAGGAGCATAGAGACAGGATGAAGGAGAAGCCAGCCCTCTTTGTATTTACCCTGGAACTGACTCAGTAATCAGTATAGATTTTGTAAGGATCCTTAAGTGATATTTTTGTATGAAATTTGGAAGTCTGCCTGATTTTACACTTCTCCTAACAATGGCTAAAGAAAATGTAGAAGGGAAGCTTTGCCTTTTCTAAAACCAAATAAAATACCATAGGCACTGAGTGTTGGCAGTGAACTGAGAATGCCTGAGCTCAGACTCCACTTATTCTGCATTATGGTGCTTTTTAAAACACGTCTGAAAGTCGTTTGGTACATCTCCTATCAAGAAGCAAATTTGATGCCCTTGTCCCTGTTTATCATGGCTGCCCTTAGTGACTACAGAGTGGCTCTGTAAAAATAGACTTAGTGGCAGTGGCTTGTGTGTAATGTGTCAGGCCAGGTCAGAAAATGCCATAGTCAGTCCCCTTGGATACTGTGAGGGAAATCGGACACAATATAAAACAGTCCCTGAGGGGTTGGGGATTTTGCTCAGTGGAAGGACCCTGAGTTCAGTCTTCCACTCTGGCAAAACAAACAATAAATGAAACTGGAGACTAAGTACTGAGAGATCAAGTGCAGGTACTCTAGCCCATAACTAGCCTCAACTGTCACTCACGTACACCATCATGGCTGCTCAACCTAGAGCAGCTTTCAGACAACTGCAGCCAGCTTGGGCCTCTAACATCGCGAGAGAAGTCCCAGAGTGAAAACTATAAAGATGCATCCTTTTGGAATTGATGGCCCCGCATTTAATAGAACTGACCCACCAGAAATCCTGGCTTTGCAATAGAGTCCACTGGAGAGGATCAGGTTTGTACCTGGTGTTTGGAGACCACCTGGGACCTGAGGCTCCCTGCTGTGGCCTAACTTCATTACAGGATAGTAAGAAGCTGTAAAGAGATCAAAAATGTGAACTACAGGTTTTATTTAGGTGCCATCATAAAGATAAAAAATTGTGAATCGAATCTTTGGAAATATCTTTATTACGTCTGGGGGGTAATTTGCTACCTAAAAATAATAACTAAAATGGAGTATTTCTTTGAGTGTCTTTAAGACATCAGAGGTAGCCACTAACTTAAAGTATTTGCTCACATCTTTATTTTCTTCTCTCTTTAATGCTCTATTCTATCTGTCTATTCTGTCTATCTGTCTATCTATCTATCTATCTATCTATCTATCTATCTATCTATCTATCTATCTATCTATCTATTTTTGCTGGTCCTGGGGTTTGACATCTAGGCTTGGGTGCTCTTCCCGAGCCTCTTTTTGCTCAAGGCTAGCACTTTACCTCTTGAGCCACAGCACCACTTCCAGCTTTTTCCTGAATAGTTTACTGTAGGTATGAGTTTCATGAACATTCTTTCCCAGGCTGCTTTCGAACCACAATCTTCAGATCTTAGCCTCCTGAGTAGCTAGGATTACAGGCATGAGCCACCAGTGCCCAGCTAACTCTCTCTCTCTCTCTCTCTCCCTCTCCCTCTCCCTCTCCCTCTCCCTCTCCCTCTCCCTCTCTCTCTCTCTCTCTCTCTCTCTCTCTCTCTCTCTCTCTCTCTCTCTCTCGTAGGTTGTGGAGCTTGAACCCTGGGCTTAGGTGCTGACCCTGCGCTCTTTAGCTCAAGGCGAGCACTCTACTGCTTGAGCCATAGTGCCACTTCCAGTTTTCTAGTGGTTTTTTGGAGATAAGAGTCTCATGGACTTTCCTGCCCAGGCTGGCTTTGAACCACGATCCTCAGATCTCAGCCTCCTGAGTAGCTAGGATTACAGGCATGAGCCACTCGCACCCGGCTTAATTCTTTCTCTCTCTCTCTCTCTCTCTCTCTGCATGAGAATAAACAAAGTCTTTTCATTTGAACCACAATTTTCTTGGTTACCTAAAGATCCTAAGTCAAGATCCTCACATGTCAAGCATTGTATTTGAAGCCTGAAAAAGCTTAAGCTCATGGCCATTTAAGTGGACTTCTAGTTCAACTATTTCCAACAATTAAAATTAACCTAAAATATCACTACTAGACTCAGATTCTAGCTTTGGAGAACCAGAAGAAACACACTTGTCTGTACATTCAAAATTGAGCATATGCAGCTATCATAGCTTAATTGTGCCTTTGCATCTGAGTAGACATGGTTTTAAAAGATGCATTATTTTTACAGGTTGTAGTGCATTTTCAAATGAAATATGACAACAGTACAACACATTTCAATTCTCTACAGGTTTTGGATTTACAATAAGTAAGTAGGGAAGTGAAAAATCACTAAAAGAGTAACCAAATTTACTTTAAAGTATAATCAATTTTCAAAAGAAAGCAATCCCAGAAAACACTTCCAGAATCCCATGATGTCTTCATGTTACCCCACTGCAAATGCAGATACCAAATGAGGCTGAAGTGCTAGCTCTAAACCACCACATTTCTAGTAAAAAGCTGTGTAGTAGTTTTGACAATAACATAAATATCCTGTATCTGCACTGTCCAATTCAGTAGCCACTAGTCACTGCTGACTCCTAAGCTCTTGAGATGCATCCAGTGTAGGCGATTAATAATAAATATTAAAATTTAGCTGGATGCCGGTGGCTCACTCCTATAATCCAGCTATTCAGGAGATCTCAGCATTGTGGTTGAAAGCCAGCCTGGGCATAAAAGTTCTTGAGACTCTTATCTTCACTAAGCCACAACAAAAAGCTAGAGGTGGAGCTATAACTCAAGTGGTAGAGCATTAGCCTTGAACAGCAAGTTAAGGGACAGCTCCCAGGCTCAGAGTTTAAGCAGGACTGGTAAATAAAGTAATTAAATAAATTTAAATAGTTAAGTGTGGTAAATGGCTACTGTATGTTTGCACAAATCTAGGACATTCTTGGTAATTAAGTCTGTGATTTATCTAGCACCTACAGTGTGTGACTGGCAACTACCTTGTACAACAGATTATCCACATCTGTAAATTTAATCCATATGGCATAGATCTGTGTCTATAAATGCAAAGAACAGGCATAATGTGGTATGCAAAATAATGATACCTGAAATGTATTATGTGATATTATATTGTACAGTAACGGAGGACTGAAAATGGAATTCTGTGTACTGATATGAAATCCCAATTCTGTATTAAAAGAAAATTTAAAAAATCATTTATTCAGACGTAAATATGATTGTCCATGGCTGGGGCCATGACATGTTCCATCATGGAAGAGGTTACACAAACTACAATAGACACAAAACAAAGTCATCAAAAAAACCTACATTATTTGAGACAGTAGATAGGCAGACTACAGCAAATCAAGGAAATCTTTTTAAAAATAGATTAGAGGTGTTACGGCATCCTTAAGATTAGGTTTGATGGAAGCTAGAGGTCTTCTAAGCTTAGTGACACATTCTGAAACTAGTACCTTATAGTCATGAGGATGAAAGGTCAGATATAGAGAGTGAAGGTAATTGGCTACTAAAGGGACTAAGATAACCCAAGATAATTTGGGCTGTTGCAACATTCCATTTCTCCACAACCATGACATTCCACTTGTCTGAGAACTTTAAATAGATTCAACTTCTTCATAAACTTCAGTTCCCAGTTGCTAACCTTGAATTAATTAGGTATGGCCAATGCTCTCACAAGAGTCTGTAAATGTTGAAGAGGGAGAGAGGCAGGACAGGCTGGTCAAAAACCAGATATGAAATAGTTACAGGCTCAGGAAAATGCTACATTGTGGACGTGGAAGCTGGAAGATGGGAGCAATGTGCCCAATCATGAAAGCAAACTCCACAAGCTAGAAAAAAAAAATAAACAAAAGGCACAGAAAATAGATCCTTCCCTAGACCATGGAGAAGAGCCACAGATCAGGCCAAAATAGAATTTATCAGTTGTATCCTTCTAAACCAATGTTTGGACATTAGTTCGAAATAGTAATAGAAAATGAGGTACGTAGTAAATTCCCTTCAAGAACTGGAATAGCTTTCTCTGTTCCTCTGAGATTTTTTTACATCAATACCACCTAGCAGTGAACATGGCTCAGCAGTACAAGTACCTGAGCCCCTGAGTTCAAACCCCAGTACCACCCAGACAAAAACAAAAAGTGAACCTATTCTATTTTTTAAAAAAATATTTTGTCTGTCATCTCAAAGATAAAGTCATTTTGGAATTTGGATTTCAAAGATTATCTCTTCTTATTGTGCTTTACTAAAATGTACTAGTGCCCTATTAATATCCTTATCCAGGTCCTAAATCAATAAAGCCTGGAAAAGAAAGAGTTGGCATGAGGAGACAGCACTGAGGTGCAACACTGTAGACTCTCCTTTGATTGATGTCATTTACTACACGGGTTGGGATGAGTTCCTGTGGAAGGAGGAGCATCTAGTTCCCTGGGATGCAGGATTTGGATGCTAACACTGGAATGGTCCCCAGTGAACAGGGATTGTTGGCCACTAAAACCTTCAGTATGTGTCCCTAAGTGTTTGGCATCAGAGACACAGTGGAGAATGACATACAGATCTGGCTCCCAAGCATATCACAACCTAGAAGTAGGCTTCTTCAAAATACATTTGGATTCCCCTCTGTATTCTACTTTGCCCCAACAGCCAAGAACATTTTTTTTTAGTCTCTGGAGTTTATGGTAGAGCAAAAAGTGGATAGGCTTATTTTATTCTTCCAAAGTATACTTCTTAACCTCTTAGGTATCCTCCTCAGCTCCTGATTCCGGAAACACAAAAGGAGTGAGTTTAAAATAAAGGGAAAAAATTCTCACAGAATTACAAAAATGAGAAAATTGTCCAGGGAAGATGTGTGTTCACTCTGTCTGTATCTGTGTCTGTGTCTGTGTCTTATTCCCTCTCTTTCTTTCTCTGTCTCCCTTCTCATCCCATGGATTGAACCCAAAGCCTTACACATTTACACATGCTGGGCAAATAAATGCTCTTACCAATGCATTACAATCCAGCTCTCTCTCTGTCTCTCTGTCTCTCTATCTCTCTCTCTCTCTCAACTCAGCCACCTTAGCTGGAGTTGGTCTGATCCATACCCTTGACTCAGGAAAGAAAATTTTGAGAGAGAGAGCGAGAGCGAGAGCGAGAGAGAGAGAGAGAGAGAGAGAGAGAGAGAGAACCAGACAAGGGACAAATTTGCAGACCAGCCCAGTTAGCTCTCTTCTTGAAGGGTCTTCTATTTTCTCCAAGATCAATGACTTACATTTATAGCTCCTTATTTTGTCACTTCTAATTTTTGCGAAAGCCTGAGAGATGTAGTTTCTAAGCTGGGCACATTGCTACCATTACCACTGCCACCACTACCTCTTAAAGATTTATATAATCAAGGGAGAGGTGGGAATTAGGTATATAGGATAAACCACATCTCCTCCTCCCAAACTTGGACCCTGCCTACCTTCTAGTTGTACTTGTTCCTTTCCACAAAATCACTATGTGTCAAACATCTTCTTGAAATCAGGATTATGTAAAGCTGCAGAGATACTAACTTACTAGTGTAATTATATCCCTGTCATACAGATTATAGACAATTCTAACTAAACTAACAAAGCTTTCATGGCTTTATGAATAACTATAATAGTAATATGAAGTGGATGACTGTCACTTAACATTCCCAGTCTGGAATAATGACAAAGTAATTTAATTATTTTTCACTTACATTTTTTGTTTGTTTATTTTTCTACATTTACGGCTGTAAGCGTCTTTAAGGAAAACAACAGCTACAGACCTAAATAAGAAGTATAATTAAGCATGTAAATATTTTAAATTACACACTGAAGGGGAAATAAAATAATTTTATTAGCCTATTATAACTAATGTTTATTGTTTCATTAAACGTATAGATGATTCCAGATGCAGCATGTGTTTGTAGCTAAAGTAGCACCATTCCATTTGAAAGCACTCTGTAAAGGAGGCATATGTGGGCAGTTATTGGGTTATAAAACACCAAGTGGATTCGCTCAAAGCTGCCATCCCAGGGCTTCATTCCTATCTACACTTAACTAGCCATTTTCAAGTACAGCTTCTTGCACTAAAAGGGTACTTGCTTTGCAGACCCAGTATTCTACTATATCTGTCACATTTTGTTTGGATAACAAAATACAGTTTCTGGACCTCTTGTTTCTTCAGGAAAACAGATGTCATATAAATTCAACATTGAATTCAAGTAGAGTATCCAGGTAGAGACTGACACTACTATTATGAATAATTACTATGGCTTTCATTATGTCCCAGGCACCACTCAAGGTATGTAAGCCCATCAACATCTCTAAAGCTTGTGGCAAAAACCTAAGTGGACAAGTCTCTGAAGTCTAAGATGTCTCTTCAGAACACTTTTCTGTATTATTCAAAGATTCTGTTAAAGAGCTTGTTCCAGGCTAGTGGATCAATAGAATAGAACAAAAGATCAAGAAATGAACGCACAGACCTATAGCCATCTACTATTTGAAAGCCAAAAACACAGGATGGAAGAAAGACAACAAATAGTGTTGGCAGAATTGGCTATACATATGGAGAAAACTGAAGCTAGATCCTGGTATATCACCCTGTACCAGAATCAGTTCTAAATGGATTAAAAACCTCAATATAAAGACAGATACCATGAAAATAATGGAACAGATAGGGGAAACACTAGGGCTACTATACATGGGCCAAAATGCAGAATCACAACAAATCAAAACAAAATAAATGGGATTTCATCAAACTGAAGAGTTTCTGCATGGCAAAGGACATAGCCAGCAACATAAGCAGAAAGCCCACAGAATGGGAGAAGAGTTTTTACTGGCTATGCATCAGACAAGGGCCCAGTGTCTAGAATATACTTAGAGCTCAAAAAATTAAACTCAGAAAACAAACCCTCAAAGAAACAACCCAATTAATAATTGGGCTAACTTAAAGAGAGACTTCTTTGAAGAAGAAATAAGAATTGCCAATAGACACCTGAAGTTCAACATCTTTGGCCATAAAAGAAATGCAAATCAAAGCAACATTGAGATTACACCTCACCCCAGTTAGAATGGCCATTATCAAGAAAACTAACAATAACGTTTGTTGGTTGGGATGTGGCCAAAAAAGAACACTACTATACTGCTGGTGGGAATGTCAACTTGTTCAACTCTTCTGAAAAGTAGTTTGGAGATTCCTCAAAAGACTACACATAGAGCTTCCCTATGACCCAGCAATCCCACTTCTGGGCATTTATCTAATGGATTACAAATAAAGCCACACTAAAGCTACCAGCACAATTATGTTCATTGCAGCATTGTTTACCACAGCCATGTTATGGAATCAATCTAGATTCTGCCCCTCAGTGGATAAATGCATCAAGAAAATGTGGTATATAATTCTATGCTTTCATCAGAAAGAATACTGTACCATTCATAAAGAAATTATAAGACTTGGAAACTAATATATTAAGTCAAGTAAGCCAGACCCAAATATATATAGGTTGCATGATTTCCTTCATTTGTTATAACTAGAAATGTGCCTTTAAATCTACAAGTAAACACACTGAATGGTAAAAGACAAAAAATACACTTGGATATGATCAATTATAAGGGACTCTAGACATTCACACAGTGAGAGCAATGGAAGATATTCTTAAGAGATGAACTCCAAGAAATGGAAAGTGAAGGGGTGTTTTTGTTATTTTGCTCTTTGTTCTCTTTTGTCGCTGTTTTTGTTTTGTATACCTTTTGTCTTATATGTGTTTATCTGTTTAGGAAGGGTAAGGGGCAGCACAAACATTTTGGGACCAAGGGTGAACAAGTACAGGAGTGGATCTCACCGGACACTATGTTGAAAATGAACTATACAACTTTGTGGGGAAGAGTTGTTAGGAAGGAAAAACTGAGAGAAAATGAGGGAAGAGGTGACACTATTCAAAAAGAAATGTGCTCATTACCTGACTTATGTAACTGTAACCTCTCTGTATATCACCTTTACAATAACAATAAAAAATAATAATGTTAAAAATGTCCATTCCACCAGATCATTTGCTGTTTCTCTTATGGACATAAAGAAGCCCTGACAATCCAAATAAGAATCTAGACTTGATTTGTTACTTACCAGCTTAAATTTATCCCTTTACTTCTAGGTTCCTGTGGGTCTTCTCTTTATAATGAGTATTGTGCAATCTAGGAAACATGAGCAATAGTATGTACACTATAGATTTGTTGTTGAGCTCAAATAAGATTATACATTTTAAAGATTAGGAGCTTAGTAGTTAATAAAGATTACTTTAGTCATATACTCATCATTGAGGAGGGGAAAAGATATAGAAAGATGTAGAAGGCCAATGTGGACAGAGTTCATAATAACGGTTCAATTAGTAAAGAAAACAACAACAACATAGTTAATTTTTTTAGATTGAGTTGTTCTCTTAACCTATTTGGGCTGCTAAAACAGAATTGCATTCTCTGGATGTCTAGTAAACAAGATAAATTTATTTCTTACAGCCTGTGGCTGAGAAATCTAAGACTCATTATTTCATGAGACAGCTAGCTTCTTGCCGTGTCCCACAGGAGAAGAGAGGGGGACGCAGAGAGGAGCAGACAGGAAGCTCTATGGGTATCTTTTGTAAACTCACTAACCTCATCTGTGACAGGTCCACCCACCTGACCTAGTTGCCTCCCAAAGGTTCTGCCATCTACATCATCTCCTTTGGGAGGGGTGGAGTTACGTTTTCAATGTAGGAATTTGGAGGAAACATTCAGACGATAGCATTTTGTGAATCATGTTTATGTTATAAACCACGTTTCAATAAATAGTATTTAAGGAGATAGGTTTTACTGGGATAGTGTCTAATGGAAAGAACCTCACTTTGAAGAAACAAGATTTGAACTGCAACATGAAGTGCATAGAGCAGTGTTATTACCAGATATGCATCACTAGATCAGGGCCTTACAGAGGAGATTGAAGTAGGAGCAGAATTGTAAATGCAAAGCAAAGGTAATGTATTCTCTTCAGAAAAACTATGCGATATGTACACATGGAATTTCACTCATCCAGAAGAAAGAATGATATTGTGCCATTTGTAAGAAATGGAAAGACCTGGAAAAAATTGTATTAAGTGAAGTAAGTCAGACCCAGAGGGACAAAGCTTGTGTAATTTTCCTCCTCTGTGGTATCAAGAATGTGCCTATAAATCTATAGGTAATAGGTAGTATGCAAGTGGTAACAAATGTATTAACCGAAATATGGTAGACTGGGGAGGATTCAAATAGTGCAATTCCTTGGAAAGACAAAGTCAAAGCACCAAATACTTACAGGGGGGAGAAGAGGTTTGGAGCCAAGGGGAAAGAGGTAGATGAATGAAAACAGGAGAAAATGTAGTCACAACTTCATTGGATATACTACAAAATTAAGAAAAGTAAGGGAAGGGGTGGGTCAGGGGTGGGAATGTCAAAAGACCTGACACTAACCAAGGTGCATGTATTCATAACAGCTTTATAAAATGGAAACCCCTTTCTACAATTATTTAAAGATAACAAAAAATTACACGAGGTGCTGGTGTCCCATGTCTGTAATCTTAGCTGCTCAGGCAGCTGAGATCCTAGGATCATGGTTTGAAGCCATCGGGGGCTAGAGACTTATCTCTAATTAACCACCGGAAAACTGGAAGTGGAGCTGTGGCTCAAGAGGTAGAGTGCTAAACTTTGAGTGAAAAAGCTTAGAGATAGCATCCCGGCCTGAGTTCAAGCCCCAAAACAGAAAAGAAAATTAAAAAAAAAAATTTAAATAGTGTGTAGCCTAAAGCAGTGTTTCTCTGAGAGTCCTAAGATCCCGAGCTTTAATCAAGTTGTGTGGACTTAGAGGTGGTCATCCCTAGAAAACCAGATTGTGTGTCACTAGGTCCTAGAAACTGAGTTATGCAGCACTGACTCCTCCCACACACCAGGCAAGGATGTTTGTGGCCTTGTAAGGACTGACTGTTATTCCTGCAGACGCAGGGCTTGTGGGCCCACAAGATACTGTTGTATGTCATAAGTCATTCTGTGGAGTCATTCTGACTTCACAGTCTAGCAGTTTTAAAGTTCTCCTTAACAGAAGAAAAAGTAATGAAGTATGAATTTAATCAGCAAAATCTCTTAGGGTTCTCTGATACCGCTTGAGAGCAGAGGAACTTGATATTGAAGATGCCAGAGAAAATAGATCTTATCCTGAGAGTAACTGGATAAATTATTTACTGAACCGTATCATAGCTCTGCATACCATAACAGCAGTAAGATATTCTTTACTCCCTTTGTCAGTGAGAGCCATCTAACAAAGTTATGGACTGTATTTCCTTGGTGACAAAGTCCAGGAAGAAAAATTAGAGAGCAGAGAGGAGAAAATAAAATGCATTTACAGAAATCTGGACTGAAATAAAACAAAATATGTCAAAGCTCTTCTCAGTGATTCATCCAGGAAGTTATTAAAATCATGATCACAATACGAGATATGAAAACAAAGAATATTTTATATGTGCCCTAATAGCACATTTTTACTTCCTACTCTGATTTTGTGATGGATGATAGGTTGGCAGAAATTGTTCCATGACATTTCCCCTCCTCTGATTCAGTCTCCTGTCCCTGTCTCTCTCATTATAGCCTCTTGTTTTGAGGTTTTATATTAAAACACAAGATGCAGAATTCCAGAAATCTTTATAAAGGGACTGAAATATATTTTACAATGTTCAGCACGCTTCATTAAAAGTATCACATTTTTGCTGTTTTTCTTTTTCTTCTTCTTCTATTTCTTCTTCTCCTATTTCTTCTCCTTCTATTTCTTCTTCTCCTATTTCTTCTTCTTCTTTTCTTCTTCTCCTTCTTTGTCTTCGTCTTTCATCTTCATCTTTCATCTTTGTCTTCATCTTCTTTCTCCTCTTCCACCTTCTTCCTCCTCCTCCTCTTCTTCCTCTTCCTTCATCTCCCTCTAGGAGATAGTGCTAGTCTAGGGCTTGAACTCACAGCCTGAGTGTTGGAGAATTTTTGCTCAATGCTAATGCTCTACTACTTGAGCCACAGTGCCATTTATGTTTTTAGTTTGGTTTAGTTTAGTTTTTGTAGTTAACTGCAAATAAAAGTCTCATGGACTTTTCTGTCCAGGCTGGCTTCAAACCACAATCCTCCTATCTCAGCCTTCTGATTAGCTAGGATTATAAGCATGAACTACTGGCATCTGGCTTCATTTTAATATATCCATCAAAAGTCAGTTCCATTTATGAAAGAAAAAATGTTGGGGGAGTTGTTGGAAATACATATATAATCCAAACACTCATTTTAATATAGAAGCACATATTTTGAATCAGAAGACCATGGGTCTTAATAGGTTTTAATGATGCATAACAATTGTATGTATTTTGGTGTTCAATGTAAGGATTCAATATGTCTATGATATACTATTATGTTCCAATTATAACAATTAGCATGTCCATCTTTAAACTCATGTCATTTCTCAGTGCTAGGATGCCTCAAACTCCTCTCTTCTAGTTCTTCATAAAATACATCAGTTATGAACACGCCATCTTACTATATGGTAGAATATTTGAACTTGCTCTCCCTGTGTAGCTTACTTAATGTTGCCCATTGTCCAGTTTTGATCTCTCCCCCCCTCCTCCCTTACCACCTCTACTGACCACTATTCTACTCTCTTTAAATGTAATCAGCTTTAGAAGCTTCCATGTATAAGTGAAAATGGATATTTGTTTTTGTTTGCCTAGATTATGTGACTCAATCAAATGTCCTCAATTCCATCTTACTTGTTATAAGTACTTCTTTCTTTCATAGTGGAATAATATTCTATTGTCTAGACACAACATGTTTTACTTTTTCCGCTCACCCTTAGGTGGACTCCTGGATTGATTCCATGTTTTAGCTTTTGTGACAATAAGTGCAACAATGCAGGTCCTTGAGACATTCCATTACACTCCCCTTTTAAGCCCAATCAGTGACCTAGTTGTGCCAGCTGATTGATTACTCTATGTTTAAACAAGAATGGATTTTGATTTAAAATATTGGTAAGGATATGAAGAAAGGGAAGCTTCCCTCCCTCAAAGGGTTTGAACTCGAGACTTTGTACTTGTTCTACCTTGAGCCACATCCCTAGGACAAGAAAAGGAAACTCTTATACACTATTGGTTATAAATTGGAACAGCCATTATAAAAAATAGTATAAAGCTTCCCCCAAAATGCTAAAAGTAGAATTTCTATATAATTTACCAATTCCCTGGTTGGGTATATAAAAAGAGATACAATCATTATACCCAAAAGATATTAATAACACTCCATGTTTATTACAGCTCTGGTCACATCAGCTTTGATATAAATTCAATCTAAATGCTCTTCAGTGGATGAAGAAAATTTCTGTGTGTGCATAATAAAATATTACTCAGCATCAAAAATAATTCTGTCATTTACAGCAACATGCATGGAGCTAGAAGTTCTTATGCTAAGTAAAGTAAGCCTCACAGAGAGACAAATACAATGTGTTCTCACTCATTTGTGAACATTAACAGGTAAACCTTGCAGTAGAACAGAATGGACCAGTGGGCATGCAAGACCAGGAAAGACAGGAGAGGGAGGACAGAAAATGTCCAATGAGGAATACAAATATACAAAGTGGTGGGCTTCCTGCTTGTCCTTCTTTAGCACAGTAGAGTAACTGTTGGCTGGCACTAGCCATGATATTTCAAAATGACAAGAAGAGTTCAAAATTTTCAGCACAAAATGATTATTATTTGAAGAGATGACAACACTGATTGCACATCATATTGATGTGCTTATCACAATGTACCTCCATAAAGATGTATATATATATATGATGTCTCAATAAAAAAAACTAAAAACAGATAAAAATAGCGTTTTGGCTAGAAGAATGTATTTTGAAGGAAGATGTCTTTATTAAGATTTAATCACTCAATTCTAATAAATGTTGACAAATAGATTTTTGACAGGATGATTGTAATGTGTGACTTGATAAGTAATAGTCAACATTTTAAAACTTATATTAAGTGAAGTAAGCCAGGCCCAAAGAAACATAGGACCCATGGTTTTCCTTATTTGCAATAACTAGTATATGTCTGGGACAAGTAGAAAAGGTCAAAAGCTATGTACATATGACCAGATAAGGTGAAGTTAAGCGCAATGAACCCTGAGAGGGACACAAGTGGTTTTTTTCTTTCTTGCTATTGTTTCTAACATATTTATAAGGTACCATGTGATTTTTTTTGTTGCTTTGTATGTCCCTCCCCCATGGTATAACCCCTGTTGTCACTGTATTTGATGTTGGTATAATTTGGGGAGGGGAAGGGAAAAAACAAAATGTTTAAGTAGGGATACAGGTTGATCCATTGCAACAATGAGAGATGCACAAGACACTATGTTGAAAAGTGAACTTTACGATTTAGGCTGGGGAGGTGGAGGAGTGTAGTTGAGAAGGTGGGAGGGAAGGGATGGTAGGGGAAAAACAAAGGAGGAGGCAACAATACTTGATACGAAATGTACTCATTACCTTGCTCATGTAACTGTAACCCCTCTGTACAGTATTTTCACAATAAAAAACTTATTTAAAAAAAGATGAAAAGTTTATGCCCTCTAGTCATAAACAAGATTTGGGGAAAATCATTGTGGTATATTTAACAGAGTACTGAATTTTTGCCTTGTTAGGTAGAGCTAGGAACACAACACATCTCCAAAATATGACTATTGCTCTCTTGGCACATGTTGCAAAAAAACTCATATTATCTTTAGAAAACTTTCTCCTGCCCCAGAAATTTGTTTTTCTCTAGCCAATGAATAACTAGATCTGAGGCTGATCAGGTTTTCAGTCCTGCCCATGATTCATAAAATGCATTGGGGCCTCTTGCATTGAGAAATCTGCTTCTGGAAATGGCAGACTATGCAATCCAGGCTTATTAGCTTGCTGAGAACAGCTAGCAAATTCAAACAACAATCAACTTGAAGACATAAAGTGCTTCTGCAGCAGTGAACTATGGAAACAAACACCCAGAGCAGGAACCCAGTACATTTACCCAGGCAGGGAGCAACATTCATTCAAAGGCCTCCATCTGGGCCCGGCAAGACTGCAATGGTGAGAGGAGCTTCAGACAGAATCACAGCGCTGGTGGGCCAAGATCAGGATTCAGACATCACTGAGCTATGAAAGCCTGGGAGAAAAACCTACATTTGTGATGAGACTCATAGGAGGCCAGGAGGCAGGAGAAAGGAAGAACCCTAAACAGAACAGCTCACAAAGAGAGAAACCTCACAGGATGATTTCAGTTTCTGCTGGCAGGAGAAGCCAGTGCCTGCCAGCTCCTTCCAGATACAAACTCAAACCTGTAATCTTAGCTACTCAGGAGGCTGAGATCTGAGGTTGGTAGTTCAAAGCCATCCAGGACAGGAAAGTGTGAAAGTCTTATCTCCAATTAACCACCAGAAAACTGAAACTGGTGCTGTGGCTCAAAGTGGTAGAAGTGCCAGCCTTAAGCCAAAAAGCTCAGAGATCTGCATGCAAGCCCCATGATGGACCAAAACATAATCAGTTCCTCAGTTACACCAGTCACACTGCTGAGTACTCAATAGGCCCAAGTGACTAGCATGAACTGTATTGGGGAATACTAACTAGAGAGCACTTCCATTAACCCAGAAAGTCTGGGAAGATGGCAACATTTTTAGATCATCTACATTATTAGAATATACCTGATAAAGAAATGACAGATTAGTTGTCAAGCAATGTTTTTGAGTCTGCTCAGGAAAAAGGCTTTGCCATTGAGAAGAGTCTTAGTTGGGGCCTTTCCTTCATCTTGTACAGTTATAAAGCCTTGCCTTGATTTAACACACACACTGGAAAAGTTTTAAGGGAGCTTCCTTGGAGGATACACATGGGTGTGCACACACACACATATATACATACACATGTGTATGTATATATGTACACATATACATGCATACATACATGTGTCTATATGCATATACATATATATGTATATATGTATGCACCATGTTCTGCCCTTGAGCTTTAGATGAGAGACTTCTGCCCTGAGAGGCAGGAGAAGTGGAGCCTCGAAGCTTCTCTGACAGCACCTATCCTGATACCTGGATACAGGTTCTTCCTTTCTGTATCTCATATTTCCATCTATAAAGTTACATTTGATTCTCATTAAAATAAAACTCAACCCTGAATTTTAAAGAAAACCAACACCATAATCTCTAGAGTGAAAGTCAGTCTGAATTCTTTGTCATGTGTGATTCCTCCTGAAAATGCCAAGCATCTTCCAATGGGAACTGAAGTATCCTAATTCCTCAGGTCTGTAATGCCCTCAGAATTCAGAGACTGGGAGTGAGCCTTCCAGATTTCGAGTTTGGTTTATTAATTGGGTCTGGCTAGAATTTCCTGGAAAAGAATGTGCAATACAAATGAGAAGGCATTGATCTAGATCCTGATGGCCAAATATTACATAAATTATCTAATGCTTGATAAGAAATGTGCTCATTATCTTGCCCATGTAATTGTAACCCCTCTGTACAGTATTTTCACAATAAAAAAATTATCTAGTTTCTGTAGACCCCAGTTTTATCATTAGTAAAAGGGGAATAATAATATAAGTATCGTTCATTAAGGGTGCCAAATTAAGAAGCAATGAAACTTACAAGTAAATATGTTCAGTAGTATGAAAGCATATACAAATGTAATAGCTGAAATATGGCAGATTCAAGAAAGAACACTTTGCCTTAGAAAGGCAAAGTCAACATTCAACCAAATAAATACTAGGAAGCAAGTACTCAAAAGGGATGGAGTGGAGTCAAGGGAAAAGGGGAGGGGATTGGTGAGGAGAAAAGGAGGAGAATGCAGCGAAGAATTCAATGTATATCCTACAATATTAAGAAGAGTGAGAGAAAGGGTTTCGTTCGAAGGGAAGAGATGGGTGAGAAGTTGAAAGAACTGGCCGTCATCAAAGCATGAACTGCTTTGTTAAATAGCAACTCCTTTGTACAACTACTTCAAAATAGTATAAATTAATAAATAAAGGGAAAGGTGTGGATAATAAATGAAAATGATAAGAAGTATGTTAATAGCTGGGCATGGCACTAGACGTGTGTTGTGCGAGCAGTTGGGAGAATAAAGCTGGAGGATAAGTCTGAGGCCATTTCTGAGCTGCATACTGAGAAACTACTTAAATAAGAAATACCTTTCATCAACTATAGTTGTTTTTTTAACTTGATGATGGTTAAGATAATATTTATTCTAATAATTTAAACTCAGTTCCAAGTGACATTCTTTATTAGAAAGTGTTCATCAGTAAGTTATGAAAACATATGAGTTTGTTTACTGTTCACCAGATAGAGAGTAGAGTATTTTTCTGTTCATCTTTTAAGGCATGTTGTTAATGAAAGTTTGTCACCTTCCAAAAATTCCTCGAATAACAAGTATTGCAGTTATCTATTACAAAATAAAACCCTTAGAGGATTTAATGTCTCAAGATGTTAATTAACTATTATTTTTCACAGTCCTACAAGGTGTCTCCACTGGGAAGTTCATACTTCACATTTTTTTATGATGTGTAGTCATATGCTTATAAAGTCACTTGAAAGATTAAGTATGTTGTTTTCTTTAAGCTAAAGTGGTATTTAAAAAAGAAAAAGGAAAAATATACATAAATTACTATAACAGGAAAAAGAAACTCAGAAAAGAATGGGGCTCAATTTATTTTGTGTATGTCCTGGAGCTTGAACTCAGGGCCTGGACACCGTCCCTGAACTTTCGTATTTTCTACTCAAAGCTGCCATTCTATCACTTGAGCCACTCCTCATTTCTGAATTTTTGCTGGTTTATTGGAGATAAGAGTCTCGTGGATTTTCCTGCCTGGGCTGGTTTCAAACTGTGATCCTCAGATTATTATAAGCGTGAGCCATCAGCACCTAGCCTGGTCTCAATGTTTAATACAAGAACATGTCTGCCTTCCAAGCCAACGTTGAGGAGGTTATGGATAAAAATCTATTAAAAGGATCCATCACAGGAAATGGGGAATCTTGCTAGATTAACCAAATAATATTCTTATAGAATATGATGATCAGATATCAATGCAGAATTTGATTAGATGTGAAGAATAATCAGATGTGAAGAGTGAGGGGAAATCTGATCTCATGTAGCAGGATTCTTGCTAAAACTACATAATGTAGATCTGGCAAGGATGGACCCAGGATAGTGGCCTAGTCAAGAGGAAGGCTTGGAAGAGCTTAAGGTTTGAGAAAGAAGCCTTGCCAATATCTAGGAGGGGTCACTTGAAGGAAAATCAGTTGGTTGAATTAGAGCATAGTAGGCCTTTAAGCCAACAAATGGGACATCTTTGTGTAGCTTCAGCATTCCATGGCATGGCAGATGGCTCTGTCCCAAGATCAAGCATTCCATGAGATGCAGGGAGAACCTGAAGATTCTCTTCTGACATGACCTCAGAAGTCTTCAAACATAACCTTCAATGCATGTCACTGGCCAACAAGTCACCTGAACTCAAGACCAGCCTGGAGTCAAGAGGAAGAACATTACATTCTACCACTGAATATGAGAAGCATCTTTCTTGCTGTAGCTGGGACAATGACCATATGCCATCATGTCTGGCTTTTTTTCTGTTGAGAGGACATCTCATAAACTTTTTCCTTCATACTGGCCTAGAAAAAGATCCTCTCTATCAGACTCCTGTGGATCTGGGATGACAGGTATGTACCCCTGTGACGGGCTATTGGTTAAGGTGGCATCTGATAGCCTAGTGCTGGCCTCAAACTGTCATCTTCCTTGTCGCTGTCTACCACATATCTAGGACTACAGGTGAGCAAATACTACCTGGCTTAATTCTTTTTTATCTTTGACCTTAATTATTGTCTTGTGTACCTCTTGTTGGGTCAAGAATTGTATAAATAACTACTATCATGCTCACACAAGCCTATAAAGTAATTGCTAGTGTTGTCCTGGTTTTTCTGATGAGGTCAATGAAACTCAGAGAGGCGAGGTCGCATACATAATCAGCAAGTACAGAGTTAGCATGTTTAATTCAGCACCCTCTTTTTGACTCTCAACCACCAATAATGTGCCTTTCTCCTGCAAAGAGAACTTAGACTCCAGCACTTGTCCAACAGTTGGCACTATCCATTCAATCCCTGGCATAAACAGGCTGTTAATTCCCATAGGTGTTTGAGTCTGCCAGGTTGCGCTTATCCTTTCTCTGAAGAAAGGGATTTTTATATCTGGATTCATCCACTGCAACAGTTTCCAAATCACTTCTCTGTTTCTAAACTCTCCTTACTCTATTTTAAACCGTGGACTTGTACAAAAAAAAAAAGAAAAAAAACTAAGAATAACACGAGTCCAATAGTGACCACATTGCCAAGTAAACCATGATACCAATGCTTTTCTTACAGAGATACATAATCCATGCAAGATTTCTGCCCTCGACTGAACCATTCTAACCTCTGTTCTCCTCCACCCCCTCATCGAACAATGCATGGGAAGATGTCTATTTATGATTCCCTCAGACCCCTTCCACTTTGGGAAGTCCCCAACTTTCCTCAGAAAAAAACAGTTTTGGACTCTTGTCCAGCTTTCTTATTCCTGGATGCCCAAGACCACTGTACTTTCCCAGTTCCCTTTACCAATAAATAGAACCAGAGGGAGGTTCTGCACAGTTGAATGGACGTGGGACTGTTGCACATCACTTTGGAGTTGATGTTGTAAGTCTCCGTATGCCACCTGTGTGCTCTGTCTTAGGCATCCTGGAAGTCATAAGTCTAGAATCGGCACAGCCACTAGATAGCTGTGTCTTCCCCCCTCCAAATAACCTGTGCAATATAACTGGCTCTTTGTTGATCCTGATGGGGCTGACTGTAATAAGAAATAACCTATTGCCTTTAAAACTCTATGTTGATTATTTCTTACTGTGGGATGATTTCCTTCAAGACACACAAAAAAACTAAATCCTCCTAAGTATAATTTATCTCTCTTTTAAACAGACATTTGTTTAGTTGTCTTACATAGGCTTTGTCCTTTGTGTGATGGTTATTTGCTTGCTTTCTATGCCTTCATATTTAGAGGATACTATTGGTCAAGAGACTGATTCTTAATCACAATAGTGTAAAAGTTATTAACCATCTATCATTGATGCAGTACCCATTGTATAAATAATAAATTCACAGTTGGCACTTAGTTTATACTTCTCATACTGGAAACAATGTAACATTTAGGAGAAAGAGAAAGAGGGTACATAATTTATTCAGACAAAGTTGTCATTATTTAAACTTTTTAAGGTTGTATTCATAAATTGACAGGTTGAATTAAAACCCCCTTGTGCAACTAAAGATAACACAAAATAAATGTAAGAACAAGCACAAAAATTTAAAAGATCATATTTCTTTCTATAATTCTTTTCCAGCCAAAAGCCTTATGAACAAGAATCATAGTTTGACATATACAATATTTCTCATTGTAGATTTTACCTACTGGCAAACTCAAATAACTGAAATTTCAAAATCTTTGTTTTACTGTCTGAAGTTAACTTATAACTCTCCTATGGTTATCCCCTCTGGTGCCTAGTATACAACTAGACAGAATTCGACACCAAATGAGAGATAATAGTGCACCTAAGTCTTTCCAGTTTGATTGAGATCCCTTTGTGAGTGAACATATATGTGATGGTCTGTGAAATGACCTCACAGACTGGCTGCATTCATCTCTGCCTTATTTTCAGACTGAGGTGGGTTGGATGTGATCCAGGGCAGACTCTAATAGAATTTGTGATATGCCAGCTCAATGATCGAATGCAATCGTTATAAACATCCATCTATTTTTGGATTGTCCAGAATTAATTTATAAGAAATCAAGCAGCCAACAAATATTTAGCAAGCACTTGCTATATTAAATCTTTCCAGGAACATCGATGCCAGGTGATTAAAAAGAATGACTGAATTTCTGGACCTTGAAGAACAGTGATATAAAACACTGAAATCATCTGATAAACAATTTTTGAAAAGGGGAGAAAATCTTGCTGGGAGATAAAAACTCAGTGACCACAGAAGTTAATCTGCTCATATAGCTAGTCAGAATGTTTAAGAATCTAGTTTAAGACAAGGACATTAAGGCATCAATTCTAAAATTTGTCTCCAAAGTAGTTTCTTAAAATAATATAAAATGCACTTCCTAGAGAACCAGAGGACAGGTGTGTTTCCTCATCTTGTTTTTTAACTTATTTAAAATTATACATAATATTCAGCATATACACATATTGGTAATTTAACAACAAAATGTATAATCAGAAAAATACACTGCTTCAATGTCTTATTGTATTAATCATTCTGAAAGCATTGATTTGTCATGTTAAGAATATTTGAAGAACTCTAATTTATCCATATTTCCATTCTTTGACACTTTTCTAGAGGGATGTGATATTATTGTTCACATATTTTATAGTGATCCATTCAGACTTTCTGTGTGTGGACCCAACTTTGAGAAGATGATTGTAGTTTTTAAAAAATGATTTCTGGATGATGCTATAGTTGAAGCATCCCAATAAATATCCACTCCTCCAGAATTTTAAGTTTAACCCAAATTGCTTTGTTGGGGCATCAAGCCTCTTCATATAATGCTCTTCACTTTGTACATTTTAATCTCAAAATCACCTAACTCTTGGTATTAAATTACTCATAAGTTGTTTTCCCTAACACTGCCTAGGCTTTCTTCCTCTGTCTCAGTGGAATACCACATTCCTTCCTCATCTTTATATTTTATTATTTTTATACTCATGATTTTAATGACAAGTATACCTACAATTATATTAATTATAATTACAATTATAACATTATAACAATTATTGTAATTAATTGTAATGAATTACGTTTTTGAGACAAGGTCTGTTTATATAATCCAGGCTGGTCTCAAACACCCAGGCCTCTTGCCTCAGCCCCCAGGGGACACAGAGTACAGATAAATGCCACCAGCTTCAGCAAAGCAAGGATGCTGGACTAGAAGAGCCAGTGAGTTCTTTCAAGCTGACATGTTCCTTGATATTTTTCATTAAAGCCACAATGTCTGATACTCAAGCTATAATTTTTGAAAACATCTGTATTTGAAAAGACTGCAAAGAACAAAAACTACATATAGTGATTTGGTTGTCACTCATAAGTCGTGTCATCGTGAATAAGTCCCCTAACGTTGTGTTAGGCACCTCAGCTGATCCCACCATTTGGCTGTTGTAAACAGAGATGCAATACATGTGAGTACGCAAGTGTGTCTCTTATATAGTGATTTACACTCCTGCAGAGTTATGCCCAATAGTGGTATGGTGAGGTCATGAGGTAGAGCTAATTTTAGTTTTTGGTTTTTTTTTAAATGAACTCCATACTGAATTCTGTAGTGGATGTAGTAGTTTAAATTCCCACCAACAGTACATCAGGTTCCTTTTATTCTCATTCTCACCAAAACCCCTTGTTTTATTTTTCTATGACTACCATCATGACTGAGGTGAGGAAAATGGAATCTTAATGTAGTTTTGATTTGCATTTCGATATGGCTAAGGATGCTGAACATTTCTTCATCTATCTAGACATTTGTATGTTTTCTTCTGAGAATTATCTCTTTGATTCTTTTGCCTATTTATTTTACAAAATACCATGGTGAAAAGCTCTTGGTGCAATTAATATACACTAAAAAATGGAATGATGGGAAAGTAAAGCAAGTTTTGGAAGAACTATAGGAAGGAAGAGGGAATGTGAATGCAGAAGTTGAATGAGGGGGTGGTTATCAATATGCTTTATATGCATATCAAAATAGAAAAATGAAACCTGGGGAAATTGTTCTAAGAGAGTAGGGAAGATGAGGAGTGATGGAGATTAATTTTATGCATGTGTGGAAGTGTCACAATGAGATTGTCCTTCTATGAGTGATCTATGAAAATAAAAATCTTAATTAAAATAATTCAAAACTTCAATGTGTACAACTAAAGTATGGGCATCCTGAATAGACTGACATAAACCCCATTACGAGTGTAAGACTCTCATCAAATTTATTTATGCTTAAGTATGGAGGTTCCTCAAAAGACTTCACATAGAACTCCCCTATGACCCAGCAATCCCACTTTTGGACATTTACCCTAATGTTTACAAAAAAGACCACACTAAAGCTACCAGCACACCTATGTTTATTGCAGCATTATTTACCATAGCTAAGATATGAAACCAACCCAGATGCCCCTCAGTAGATGAATGGATCAAGAAAATGTGGTATATATACACAATGGAATTCTATGCCTCCATCAGAAAGAATGACATTGCCCCATTTGTTAGGAAATGGAAAGGCCTGGAAAAAATTATATTAAGTGAAGTAAGCCAGGCCCAAAGAAACATAGGTCCCATGGTTTCCCTTATTTGCAATATCTAGTATAGGTATGAGTCAAGCGGTAAAGGTCAGATAATGTGATGTTAGGAAAACGAACCCTTAAATATGTATTTTAATGTTTTTGTTTCTTTCATGCATGGGTTTCTAACGCATTTATAAGATTATTTCTTTGTAGCTTTGTATGTCCCTCCCCCACATTGTAACATGTGTCAGTATAACATGTGGAGGAGATGGGGACAAACAAGTCGTTTAAGGATTCAGGTGGACCTGTTGCAACAATGAGAAGTACAAAATGTCATGTCAAAACCAGCTTTACAATGTCGGTGTGTGGGGGGGAGGGGGGGTATGATTGGGTGGGGGGGGAGGGGGGAGGCCGGGAAGGGAGTGAAGGGTAAACAAAGGAGGAGGCTGCAATGCTTGGTAAGAAATGTATGCATTATCCTGCCCATGTAATTGTAACCCCTCTGTACAGTATGTTCTCAAATAAAATTTAAAAAAAATTTATTTATGCTTAACCAAAAATGCCTGACTTCCTATAAGATGGTTCCAAGTAAATACATTTATATTCTCAACCATTTGGTGACTTAATCTCATATTTTAAGCACTTTGCTTAAAAGTATAATGCTAGACCAAGTTGATACCAACACAGGAGTTCTTATTTGCCTCTGTAGATAAAAGTTGTGAAATGGCTATAAAGTTCTTTAAGCTTCAATGATTTTAAAGAGAATATGGTTGTAGATAGACCATATACTTTAAGAACATGATATGTGAAAATAGCTTGTAGATGTACAAGAATAGACGTTTCATGCTTGGTGGCAAATCATTAAAATATACCTTTCGTTGCCAAATGCCATCTATTGAATTTCAAAGGACCATAAAATGTCGCATTCTGCTGTTCTTCTACCATGTTTACTCATCTTTCCTTTCCAGACAACCGAAGTCATAATGTGCATTCCAGGCATTCATTGCTCTCTTCTTTCAGTTCCTCTAGACCATGTAAGGCCATTTTAGGCATTTGCTTTCCATGAGGAATTATTGTGCTGCTTATAGACCCAGGGATTATCTACTGGATTTAGAATTAACCTTCACAATACTACTTTAAAGAATAAATTATCTACCTTTGTCAGTGCAAAATACTTGCTAGTAAAATAAAAAATGGGAAAATATAGTAATAAAGATCACCAGCCAGGGGCTGGGAAGGTGGCTCAGTGGTAGAGTGCTTGCCTTGCATGCATGAGGCCCTGCGTTCGACTCCTCAGCACCACATAAGCAAAAAGAAAAAAGTCAGAAGTGGCGCTGTGGCTCAAGTGGTAGAGCACTAGCCTTGAGCTGAAGAGCTGAGGGACAGTGCCCAGGCCCAGAGTTCAGGCCCCACAACTGGACCACCCCCCAAAAAAAAGATCACCAGACAGTTAAATACTATTTATACTTTTGTGTCCTTCCAGTGCTGTATATGTGAGTTCATAATACTTAAAAGTTAGATCATAAATAAAACAAGCTTTATATTCTTAATGGCTGAATAGAATTATATAGAACTATATATTCAATTTCAAACTATTTCCATGTATATTCTCTTTCTTGATCAAAGAAACGCCTTCACCAGCAGACAATTCTTGGCAGTATAAAACTAGAAAAAAAATTGAGCATTACCCCTAAAACATGAGATGAAAATACATGAAAATGAATAAAACAACACATTAAAATTCTCTGATGCTCCTCAGTGAGTTTTGCAGTCTCTGACTAAACATGAAATGCTCTTCTTCTGAAAAAAATTTTATACCAATGCTTTGGCCAATTTTTACTGTAGAAAGAAAACTCAAAGTAAAACATTTGAATCAAAAGGGTCTGTAATTTCCTTAGGCATCTGCTAATGGATGAAAAACTGATATTTCTTTTTTATTTTTAATTTACTTTTATTATCCTTAAATAGCTGTACAACAGGGATACAATTCAATATATTAATTATGAGTATAATGCATCTTGGTCAATGTCACCTTAAACTGATATTTCAAATACAGACTTACTTAGACTAAGAATAATGGATATTTCTATCATGTCACATCAAGCTAAGCTAACTATGAATGCCTATAAAAAAAAACAAAGAATAAAAATTACTTTTAATCCTGACAATCAGAAAAAATACACAAACACACTAGCAAGAAATAGCCCAACAAGACCTACACAATATAATGAGTAGCATGTGATTATTTTTCAAGAGATGTGTACTGAAGCCATGAGTGGCATTAATAACAAATGGCCATGCTACTTACACAGAGCACAAATAAAACTATTGAATGTGTTATATACTTCATTATGGGCTCTCCCTCTTTCTGGAGAGAGTAATTGCTTTCCTTACCTGGCTTTAAGGATATTGGAGGTGATTGGGTAGAGTTAGAGGCAAAGATTGGAAAACGCATTTTGATGAAGTTTTGCTTTGTTTTGCACACCGTACCCTTGTTTCCCTTTGCTGCCCACATAAACAGGATCTTTGGCAAAGATGGACATTGGCCTTCAAGGCTCTTGGCTTCCATTTGTTTGTGTTGTGGAAGCCCCAGTCATGACATAGGACAAATGTTCTCAACTTACATGGGAGCTTTGAAGTACACATTGAAATCTGAACAGTTCAGAACTTCCAATCAATGTGTAATTCGGCCCCCTTGGGAATGGTACAAGTACAAATTTCAGCCGAGATAAAAATCACTGAATAAAATTCAGACAGGCACTGGTGGCTCACATCTGTAATCCTATCTACTCAGGAGGCTGAGATCTGAGGATTGTGGTTCAAAGCCAGCTCAGGCAGGAAAGTTCATGAGACTCTTATCTCCCCAAGAAAGCCAGGAAACAGGTATGACTCAAGTGGTAGAGTGCTAGCTTTCCATGAAAGAGCTAAAGGACAACACCAAGAACCCAGTTCTAACCCTAGTAGCATCCCACACATCAAAAACAAAACCTCACTAAGATTAGTTAGAAAATTGAGAACTTTGGATCTGTTTGATATATCCCTAAAACTCTACTTTAGATTCATTGCTTACAATATGGGGAAAATAATCCCAGACTTTTTATTAGCTTACCTTTTGGATGAATTTTGAAAGAAAATATAGTGCTTTGTGGAATACTAAATGTCTCAGAAATGTGTTTATAACTGTTTGGATGAAGAACTTCCGTTATAATTTCTGAATTGGGATCTCTTTACTTCTCTGATTGTCTACTACTAACATCTGTTGTAAAGTCTGCTACTCATTCAAATTGGACTGGAAATGAAATGAGCAAGAGCCTTGACTGGATGTCTTCTGTCAGCATCAGCTTTGCACAGTCTTTCTGCATACCTAGGAAAGCTGGCCTATGGGCCGTGTCAGTGGCATTCCTTTTCTCCTGGATCTCTGATTTTCTAGTACTGGCAGAAGAGTGAGGAAAGCGAGGTGATTTGCGGGTATCCGTCCCATGTGTTCCTGAGGCCTGGTTGCTGTGGTCCTGTGTTCTTTCTCTAAGGCAGGCCCTGTCTAAGGGAATCCCTACAAGGCTCTTTTGATGCCAGTCATTGATCTTCCTTTTACCCAGTGGGCCCAGCCCTGAAACACTACAGCATCCCTTGTTTCCTAAACATTATCCATGCATTTGGAAACAGTCCCTATATTAGCAAACTGATATCTCCCAATTCTCTATGTGAAAGTACCATCTCTGTTCTTCCCCAAACCCAACAGACACAGTTCTCATTGCCAAGTATAGTGATATCTCTACCTCTTTTTCTTCCCATCATCTGCCACGATCACTTCCTACAACATGAATTTCCATTGTTTTTCAGATAGTTCTAGTTTTGATTTCCAAAACATGGAACTTTGTGCTTATTTCGTACTGGAAGAGATCGTGCTTTTCCTTCTCCTGATGCAGAATTGTACAAGAGAAGAGCTATAAATATCCCAACATAAAGTATTATAGGTAATAATGATTTAAGGGATCCTTCATAAAATCATTACTGCTAGTAATTCTTTATTCATCACTAGTACAATCACACGTATAAACACACACACACACACACACACACATACACACACACTTCAATGGAAGTAACAGGCCCCAACAGTGACTCAATTAAGTTGTAATTTTGATTGATAAATAATACATATATAGAGAGAAACATCCAAAAGAAAACAAGATTTGTTTTGTTTCTATAATAGACCAAGAATCATGTTATATACACTATACAAGATCTCTCAAGCACCATGTTTTCTTATGATCTCTAATTTTATCATAACCTTACCTTCTAAGGCAAGGATTTTAATTTCCACTGTGTGTGTGTGTGTGTGTGTGTGTGTGTGTGTGTGTGTGTGTGTGTGTGTCCTAGTGCTGGCTTAAACTCTAGGCCTTTTAACAACTCTTGCAAAGCTTTTTCATTCAAGACTGGCACTCTACCACTCGAGCCATGTCTCCATTTCTGTTTTTTGTTGGTTAATTCATCAGTCTTTTGGATTTGTTTTCCATGCGCTGGCTTCAAACCTCAGACCACAGTCTCTTGAATAGCTAGGATTTCAGGTATGAGCCACCAATTCCTGGCTTAATCTCCACTTTCAAGAAATATAAGCAACCTAAAGCCCCGTAGCTGGTGAAGTAGAGCTCGACCCAGGTCCCAAAGCCTGTGTTCTTTGCTTTGCATCCTGGGATCCCCAAAGGTGCGACCGTTATTTCCAGAGATTTCAGTAAATGAAGTGGTAGGCCCACCCACATCACAAGATAGTCCCATCTGACCTAGTACATAGTTAAGACAAAATAAAATGTTTGTTTTGTTTGCTAAGTACAGTAAGAGCAAAAGCACAGTTAATAGTCAAAGCTGGATTCTGCCTGTGTGTATTTTGTGTGACATTGGATGAGCAACTATCTTGCCTAAAGCTTAGTTTTATGTGAAAAATTGGGCCCTGTAGTGCACTACAGGAATACCCCAAGGCTGGGTGACCTTAATCTGTGGCTACTTCTAGAGCGGGAGAAAAGGCAATGTCTCATAAATCTGAAAATGACTTTCAATAAATCCAATGCTAGTTTATTTAATATTACACATGAAGGCCAATGGGTATAAGCAAAAATAAATTAATTATAACCATCTTAAATGTATCCAGTGTAAAATAAATCTCATATTAATTTTGTATATAATCTACTTTTCAATACATTAGATTTTTCTTTAAGTAAGATATATTACATGATCCCTTTTTCTCTTTATGTTGTCATTTCCATTTTACTTTTCATGAAGAATTCGATTCCACATAAATCTGTTTTTATGCTTAGAAATCTCTTATTAATGGTTATGCTATTCTTCTCTATAACAAAAATGTACATAAAATGAAATTTCTCAGTGGCTACAAGGTTTTTTGTGTTAATTCCATTCTTTGAGATAAAATTTTATTGCAGTTACTAAAAATACTAACTGGCCAAACAAACTAATTTTATTAATTTTTCTAATGAACAATTTATATGTATATATTAAAAACATAAAATGCTGGCACATTTCATGTTTATTACACTTTTGTTATCTATTCATACATTGTACATTTTATTGTGAAATTAATTCCTATAAAATAATATATAGCATATATCTACTATATATTACTATATATGACATATATATTATATATATCATTTGCTAATGATATATATAAGCCTTTCCACCATGTTAGTTCATGTATCTGTAGATATAAAATAAATTAGTTATAGAATAAATTAGTTATAGAATAAATTCTAGTTTAGGATCAATATTACCTTTCATTTTTAAAATACAATTCCTCAGACAGATTATTCTCAAAAATATTTAGGCGAGTTCCGGGAAGATGGCGGAGGAGAAGCTGGAATCTGAACAAGCTCTTGCATAGAAAACAGTTTCAGAGTTCCAGTGAACAGTCCCAAGCCAGAGAATCACACCAAGTGTGCCATCACAGGACAGAGAGTTAGTCAAGAGAGGGGAAGCCAAGCAGACACATCTGAGCAGCTGCCGCTGCGGCGGCAGGGTCCCAGCGGCGACCACCGCCGCGGAGGCATACCTGAGACGCAGTCCGGGACGAAGGAGCCAGACGCAGCGGACGAGCGGATTCTACTCAACACCAGCAAGAACCGACAAGGAGCGGACAACTTCATCCTGCACTTTGCAGACCAGAGACGACCCGGGATCCAAGACTCCCGTGAGTAGAAGCCCCACTTCCTCACTCCTCTGGGAGCAGAGGAGGGAAGGCCACCCCTCCCCCCCCCAGCACCGGTGATCTCCATCTTGGATACCGACAAAGCTCGGAGGAGCGGCTAGCTCCAGCTCAGGCCTTGGAATAAAACGAGTCATTTAGCAGGTCACAAGAACTTAACGGCGAAGTGACCTCACAGACTCAGTTCCATCCAGGGAAAAGTCACCCAGCTCAGGCGCCAGCCATTGGAGTGGCTCTCCTCACGGGGTAAACAGAGCCAGAGGCTGCCCCGCCCTCTAGCAGCCACCACAATCAATTGAAAAACAGAAACCCTGAGAATGGCTCCAGGCCGGGTGCTGTGAGTTTTTTTTCACAAAATAGCCCCAGGGAAAAGCTACTGTTCCTTGAAAGGCCTCAACTCTACCCAGAACCTAGCCTCATCACTGCATCCCCCTCTTTTGTGATTCTCAAAGCAGATCACCCTCCCAGTAAACTAACCTGGGAGGGGGATCTCAAAAACTTGGGTAAAGCAGAGCATTTTTCTGCTTGTTCCAACAAACTGACTTAAGAAACCAATCAAGCCACAGGACCTCAAGCTGACCAGAGACTCCAACCAGACTCTGGTTACAGACAAAAGGGAGATACAGGACTCTTCCCACCCCTCCCAAAAAAAAAAAAAAAAAAAAAATCAAAGAACTTTTTTTTTTCTTCTTCTTCTTTTCTTTTTTTTTCTTTTCCTTGTTTTGTTTTGTTTTTCATTTTTTGTTACCTTATATATATATAAAATTTTTTTTGCTTTTCTAAAACTTTTATTAATCTTTAATTTTTGCCTCTTCTGAAAAAATAATTGTTTTCCATTAACTTTTTTTTTTTTCTCCTCTTATAATTTTTATTTTAGGAATACGTGAATGTGTGTTTTCTTTTCTTTTCTTGTCTTCTTTCTCTTTTTCTTTCATTCTTAATTATCTTTTTGTTTTTTTTTCTAGCTCTACTGAACTTCTGATCTTTTCTTCTCATTTTCCTATCCTTTCCATCTTTTCCTCTTTGTTCATCTTTATGTGACTTAACTCTTGTCCTGCACATCCTCAGATAAACCTGTAGTTAACCAGTAGACCCTATCCCCCATTGTGTACACACTTAATCCACAAACTTATTACTCAATTCAAAACCTCTGAGACTTAAATTCATTAATAGCAGTACTACCTCTTTATACCTATATAATATTTTAAGCATTTTTTTAAAGTTTTTCTCATCTCCTCTATGTCCCTCCCTTTCTCTCAACATATTCATATTCCTCTATAAATAGATGGTCTTTTAATCTCTAAAATAACATTAATTTTTACGTTTCTATTTTATTTTCTAGTCTCTTTTCATTCCCCTTTCCCTTTCTTCTTTTTCTCTCTCTCTCTACTTACATCCTACCCAACCTATTTCCTGCATTGTGATTAGGACATAGTTAACTCTCCCTGTGCCTCCCCACACCAATCTATTCCTATTTTTTACCCACATCTCTCCCTAACCCTAATAATTTCTGGTCTTCCAAATTCTTCTCTGTGGTTCGAAGTCCTTTAACATATAGTTGTTTGATGTCGAATAGATGTATCTGTTGAACTAGATTGTATCTGTAGACTATTGACTGTACAAATGCAAACTTTGATTGATGGGTGCCTTAAGATAGTGTTCTAGCACAAAACTGGTGCTATCTTCATCTCAAATGGGCAGAGTAAGCCGGAAAAACACAAAAAAAATGGCAAATTCGGGTATCTCAATTCCCAATCCTGATAATCAGGGGTTAGAACAGATAATGAATAATCCAGAGGAGAGTTCCCAAACAGCTCTACAAACACTGCTGGCAAACATGATAAATGAAAAGTTTGACAACGTACAAAGGACTCTGTATGAGCGTGATAGGGAGAGAGAGGAGGCATCCCAGAAGTTTATACAAGAATATCATAAGCGTGAGGAAGCTACTCAAAAACTGATACAGGATTTGTGTGAACAACTTGAGAATACTCAAAGAGAAAGGGAGGAATGGCGTGAGCAGGCTGAGAACACTCAAAGAGATCTGCAGGAATCCCACGAACGGGAGGAAGCTAATCAAAGAGTAATACAGGAATTGAGAGACCAGGTAGAGAACACACAAAGATCACTAAAGGCATTCATGGAATCCATTAACAAAGAGCTGAAGGAAGTCAGGGAGACCACAAAGGGAATGCTGAATGGAACCCAACAGAAGGAATGGGAGCCCAAAGAAACCATAACCAATCAACTAAGTGATTTGAGGACAAACACTGAACACCAAATTAAGGAAGTAAAGAAATTCATACAAGACCTAAAACAGAGCTTCAACAAAGAACTTGAAGCCATCAAAGCTGACCAACTAGAAGGAAAAGAGATAAAAAACAAAGTAGAGAGTCTTGACAGCAGGTTAGACCATGCAGAAGATCGAATCTCAGGGATTGAAGACAGCCTAGATATTATAGAGAAAGAACATACAACCATCCAAGACAAGTCCAAGAAATATGATAGATCTATCCAACACCTGGAAGACACCATCAGAAGGCCTAATCTAAGGATAATGGGTGTAGAGGAGCACCTAGAAACAGAAGTTAATGGTCTAGGAAATCTGTTTAACAGGATCCTAGCAGAGAACTTCCCAAACATGCAAAAAGATAGGCCTGTCCAGATACAAGAAGCCTTTAGAACCCCAAATAGACCAGACCAGAATAGGACATCCCACCGTCACATTATAATCCACACAGGATCAACTCAGAACAAGGAAAAGATCCTTAAAGCTGTCAGAGAGAAAAGGGTAATCACTTATAAAGGGAAACCAATTAGAATCACCTCAGATTTCTCAGCAGAGACAATCAAAGCAAGAAGAGCCTGGAATGATGTATGCCATGCCCTAAAAACAAACAAATATCAACCAAGAATACTGTACCCAGCTAAACTCTCCTTCATAACTGAAGGCCAAATAAAAACCTTCCATAGCAAAGAAAAATTGAAACAATACATCTCCACCAAACCAGCCCTACAAAAGATCCTTAAAGATGTCCTACACATAGAAAACCAACAAGACCGCAATAAAGGCCAAGAAACTGCACCCAAACTGAGAATCCAAGAACCATAGGAAGAACCCAGTTTTCGCAGCCCCCAAGAAGGTAGATAACATGGCAGGAACTCCCAAATACCTCTCAGTCCTATCTCTTAATGTTAACGGACTGAACTCTCCAATTAAGCGACATAGACTGTCTAGTTGGATTAAAAAACAAGACCCTTCTATCTGCTGCCTACAGGAGTCACATCTTGCCCGTAAAAACAAACACATTTTCAATGTTAAAGGCTGGAACAAAATCTACCAAGCAAACGGACCGCATAAACAGGCGGGAGTTGCAATCCTAATATCAGATAAAATAGACTTCAAATTAAAATTCGTGAAAAGAGATAAAGAAGGTCGCTACATACTAATTAAAGGATCTCTCCTTCAGGAGGATATTACAATTCTAAATATCTATTCGCCAAACAATGGAGCACCCAAATTTATCAAAGAAACACTACTCTCCCTCAAATCCCATATAGATCCAAAGACATTAATTGTTGGGGATTTTAACACACCACTCTCCCCACTAGATAGATCAACTCGGCAAAAACTCAACAGAGAAACCGCAGATCTAAATAGCTGCATAGATCAACTAGACTTAACAGACATTTACCGAACATTTCACCCAGCAGCATCAGAATACACGTTTTTCTCAGCAGCACATGGAACGTTTTCTAAAATAGACCACATTTTAGGCCACAAAGCAAACTTGTCTAAATTCAGAAACATTGAAGTTATACCTTGCATTCTCTCTGACCACAAGGGAATAAAGTTAGAACTCAACACCAAAAGCCACCAAAGAAAGTCCGGTATCACATGGAGGCTGAACAACACACTGCTGAATCATGAGTGGGTCATCGAAAGGAAATTCAAATGTTCATGCTATTCAACAAAAATGAACACACAAAATACCAGCTCCTCTGGGACACAGCAAAGGCAGTACTCAGAGGCAAGTTTATAGCTCTGAGCTCCTACATCAACAAATTGGAGAGATCTGAAACCAACAATTTAATGACACATCTAAACCTCCTTGAAAAAGAGCAGCAAGATAAACCCCAATCCAGTAGACGGAAAGAAATAATCAAAATTAAATCAGAATTAAATGAATTAGAATCCAAAAAAACTATAGAAAGAATCAACAAAACAAAGAGTTGGTTCTTCGAAAAACTTAACAAAATTGACAGACCCTTAGCAAATCTTATCAGAAAAAGAAGAGAACACACCCAAATCAATAAACTCAGAGATGAGAATGGAAACATCACCACGGAAACAAGCAAGATTCAGAACATTATAAGGGAATACTTCTCAAAACTTTATGCTAATAAGTTTGAGAACTTGACAGAAATGGACCTCTTCCTAGCAAATATTGACATGCCAAAACTAAACCAAGATGAGGCAAACTATCTTAACAGGCCCATATCAAGCATTGAAAGAGAAACAGCAATAAGAGACCTCCCAGCTAAGAAAAGTCCAGGACCAGATGGTTTCACAGCGGAATTTTACAAGGCCTTCAAAGCAGAGCTCACACCAATTCTCCTCCAACTCTTCAATGAAATTGAAAGAGAAAGCTCACTACCGAACACATTCTATGAAGCCATCATAACACTCATCCCAAAACCAGGCAGGGACTCATCAAAGAAAGAGAACTATAGACCCATTTCTTTGATGAACATTGATGCAAAACTTCTCAACAAAATTTTGGCCAACCGACTTCAACAATTCATCCAAAAAATCATACACCACGATCAAACAGGATTCATTTCAGGGATGCAAAGCTGGTTCAATATACGCAAATCAATTAATATTATTCATCACATCAACAGGAGCAAGAATAAGAACCACATGGTTATCTCAATAGACGCAGAAAAAGCATTCGACAAGATCCAACACCCCTTTATGATGAAGGTTTTGGAAAAATTAGGAATCCATGGAACATTCCTCAATACAATAAAGGCTGTATATGACAAACCTACAGCCAGCATTATACTCAATGGTGAAAAACTAAAGCCATTTCCTCTTAACTCAGGGACAAGACAAGGATGCCCACTCTCTCCACTTCTCTTCAATCTAGTATTAGAATGCCTAGCTACAGCAATAAGACAAGATGCAGACATAAAGGGGATCCAAATAGGGAAAGAAGAAATAAAACTCTCCCTCTTTGCAGATGACATGATCTTGTATTTAAAGAATCCCATAGACTCCACTCCCAAATTACTCAAGCTGATTCAAAACTTTGGCAAAGTAGCAGGTTATAAAATTAACCCCCAAAAATCAATGGCTTTTCTGTATGCCAACAATGAGAAAAGTGTGGCTGAAGTTAGGAAAGCAACTCCATTTGTAATAGCCCCACAAAAAATAAAATACCTAGGAATTAACTAAAGAAGTGAAGGACCTCTATGATGAAAACTTTAAAATCTTGAAAAAGGAAATCAACACAGAACTTAAAAAATGGCAAAACCTCCCATGCTCCTGGATTGGAAAGATTAACATCGTGAAAATGGCAATACTTCCCAAGGCTATCTATAAATTCAACGCAATACCTATCAAAATTCCACCCTCATTCTTCAAGGAAATAGAAGAGGCAATCTAAAAATTCATATGGAACAATAAAAGACCCCGAATAGCAAAAACGCTCCTCAATGGAAAGAACACGGCTGGAGGAATATCAATACCAAATTTCAAACTCTACTATAAAGCCATAGTAATCAAAACAGCTTGGTATTGGCATAAGAACAGACCTCAGGACCAATGGAATAGAATTGAAAACCCAGAAATGAACCTACAGACCTATAGCCATCTAATCTTCGATAAGGGAGCTAAAACAATAGAATGGAAGACAGACAGCCTCTTCAGTAAATGGTGCTGGCAAAACTGGTTAACTACATGTAGAAAACTAAAGCTAGATCCTTATATATCACCCTGCACCAGAATCAACTCCAAATGGATCAAAGACCTTGAACTCAAAGCAGACACTCTGAAAACATTACAGGATGGAATAGGAGAAACCCTGGGTCTCCTTGGCTCAGGCCGAAATTTTCTGAATAGAGACCCGGAAACACAACAAATCAAAGAAAGGCTGGACAAATGGGATTGTATAAGGTTGCAGAGCTTCTGCAGGGCAAATGACATAGCTAGCAAGATCAATAGAAAGCCCACGGACTGGGAGAAGATCTTTACTAGCCATACAATGGACAAGGGTCTCATATCTAAAATATACTTGGAACTCAAAAAATTAAACCACCCAACAACAAATCCTCAAAGAAACAACTGCCCAATAAGTAAGTGGGCGAAAGACTTAAAGAGAAGCTTCTCTGAAGAAGAAAGAAGGATGGCCAATAGACACATGAAGAAATGTTCAACATCCCTAGCCATAAAAGAAATGCAAATCAAAACAACATTGAGATATCACCTCACTCCAGTTAGAACAGCAAAAATCAAGAACTCTAACAACAACAGATGCTGGAGGAGATGTGGACAGAAAGGAACCTTACTTCATTGTTGGTGGGAATGTAAACTTGTTCAACCACTTTGGAAAGCAGTATGGAGTTTCCTCAAAAGACTCCACATAGAGCTCCCCAATGACCCAGCAATTCCACTTTTGGGCATTTACCCAAATGATCACAAACAAGGCCACACTAAAGCTACCAGCACAACAATGTTTATTGCAGCATTATTTACCATAGCTAAGACATGGAACCAACCCAGATGCCCCTCAGTAGATGAATGGATCAAGAAGATGTGGTATATATACACAATGGAATTCTATGCCTCCATCAGAAAGAATGACATTTCCCCATTTGTTAGGAAATGGAAAGGCTTGGAAAAAATTATATTAAGTGAAGTAAGCCAGGCCCAAAGAAACATAGGTCCCATGGTTTCCCTTATTTGCAATATCTAGTATAGGTATGAGTCAAGCGGAAAAAGTCAGATAATGTGATGTTAGGAAAACGAAACCTCAAATATGTATTTTAATGTTTTTGTCTCTTTCATGCATGTATTTCTAACGCATTTATAAGATTATTTCTTTGTTGCTTTGTATGTCCCTCCCCCACAGTGTAACCCCCGCTTTCACTATATTTGATGTCAGTATAACATGTGGAGGAGATGGGGACAAACAAGTCATTTAAGGATTCAGGTGGACCTGTTGCAACAATGAGAAGTACAAAATGTCATGTCAAAACCAGCTTTACAATGTCGGTGGTGGGGGGGGGGGGGTGGGAGGGTATGATTGGGTGGGAGGGAGGGGGGAGGCTGGGAAGGGAGGTGAAGGGTAAACAAAGGAGGAGGCTGCAATGCTTGGTAAGAAATGTATGCATTATCCTGCCCATGTAATTGTAACCCCTCTGTACAGTATGTTCTCAAATAAAATAAAATTAAATTAAAAAAAAATATTTAATGGGAATGAATATTTTAGAGCAATATCATCCAGCTCTTTAAATCTCATAATGATTCCACACTTATATCACACAAGTATTTAATCATTCAAATTATCGTTGCATCCAATTAATTGACAAAGTAAGTCTTCCTTTAAAAAACGTGGAACAGGGGCTGGGAAAGTGGATCAGTGGTAGAATGCTTGCCTGGCATGCACGAGGCCTTGGGTTCGATTCCTTAGTGCCACATAAACAAAATAAGCAGGAAGTAGTTCTGTGACTCAAATAGCTGTGTGCTAGCCTTGAGCCCAGGCCCAGAGTTCAAGCCCCATGACAAAAAAAAAAAAAAAGTGGAACAAATAGAATGAAGTGTTACCCATGTCTAGAGTCATTGCTCAATTTACCACAAAAGCGTTACTGAGATTTGTAGAACTATTAAGTATACTCATGAATAGAATGAAATGTGAGTATTGATTTGTAAGACAGGCAACTGAGCAATCCAATCAGAAGTCCAGGTGTTGACTGTAGTGCTAGGTAGGGTCCTAAGGCTGCCTTGTGGCACAAGGTATTAACTTGATTTCCTATAGGTCCCAGTCCCAGCATTATGGCTGGGACTGAGGTAGGTCAACTCTAGTTTTTAGGGCAATACATAGTTAGCAACCTATATGTCAATATTTTTAAAAAGGAATTAGTTCTAGGTATTCTGTCTCTGAGAGTTGGGAAAAAAACAAATAAGCATGGAAATGTTTCAATTCACCTTTGCCAATATAAGAGCTTTGATCAACACTTCTGTCTTCCTGTATACCTTAAATAGATTTTCATCATAACTTTGGGGCTGCTGGTTTCATTCATTCAGGTTCTAGGCAGCTTTTACTAGATAAACTAACTGAAGAAGCCAGCTTTCATGATCAGCAAAATCAGACTATCTTTCTCTTTGTGGGCTCAATCGCTGTGTTGAGATTCATTCCCATGGCAACCATCTTACTTCTTAACACTCAACACTGATGGATAAAACATGGCGTCAGCCAGGATGCATAAGGAGCACTGACCTCCAGTGATCTCACCTGTAGCTTTGTATTTTCTTTGTTCTCAGAGGACCCTCTTCCTGAAGGACAAATTCTACAACAGTAGTTAGGGGACACAAAGGGAGAGGTTGTTAAAGGAAAATTGACAGCACCGTGGCCTTCTCCTTCAGTGTTGCATCAATTCTGAACATGAATTAAGGTACCCATTATTGAACTATATGCTTTGCTCTGTAAAAAATCATTCTCAAGATAAAGACAAATACAAGGGTAGACACCAATATTTACATTTTTTTCATTTGTTTTTGTTCCAGACAACTGTCTAAAAGGACCAGGCACTGTAGAAAATGCTCCCTGTGTGGCAGATCTCCTTTGGGAAGACTTGTGTACTTCTTGTACATGTGAAAAGGGCCAAGTTTGAAGGCATAGGTAAGATGGTCTCTCAGATGTTTCCTGTCTTAGGCCATATTTTAAACACAATCTTGATCCTGTTGATAAACACAAACTACCTTACCTGATTTTGCAGGTCACCTGCAACTAGTTGACTAAACTCTAAATTCTGGATGGAAAGTAACCCATCTCCTGATACCAAAAGAGGTAAGACAATACTCTGTACCTTTGCTTAGGACTGCTACGTTTGTGTACATTTAGACCTTGCATCAATTATGTGACAAGGAGATGACTTAGAAATCCCATCAGAAGACTGCTCAATAATCAAAAATTAAAACAGAGAGATTTGGCTGTTCTTGAGAAAGATCAGAATTTAGTCCCCGTGCTTCTGTGGACTTCATCTAACAACAGGAACATCCTCAAAGATCCATAATTTTACATAAGTATGTCTTAGACTTGTACATGTCCTTGAAAAAATAAATATATGTTTTGAGTAGGTATACCCGTAATGTTCATATAATTTGTTATCTTTCTTAAGAAGCTTGTTAAATGGTGAAGCCACAATGGAAAGTAATTTAAAGTTCACTCATTAAATTAAGGACAAAAAGCAAGTAAACTCTGACTCTTAATTTGTTTTCTATCAAAAGTTTGATTTGCATGTCCCTCTGTCCCATCAACAGCCTTTCCATAAAACACACATTGGCCACACGACCAAAGTGCTTACAGACTAGGAGTCCTTTAAGATGAGGCTAGTCTAAAACTGGTAGTGTTGAGATGGCCCCACAAATGGCAAACAAAGACAAGAGGGAATTTTACGGAGGAATGAACAAATCCCATAAAATGCCCTTAGTAAAATCCTAGAGTCCTCTCAGATGTCAGACAATCTGTCACTGCAAAATCATAACACATGTGGCTCACATGATAAGGGCTAGGTTTTCATCTGGCCTTTTACTATTTTGGGAGATTTTGGAAACTTCAAAGCCTCGCTGGAGGAAGTAGATGACTGGGAGTTGAGACTTTGAGGGGATATTTTCCTGAACTCCTTTTATCTCCTCTCTCCTTGCTTCCCGACGACAATCTGCTGAAGAAGTGCCTTGGTCACATGCTCCTGCAGCCCAAATGCTTGGAGCCAAGCAACTGTGGGCTGAACATTGAAAGTCAGCCCAAACAAATCCTTTCTCCCTTCAAGTTGTTTGTGTTAGGTATTTTTGTCAGTGATTAAAAAAATAGCAGCTTTCCACTAGCTTTGCTGAAGATAATACCTCTGCTTTGTTGGATATTGTAACAGTGGCTGAAGTTACACTGAAGAATCTTGAAGGCCATTTTTTTTCTGGAAACATTGACAGGTCACTTATGCATTGACGAGTGACTGCAATGAAGTAGAAGGGTTGGTCTCTGCCTTCATATTGTATCTGTCCACTTTGCTGTCTTAACTCTGGGGTAAGATTCTACTCAGCTCTACATAGAGATAGTTATGTTATCATTGTTATTTTTCTTGGCAGTTGTGGGGCTTGAACTTGGGGCCTGGACACTGTCCCTGAGCTCTTCTACTCAAGGCTAGTGTACTGCCACCTTGAGCCATGGTATCATTTCTGTTTTTTTGGTGGTTAATTGGAGATGAGTCTCACTGCCTTTCCTACCCAGGCTGACTTTGAACCATGATCCCTATTCTTGTAAGGTGAATCATCCCAGAAGGCACATTTTGGAATATGGAATATTAGAGTCTTTATTATACAGTTAGCAGGCTGCAGGCAACCAGTTGTTACAAAGGCCTACAGCACGCAAATACACATAACACAGCTAGGAAACAGGTTACAGAGGAAAGAAAGAACAAAAACAATACCAACAATCCAATTCTGCTCCAATGGAGACATGAATGGGAACGCCATGGTGCCTGGAGATGAGCCAGGAGCTAGGCACAGGACAAGATCATAGAGACACACATGACATGGCATCAGGGTGACTGAGCTGGTCTGGACCTAAATAGGGGCAGTGCAGGGAGCAGGTCCACGGAAATTCCCAGTCCCAGGCACTGGACTGACAGATTCAGTAACCTATCAGCCAAGTGCCCACTCCTGCCTCCAGGGATCCGTATACGCCCATCACCTGGGAGGCCGGTGATGGACAGGGGATTTTCTTCCCCAGCATGAAGACAAGATGCCAGACCCTAACATTCACCATGTGGCCAATATGGCGCCAGCCAGACCAGACCTCCTTACTTTTCTATCTCAGCCTCCTGAATAGTAAGGATTACAGACCTGACCCACCAGTGTCCTGCATACTGTCCATTTTTAAGTGTTTTGTCAAGGCTACAAGGCAGAGTTAATTTAACTCGGTTAATGGGCTGATGGAGCTGCTTTGTGATCCTTGGGGTTTTTTGTTGTTGGTTATGGGGTTTGAACTCTGGGCCTAGGCGCTATCCCAGAACTCTTCAGCTCAAGGTGAATGCTCTACCACTTGAGCCACAGTACCATTTCCGGTTTTCTGGTGGTTAATTGGAGATAAGAGTCTCATGGACTTTTCTGACCGGGCTGGCTTTGAACTGTGATCCTCCAATCTCAGCCTCCTGAGTAGCTAGGATTACAGGCAAGCCACTGCTGCCTGGCTGCTTTGTGCTTCTTTAACACTACCCTTGTTCTTTCTCAGCAACTGAAGCACCTTTCATCTCTTAGCTTCTTTGTGAGGCAGACCCATCCATGAGATGGGACATGTATTCAGGGTGATGAGGTCATCTTCAAGAGTAACCCAGCAGTTCCTAGGTTAAGCTGGCCACCCATTAGTGTCCAGATGACAAAGTCAGAATGCTTACATGTAAGAGGGAAAACATCTTTTGAAATCATGAACATGGGACAATGAAAAATTACCAAACTTCAGCCCATTCCAGGAAAGTCAATAAAAGCCTGGTGCTTCCTTTGTTGAGCAAGCAGCCCCATGACCTTTTTGATCAGTGCTGGCTTCCTTCTGCTCATAAGTTAACAAAAACTTGGCCTGCTTTGTTCATATTTGGCTGAGTCTCATTTTTATTGTTTCCATGACATAAGATCACATCATCTAGCATCAAAAATACCATATGGGCCAACAAATCCATTCTTGAATATTTACCCAAAAGAACTGAGAAAGAAATATTCAAACACCACCTTCTATACAAATGTCCATACCTGCATTTTTCATAACAATCTAAAGGTGGAAACTATTCAAATTTCTATCACTTCATAAATGGTTAGGCATTGATTAATAGAACCCTGGTCAGTCATGGGATGAAATGAAGAACTGATACATTATGCTAAGTGAAAGCCACACAGAGAGACCACATACTATGCGACTTCATTTATAGGAAGTACCCAGGAGAAGCAGATTCATAGAGACAGAACTCTGATCAGCAGTTAACTGGGTTTCTGGTGAGTGGATATGAACCTTATCCTGAAGGAGAAAGATTGACCAAGTATTGTCCTATTAAAAGCTTTCTTGTCAGCCAGAGGAGAGTCCCCAAGAAGTAGGATCTAAGCAGATCTTACTGTCCTGCAGACTAGAGTTCATGTGGAGCACCGGAACACAGGGAAGCTGTAGGAGGTAAGAAAGATTTCCAGAGTTTCTTATTTTGTCATGGATCTCATTTAATTTTACTTTCTGTCCAAATTAAACCTTACTATATATTTCTTATGCTTTAATACATGTAGCACACTAAAAAAAAGATTATGTCCTGTCCAGCTAGAGTAGATCTTGAGGCCAAAGGGAAAAAAATCATTAGTAGCAACTCCCTCTACTTAAAATTGTATTATCATTGATTTTTGTCCACACTTATCCACATTAAATATTAGTTATCACAACCCATGAGTACTTTGGAGCCTCCTCTAAATGTTGGGCCTGTAGTGAGTACTACTCCTTGCTCCCTTCCCTTTAACTCTGCTCTAGGAGACACATGGCCATGTCAACATGATGATAACTGAATCTTCTTACAGAATGACTCGACTTGTTCTCTTCTTGCAATGGACATAAAAGTCCCTCTTTACTACAGAGAGCTTTTAGAACAACCAAAAGAACCAACAGAGGCAGAAATATTTGGGGCTATGTAAATATGGGTGATAGGGAGGTAAGGTAGGAATTGTGCCAAGTGAATCAGACTTAGAATAAATGATCTTTTTGACTCCCCTAAGTTTACTGTCCATGAACAGCAAAATTAGTAGTACCCCCATTGGACCACAGGCAACAGAGAAGAAGGTGGAGATACTATGCTGGGAAGAGCCTGTGCCATTGTTAAGAATGATGTATTTTGTTTTCAGTGCACTGACCTTTCTAGGACATGCAGGATATATATTGTTAGGGGAAATGAATCATCCTTCTCCATCCCCAGGAAGAGCTTCAGAATCAGTCTTCACTAATAATGTGCAGCAAACCACAACAGGAAATGGGGAGGAATTGAGCAGAGTCCTGGCAAAGGAAATAAAGACAGTATACAAATGAGCAGGAAATCCTGCCCGGAGCGCACTACGTGGACTACTTTTCAGAGGCCTCGTAGTCACACAATCTTTCCTGGAAAATGCATACCTAAGGACAAATAGAGGGTGAAGCAAAAGCTTACTGCTAAAACCTGACTGCCTCTCACTGAACAATGCTTTGATTGAAGCATGAGATTTTTTTTTTCCCAGAACTGGTGAAATTCCAGTGAGGAGCTTTCTAAAAGGAAAGAGGATCCTGCTTGGCCTTTGGATACTAAAGAATTTTAGTACATATCTAGGTAGAGAAAAAGAACACTTATTACTAAAACCAAGCAAAGATAGTAGCAACCTAGACAAATGTGTAAACACATCTGATAAGAAATGCAATGAGGGGCTGGGAAGATGGCTCAGTGGTAGAGTGCTTGCCTTGCATACATGAGGCCCTGGGTTCGATTCCTCAGCACTACATAAGCAAAAAGAAAAAAGCCAGTGTGGCTCAAGTGATAGAGCGCTAGCCTTGAGCTGAAGAGCTGAGGGTCAGTGCCCAGGCCCAGAGTTCAGGCCCTGCGACCGGACCCAAAAAAAAAAAAAAAAATGTAATGAATGCTCTACCATCAAAGGTATGTATTGGTGAAAAGGTGATTAGCTCAAATTTATCTGTTAGGATGAGTGTTCCCTTTTGTGATTGGCTCAAATTTATCTGTTAGGATGACTGTTCCCTTTTGTTCTGAATACCGGCCATAGTAACTGCTGTTTCAGTTTTATCTATTGAGCAAAGAGCGATCAAGGTTAGTCCAATTATTACATTCAGATTATTTAGACAGATGTCTGAACATCTCTTTAAACAAAGGATAGGTTCTGTTAGAAACTCCCCTCAGAATAGGCACCCTGCCTTGCCATAAATATTTTCCTTTGTACACACTTTTTGTGCCCACAAGAATCATTTTTCCAAGAGTTTTTGTGATGGTGGTTATTTATTTTAGAGTTAGTGTCTTTAAGATATCTTTGCGCAGCTTCCAGAGTGTGCTAATTTTATTTGAGTAAGCAGACAAGGTCAAAGGAAGAGAGCTGCTCTTTCTACCCCCTTCCCCTTTTTTGCTAAATATTGTAGCTTCTAGAAGGAGTGTAAGGCCTAAAGCAAAGCAAATAGTGCCTGTATGCCTTTAATCAAGCTCTTCATTAATACAGGGTTTATCTCTGAATTCCTGACAGCTTCCTATGCCTCATTTGCCCTGATCAAGCCTGCTTTGGGATGAAGCAATTAAGCTGTAGATTATCTCTAGTATTCCTCTCTGGAATTTTCCTAAGGCATCAAAATTTGAATTTGCACAAGTAGGTTTGCAATAAACAACCACAGTGTGATCCAGACATCTTCAGTGCCAAAGGCATCACTGTCATTACGAACCCCGCCTCCATCCAATGAACCAAAACATAAAAACCCCTACTTCTTTGCCCACAAATCAAATTCACAAAAGCACTTCCTTGTATAAGTTACCTTCTGCTACATAACAAAGGACTCAAACAATTTAAACAATTCATGGTTCCTGTACTGTAGCTCACCATTTCCCTGGGTCAGAAATCTGGGCACACAGTAGCCAAGTTCTTTGATTCAGGAACTGTAAGCAAAGGATCATCAATATCTCAGAGCTCTCCTCAGGAACCGTCCACTTGCAGGCTTGCAGGTGGTAACCCTCCCTGCAAAGTCATAAGAGGTACCCTCAGAGTTTTGCTCTACAGGCCTTTCCAATATGACAGCTTGCTTTACAAAGCATAGAACCCAAGGGAGTGTTTCAGCTAGCATGACTGTGCTGAAAATCTATAGCAAGCTAATCATAACAGTGGCATTCTTTTGGTTTGGCTGACTCCTATTGGTAGCAGGTAGGGATTAGGCCCCACTCACATTCAAGAGAAGGGAGCGACAGGAAGGTGTGAATATCAAGATGAAGCCTCACCTACAGGTCCTCACTCAAGGGGATGAATAAGAGCAGAGCCTCTTGTGACCCAGAGATCTCACTAGGGCAACTCTTGGTAAAAACATAACATTAATAACTGCCAAAAATAACCTGTTGCAACAATGAGAAGTACAAAATGTCATGTCAAAACCAGCTTTACAATGTCGGTGTGGGGGGGAGAGGGGGGTATGATTGGGTGGGGGGGAAGGGGGAGGCTGGGAAGGGAGGTGAAGGGTAAACAAAGGAGGAGGCTGCAATGCTTGGTAAGAAATGTATGCATTATCCTGCCCATGTAATTGTAACCCCTCTGTACAGTATGTTCTCAAATAAAATAAAATAAAATTTTAAAAAAAAACTGCCAAAAATAATCCACTAGAAAGCAACAGCAACACCAAAAAACTCCCCTGATGAAATTGCTAATTCCTATCTCTCCACAGAAAGACGACTCCTTGCATTTAATTATAAACATATTGTTCTAATGTAAATGCTTCCATAAAGAAGTCATAGCAATGTCCTATATGCAAACACCTGCATGATCCTACCACTGTACATAAAGCAAGACTCGGGAATTTCAGAGAACGAGCCCTGCTTACAAAATAGGGATAACCACAGTGGTTTGCTGTGGACACAATAATCCCCTTCCAATAGGTGTAACCACTAACTCCCAGGATTTGGTAAGGTGGTGCTTCACCTGAAACTGCTACAACTTTTAATCTGAAAAGGGACTTCTCCGAAGTAGTTAAGGTTAAGAAATTTGAGATAGATTATCTTGGATTATGTATGTGGTCCATGGGTTTACTAATAACACAAAAGGAAAGCTGGAGAGGAAGGCAAAGAACTGTAGTAAAGCAGAGGCAGAAAAGACTCAAATGATGAGGGAGACAAAGGGCCAATCACAAAGGACTTGAGTGGCCTCTGGCCCCTAAGACCAGTGCTCAACAGCAAGCAATAGAGACCTTAGCCCTACAACCACTAGAAACTCACTTCTGCCAAAGCCTGGATGAACAAGGAAATGGACTTTCCTCTGAAGCTCCAGATAGAAACCCGGTCCTGCACATTTTCATCTTAAGCCACACTCAGAATTCTGACCTACAAAACTGACAATCAATTTTGACATTAAATTTGTGTTGTTTTAAACCATTAAATGTGTGGTAATTTGTCCAGCCAACAATAGAAAAATGAATATACTTACTCTTAGGATCAGGGTGAGCATTAGATCCATTAATGAAGTTCTGGGGTGTGTCTGGCACATAGTAAGTGTGATGCACTTAGTCCTGTGCACTTGTTTGCTTCTACTGTGACCTTGCAACCAGAGAGCTTTTAGAGCAGGGGACAAAACACAACCCAGTGGACAATGACTTAAAAATGTCTACATTTCTTGTTATTTCAAAAAACTTCCTTCTTAATTGTCCTATATTGTCTTGTAATAAGCTGAAAGTTCCTGATGCCAGAACCCCAAAGGTAGGTGACTAATGATGGATATTTTTAACACTCATTGCTAAGCCAAATAAAATACCCACTGACCTTTTTAAGACTCGACAGTCCACTTTTTCATTCTCATAAAGCAATTTCCTTCTGGATGTAGTTGAAGACATTTAACACTTTAATAAGATTTGGACCAGTTGTCAGACCTCTAAACACATCTATCATTCATAACATGTATCTATCGTACTGTGGCCACCAGCTCCGATGCCCATTTCTTCTTTTTATTTACCACTTCCTGCCCAGTCCTGTTACCAAAAATACTCCATCAGCATTGCTCATTAAATACTAGCTCAACAAGTGCATGTTAGTTGGGATGGAACCACAAGAAGAAATCTCGGGATCATTTTACCCTATTTTTTCTTTCTAATCAGTTTCTAATCCCTTCTTTCTAATCAATTCTTGAGAACAAGGTACTCCCTAATAATAAGTGAAGCACATACATGAGTATAACCAGCATCGGAGGACAAGCCCTTGTAAGAAAGGAGTCTCAAGTGTGGGGTGTGAACTGCGGAACAAATAAGACAATTTCAGGGTGATCAAGTACAAAGTACTAAGCATTGGAGCAGGGAAGCGGGCTTCCATCTTCTTTACCACTTTAGAAGCAAATACTAGAGGATTCTTGAAGTTGTTCTCAAGTGGTTCATCTCCTTTTACAACCTCTAGCGAACAAGCATCAGGCTTGTTCTAGGATGGCCTAGTTTGGAGCTACAATTTAATTACCTTGTTTGTCTTCAGTTGTTTTAATTTCCATGGGTACCTTCTATTTGTGACAAGTGAAATGCATTGCAGTTTTCAACAGTGGTATAATGTTTTCTTTAAAATGACTTACACTTTTTAAAAAGTGAGTCTTGAATTTAAGTTAACCAAAAATAAATACTACCCCCAGAGGGCCCAGTTATAACAAATTACAGGAATAACTAGAGTTTGGGAAAGATCGTAATGCAATAGACTGTGGAAACAGAGAGGTACTCTTGCCAAGTGGATTGCTTGGGTTCTGGAAGGCCATAATAGGACTGGAATTGTGAATATGGCAACAAGAGAGCAAACCACCTATAAACTTTCATCATCTCCAGGGCTGGGGATGTGGCTTAGTGATAGAGTGCTTGCCTTACATGCATGAAACCCTGGGTTTGATTCCTCAGAACCATATATACAGAAAAAGCCAAAAGTGGAGCTGTGGCTCAAGTGGTAGAGTGCTAGCCTTGAGCAAAAGAGGCTCAGGGACAGTGCCCAGGCCCTGAGTTCAAGCCCCAGGACTGGAAAAACAAACAAACAAAAACTTCTCATCATCTCAGCCTTGGGTTCTCCACTTCTTAATGCTAAGAAGGGAGTCCCTGCTGGGAGAAAAGAGAGGCAAACTAGTTGGTGTTCTAGAAAAGTTTTATCCCACAGATTTGGGTTGATTGGGAGAAGACTTGGAAACCAAAGAAGTATTTCATGCCAAGCTATTATACCTGACATTGTCACTTTCTGATTGTTGACAAAAGTTTGGTTTTAGGCATTATCTCTCCACTGTGTTTACCTTGGATAAAGCATCACAAGGGGCCATCAGTATCTGATCATGAATCGAAAAACTCCTGGAGTGACAATTGGAGCCCAAACCACACAAGCTTTGATAGAAAAGAAGCTTAGGAGATCATCAGTGTGTGTGAAAATCAGATTGAAGTGGGCTCTGTTTGAGTGCCTGGTGAGGAAGAGGCTGAAGTGATATACAAAATATTTTTATAACACTAACTTCTAGCATTTGGACACGGAAAAGGACTGCAAACCAACCAGTATGGACATGAAAACCACTGCTCTAAACCCCGGGCTGCTACAGTGATGCATTGTGGCTGAACACCAGCACTCAGAGGAGAAGCCAGCATGGAAGAAAGCACTGCACAAGCATACTCTAGGACCTCCAGTAAGGTTCACTCAGTCAGAACAAAGAGTGCTTGCCTTGCATGCATGAGGCCCTGGGTTCGATTCTCAGCACCACATAAGCAGAAAAAGCCAGAAGTGGTGCTGTGGCTCACGTGGTAGAGCGCTAACCTTGAGCTGAAGAGCTGAGGGACAGTGCCCAGGCCCAGAGTTCAGGCCCCACAACTGGAAAGAAAAAAAAAAGAAAAGAACATTTCCTACTCATATTTCTGGTAAGGCAGTAAATGCTCCAGAATTATCTTATATATACTTCAAAGGTTACACTGTTTACCCATTATGACAACAACAAAAGAAACCAAAAGTAATGAAAAGAAAAGGAAGAAAAAAGAGGAAAAAAAAAAAAAAAAAAGAAGGAAAAAACAAAATTTCAGGCTAAAATATGCATAGAAGATAGTTTTGGCATTACTGTTTGGGAAAATGATGTAGATGTCATCTACTTATCAAATAATGTCATGTTTATTAAAACTACAGTTAAAGGCTTATCAGATGTACAATAAATACATTACTCAGGCCCACTTACCTAAATATTAATTTTCCTTTAACACCCTATGTACAGTGCATGTTAACAATTTAAAAATACCAATGTGATATCATGATATCACTGTGGAAAATGGACAAAAATCCACAGGTCCTTGAATCCATCTCAATACTCAGCTCCTCTGTGGTCTATTCAGTGACAGGTCATTCTCTCTTGGTATAAGGGACAAGTAAGAACATGGCTTTCTCAGACAATTCCTCTGACTGAAGTTCTAGTCTCTCCATATACTGACTTCAAGATGAAACACACCCACATAAACACACACACACACACACACACACACACACACACACACACACACACACACAGAGCAAGTAGTTGACCTTTAGGTTGTCATTTGAGGCTGGTCATATAAAAAAATGATAACTACCACAAGTACTAAAAATAACCAGTTACAGAGGAATTGGACCTGAAATTGCCATGAAAATATCCTGTTTCATCTAGTGCTGATTCAAAGTGCATCGTCTTTTGGGGGGGTGGGGGTGGGAATGCTGCTACAGAAAATATTTTGCTCATCTGCTTCCCATGAACTAGGAATTGAAGACAATTGAATTGGACCCCGAAGTTGCAGTGAAGATGGAGGAAACATTTGGCCACAGTGTGTACAGTCGGCATCGATGATTTCTGCATTCTGGCATCTGTTACCCAGTTTCCTTGGAGACTATCCTACTATTCTCTAATCTAAAAATTGATCAATTTTATATCCTTTATTTTAGAGATGGACATAGGACTTGGCTTGTTTGTGTAAATATTTCATTCAATTGGCTCCGGTGTGTGTTTTAGACTTGTGCTTATGAGCAAAATGAAAGATGTATGAGTACTACTCCGTGTCGTATGGTAGAACATTATGGGTCTTCAAGGTGAATGTTGCTGAGGGCATGGAGTATCAGCCTGGCATCACTAGCAAATACCTCACCACTGAAGAAGAGCCCAACTATGAGTGGAAATGGAAAAGCTCTTGGACTAGTCACTTGGACTAAAGCTTTGGATGCAAGCTAGCTTTAGTAGACTTCTAACTTGACTGACCCTTCCCAGAGTATTTCTATCCTCTTAGTCTAGGTGGACAACACTTTGGTCCTTTGCTAAAGATATATTTTTCTTTCAAAATTTGACAGATGGTGAATGCTTCTAATTGTTCTGAAATTTTTTCTTAGGCAATGAACAGTTGTGCTTGTGAGCAAGATCCAGTACTTTGAAGTGCTAGGGGGGAAAAATGCAGGTATTTATTATGAAATAATAAATACTACAAATACTACAAATTATTATTTCATAATAAATACTACAAATGTGTCAATCATGAGAGCAGCCATTCCAAAGAGAAGAAGCTTCACTCTTCCCCTAGAAACAGCAAGCCTATTTCAGCCTCCCAGTCTTTGAAGCAGCTTAAATAGATTTAGGTATAGATTCGAACCTTTGGTTCACACAGCGAGAGAGAAAAAGAGAGACAGACAGAGAGACAAAGAGTGAGAGAGAGACAAAAAGGAGGGAGAGAGACAGAAAGAGACAGACAGAGAGACAGATAGAGACAGAGAGACAGAGACAGAGAGAGACAGAGAGAGCCACAAAGAGACAGAGACTAGGAATTGAATTCAGGACCTCACTACATGTTAGGAAAACAATCTACCATTTGAAACATATCCAAGTCCTTTTTGCTCCTTGTTTTTTCAGATTACGTCTCATGCTAACTTTGCCCAAGCTGGCCTTGAACTACAATCCTCCTGTCTCTGCCTTCTAAGCAGCTGAGATTAAAGAACATGCCACCACACTAGCCATTGCATTCTCTTGAATAGCATAAAAGAACATCACCACTGTTCCTTAAGGTAGTTGATTTGGGGAAAAATCCTAAAGAAGATGAAAGAAAATAACCTCTGTTTTCATTGTATTTGATGTTGGTATAATTTGGGGAGGGGAAGTGAAAAAAACAATATGTTTACATAGGGATACAGATTGACCCATTGCAACAATGAGATGTACAAGACGCTATGTTGAAAAACGAACTTTACAATTTAGGCCTTGTGTGTGGAGGGGGGGTGGAGGGTGAGGGGGTGGGGGTGTAGTTGAGGAGGTGGGAGGGAAGGGATGGTAGGAAAAAACAAAGGAAGAGGCAACAATGCTGGATAAGAAATGTACTCATTACCTTGTTCATGTAACTGTAACCCCTCTGTACAGTATTTTCACAATAAAAACACATTTTAAAATTTTTTCAGACTTAAAAAAAAGAGATGTGAAAAAATATATTGTTCTAGAGTTAGAAATTGTTCTAGAGTTAGAAATTCTGGAAATTCTAGAGTTAGAAAAAAGAGATGTGAAAAAAATATATTGTTCTAGAGTTAGAAATTATGGAAATGTTAGAAAACATTTCCATAAACTGTTTTCAAAAAGAAAATTTCTCCAGCATCTGTTGTTATTAGAGTTCTTGATTATAGCCATTCTAACTGGGGTGAGGTGGAATCTCAATGTTGTTTTGATTTACATTTCTTTTATGGCTAGAGAGGTTGAGCATTTCTTCATGTGTCTATTGGCCATCCTTCTTTCCTCTTCAGAGAAGTTTCTCTGTAAGTCTTTAGCCCACGTATTTATTGGGCAGTTGTTTCTTTTAGGATTTATTGTTGGGGGATTTAATTTTTTGAGTTCCAAGTATATTTTAGATATGAGACCCTTGTCCATTGTATGGCTAGTAAAGATCTTCTCTCAATCCGTGGGCTTTCTATTGATCTTGCTAGCTATGTCCTTTGCCATGCAGAAGGTCTGCAATGCAATTCTCATTTGCCCAACCTTTCTTTGATTTGTTGTGTTTCTGGGTCTCTATTAAGAAAATTTCAGCCTGTGCCAAGGAGACCTAGGGTTTTTCCTATTCCATCCTGTAATGTTTGACTCTGAGGTCTTTGATTCATTTGGAGTTGATTTTGGTGCAGGGTGATATATAAGAATCTAGCTTTACCCTCTTTGCAGATGACATGATCTTGTATTTAAAGAATCCCATAGACTCCACTCCCAAATTACTCAAGCTGATTCAAAACTTTGGCAAAGTAGCAGGTTATAAAATTAACCCCCAAAAATCAATGGCTTTTCTGTATGCCAACAATGAGAAAAGTATGGCTGAAATTAGGAAAGCAACTCCATTTGTAATAGCCCCACAAAAAATAAAATACCTAGGAATTAACTTAACCAAAGAAGTGAAGGACCTCTATGATGAAAACTTTAAAATCTTGAAAAAGGAAATCAACACAAAACTAAAAAAATGGCAAAGCCTCCCATGCTCCTGGCTTGGAAAGATTAACATCGTGAAAATGGCAATACTTCCCAAGGCTATCTACAAATTCAACGCAATACCTATCAAAATTCCACCCTCATTCTTCAAGGAAATAGAAGAGGCAATCCAAAAATTCATATGGAACAATAAAAGACCCCAAATAGCAAAAATGCTCCTCAACGGAAAGAACACTGCTGGAGGAATATCAATACCAAATTTGAAACTCTAATATAAAGCCATAGTAATCAAAACAGCTTGGTATTGGCATAAGAACAGACCTCAGGACCAATGGAATAGAATTGAAAACCCAGAAATGAACCTACAGACCTATAGCCATCTAATCTTCGATAAGGGAGCTAAAACAATACAATGGAAGAAAGACAGCCTCTTCAGTAAATGGTGCTGGCAAAATTGGTTAACTCCATGTAGAAAACTAAAGCTAGATCTTATATATCACCCTGCACCAGAATCAACTCCAAATGGATCAAAGACCTTGAACTCAAAGCAGACACTCTGAAAACATTACAGGATGGAATAGGAGAAATCCTAGGTCTCCTTGGCTCAGGCCGAAATTTTCTGAATAGAGACCCGGAAACACAACAAATCAAAGAAAGGCTGGACAAATGGGATTGCATAAAGTTGCAGAGCTTCTGCAGGGCAAATGACATAGCTAGCAAGATCAATAGAAAGCCCACGGACTGGGAGAAGATCTTTACTAGCCATACAACGGACAAGGGTCTCATATCTAAAATATACTTGGAACTCAAAAAATTAAACCCCCCAACAACAAATCCTCAAAGAAACAACTGCCCAATAAATAAGTGGGCGAAAGACTTAAAGAGAAACTTCTCTGAAGAAGAAAGAAGGATGGCCAATAGACACATGAAGAAATGTTCAACATCCTTAGCCATAAAAGAAATGTAAATCAAAACAACATTGAGATATCACCTCACCCCAGTTAGAACGGCAAAAATCAAGAACTCTAACAACAACAGATGCTGGAGGGGATGTGGACAAAAATGAACCTTACTTCATTGTTGGTGGGAATGTAAACTTGTTCAACCACTTTGGAAAGCAGTATGGAGGTTCCTCAAAAGACTTCACATAGAACTCCCCTATGACCCAGCAATCCCACTTTTGGGCATTTACCCAAATGTTTACAAACAAGACCACACTAAAGCTACCAGCACAACAATGTTTATTGCAGCATTATTTACCATAGATAAGATCTGGAACCAACCCAGATGCCCCTCAGTAGATGAATGGATCAAGAAAATGTGGTATATATACACAATGGAATTCTATGCCTCCATCAGAAAGAATGACATTGCCCCATTTGTTAGGAAATGGAAAAACTTGGAAAAAATTATATTAAGTGAAGTAAGCCAGGCCCAAAGAAATATAGGTCCCATGGTTTCCCTTATTTGCAATATCTAGTATATGTATGAGTCAAGCGGAAAAAGTCAGATAATGTGATGTCAGGAAAATGAACCCTTAGATATGTATTTTAATGTTTTTTTTCTTTCATGCATGTGTTTCTAACGCATTTATAAGATTATCTCTTTGTTGTTTTGTATGTCCCTCCCCCACAGTATAACCCCTGCTTTCACTATATTTGATGTCAGTATAACTTGTGGAGGAGATGGGGAAAAACCAGTTGTTTAAGGATACAGGTGGACCTGTTGCAACAATGAGAAGTACAAGTTGTCATGTCCAAAACAAGCTTTACAACGTCGGTGCAGGGGGAGGGGGGGAGGGGGGAAGGGGAGGAAGGAGAAGGATTGGGATTGGGGGGGAGGGGGGAGGCTGGGAAGGGATGTGAAGGGTAAACCAACGGAGGAGGCTGCAATGCTTGGTAAGAAATGTACGCATTATCCTGCCCATGTAATTGTAACCCCTTTATACAGTATGTTCACAAATAAAATTAAATTAAATTAAAAAAAAAAAAAGAATCTAGCTTTAGTTTTCTACAAGTGATTAACCAATTTTGCCAGCATTCTTTATTGAAGAGGCTGTCTTTCTTCCATTCTATTTTTTAGCTCCTTTATTGAAAATTAAGTGGCTATAAGTCTGTGGGTTCATTTCTGGGTTTTCAATTCTGTTCCACTGGTCCTGAAGGGAACCTTACTGCATTGCTGGTGAGAGTGTAAACTTGTTCAACCACTTTGGAAAGCAGTATGGAGGTTCCTCAAAAGACTTCACATAGAGCTCCCCTATGACACAGCAATCCCACTTTTGGGCATTTACCCAAATGTTTACAAACAAGACCATAAAAGCTACCAGCACAACTATGTTTATTGCAGCATTATTTACCATAGCTAAGATATGGAACCAACCCAGATGCCTCTCAGTAGATGAATGGATCAAGAAAATGTGGTATATATACACAATGGAATTCTATGCCTCCATCAGGAAGAATGACATTTCCCCATTTGTTTGGAAATGGAAAGACTTGGAAAAAATTATATTAAGTGAAGTAAGCCAGGCCCAAAGAAACACAGGTCCCATGATTTCCCTTATTTGTAACCTAGTATATGTCTGAGACAAGCAGAAAAACTCAGATAAGATGACGTTAAGCGAAATGAACCCCAAGATAAGGACACAAGTGGTTTTCTTTCTTTCTTGTGATTGTTTCTAACGTAATTATAAGGTACCATGTGATTTTTTGTTGCTTTGTATGTCCCTCCCACCCAGGTATAACCCCTGTTTTCACTGTATTTGATGTTAGTATAATTTGTGGAGGGGAAGGGAAAAAACAAATTGTTTAAATAGAGGTACAAGTGGACCCATTGCAACAATGAGATGTACAAGTCGTTATGTTGAAAAACGAACTTTACAACTTTGGTGGGGGGGTGGAATTAGGTAGGGGGCAGGGGGGTGAGGTATGGGAAGGGGCAACAAAGGAGGAGGCAACAATGCTTGATAAGAAATATACTCATTATCTTGCCCATGTAATTGTAACCCCGCTGCACGATATTTTCACAATAAAAAAAAAGAAAAAGAAAAAACCCAAATTGCTTAAATAGGGATACAGGTTGACCTATTTTAACAATGAGATGTACAAGACACTATGTCAAAAAATGAACTACACAATTTTGGCTGCGGGGGGAGTGTAGTTGTGGAGATGAGAGGGAAGGGATGGTAGTGGAAAAACAAAGGAGGAGGCAACAATGCTTGATACGAAATGTACTCATTACCTTGCTCATGTAATTGTAACCCCTCTGTACATTATTTTCACAATAAAAAACTTATTTAAAAAATTTTGTTTCCTATCTAATGGGGCGATGTCATTCTTTATGAAGGGTAATTAAAAAAACAAGGATACAGGTTGAACCATTTTAACAATGAGATGTACAAGACACCATATTGAAAACTAACTTTGGGGGGGGGGGAGGAGTCGGGGTGGTCAAGAGGGAAGGGATGGTAGGAGAAAACAAAGGAGGAGGTAACAATGCTCAATAGGAAATATACTCATTACTTTACTCATGTAACTGTAACCCCTCTGTACAGTATTTTAACAATAAAAACATAAAAGAAAGAAAATTTCTGGCAGAAGGATGAATGCATAACCATAAGAAATTGGACTATCCATCTTGACAGTCTGCAGGGCCATTAATTACAAACTTTATCTTCCCACATTATCAAATCTCTACTTACAGAAAAATTAAAGGGCTTCTGACTGCTTTCTCTACCTTGTTTTGTTTAGTTACCTAGACATAGATTACAGGTGGAACCACAGGACCACTGGAGAAGCAGGAAAGCAATCAAGTGTGAACTCTGGAGATAAACAAATGGCTTGGGCAAGGCCAGACACCAGTGTGGTCTTAGGCCAATTCCTGCATTTTTCTTTTCTTTGTTTTTAAATTTTTATTTATTGTAAAGATGCTGTACAGAGGGGTAAGTTACATGAGTAAGGTAATGAGTATATTTTTTGTCAAGCATTATTACCCCCTCTTCTGTTTGTCTCTTACATCCCTTCCCTCCCCCACATCCCCCACTTTCCCCTGCTCCAAAGTTGTAAAGTTCTCCAAATTAGATTAATGTATATACAAGATGCAAGGTACCAAAATCAAATACAGTGACAACAGGGGATTTTTATACCATAGGGGGAAGAACATACAAAAGAAACAAAAGAAAGTGACATAGTACAACAACAAAGAAAATCCTCCTGTGTCCATCGTGAGGTTCATTTCACTTAGCATCATCTTATATGGGCATAGGTACATATGGCGGCATTTTTCAATACCATAGTTTCATTTATTTAAAAAAAAAGATCAAACACCACAGTCAGTTGCAAAAATGACAGGGGAATTAAAATAATAAATGCTTTCTATAAAGCATGAGGTACAGGAGCTCAGGGCTTAGCATTATTGTGTTTATTACCAATGTTTAGGATTCCTGAGAATGGCAACTGCCATCTAAGGGCTGTTTTGGGGCTTTAGATCAAAGTCACACAAATGAGTTAAGATGCAGGTCTAGAACTCAGATCCTAGATTGAAATATCTATACCTCCAACCTTCAAAATATCAAGCGACAATTATATTTGTACTACAACTTTAAACAAAAGTAGACTAAAATTTCAACTGTTCCTTAAAAAGTAAACACATAAAACACCTAAAGGAAATAAAGATATGAGTCATAGCTTAAACTGGTTAAATTACAAGGCCATTGTCTCAATCCATTTGTCTACTAAAATGAAGTACATTAGACTGTAATTTATAAAGAACGGAAATAAAATGATCATAGCTTTAACTCTGGATGGTTCAAGATCAATGTGCCATAAGTGTAGAAACTTGGCAAAAGCCATTTTACTTGTACAGATGCCTATTGTTGTGTCCTACAGGACAGAAAAAATCAAAAATGTTTTCAAGCCTCTTTTATTAGGTACTAATTACCTTTTAAAGGCTTTGTCTCCTTTTAAGATTACCTCTCTATTAGCCATATTAGCTTCCAATACATCATTTGGAGAGAGACAACATTTATACCATAACACCAAATGAAAGGTCCAATTTTTAAATCTGCAATTAATATAATTTAAAAATTCCATTTATGCTTCACAGAAATAATCAAGCATAAATTTCTCAAAATATTTGGAGAAGCACTCTTTAGACTGATTGTTAAAAAAAAAGCTCTTTTGCTGAAATTATGAAGACAAATTTCCCTAGAACAAAAAAAATATAATAATAGAAAGGGTAACAAGGCAGAGAGAAGACAGGAATTTTAATTGGGCCAAGTTTTTACAATAATGCTGTGCATGTGATTTGTTTCTTAACACCCTAGGAATTGTCCAGCAAGGCCTGTCTTTCCTCTTATTCTCACATTTCACTTTTTTTCTGTTCTTTCCTACTTTTGCTTTCAAGTCCTCACATTACAGCCTGCAAATGAGATGTCCTATTTTCTTTTGGCCCAATTGGGTGATAACCATTCAGGCTAATCCACAGCCCTAGGTTAATTGTGTAGCAGAGAACTAATATCCCAGTGCACCATCCTCTAGAGACATCTCTACATGGTACAAAAGTCTTATGGATCGTGTTAACCCAAAGAAGGAGGATAATGAGAGAAAATCTAGATGGATATGGAGGTGAAGGAGGAGAAACAGTAGCTGATGGTGAAGGACTTTAACTGTACAAATCCTCTTTAATTGGATGAGATAGAATGCTGCTTACTCTAGTATCTCATGCAGCCTGTTCAGAAGCCGTGCAAGATAGTTCATTTGTGATTCATCCTTGTATCCACACACCAAATTTGAGTGGAACCTTGGCCTACCTCTCTATAGAAATATATTCTGGAACCTGATTATTCTTAGGAAAAATTATACCAAGCTCAGCTGATTGGCTCTGAATAGGAAGAGTAGTTTTTATTCTTTCCCAAAGATGAATATTTCCCTTTAAATCTCTCAGATGTTTTTAAATGCTCCAAGGGAGTCTTTAGTGTTCCTCAGATACCATCATTAGGATTCAGATATATGAAGAAAGCAGCCAGCCAGAGACCCCATGTATGCACATCTACAATCCATCAGACCCACAGAAAACTGGTAAGATTTATATAAAAAGTGGTAGTTTCATTTCCCTCCTTTTAGTATATTTGTAAATGAAGAAAATAAAATTCTTGCTTTTGACCAATGTGTCTAGTGTCCCAATCAAACAATACAACTTAGAATATACTTCGAGTAGAAGTTAGTACTTTTAAAATAAATTTCTTTAGTGATTCACATTAAAGCTACCAGCACAACCATGTTCATTGCAGTATTATTTGCCATAGCTAATATACATAATCAATCCAAATGTCCCTCAGTAGATAAATGGATGAAGAAAATGTGGTTTATATACACAACGGAATTCTATGCTTCCATCAGAAAGAATGACATCACCCCCTTCATATGGAAATGGAAAGACTTTGAAAAAATTATATTAAGCGAGGCAAGCCGGACCCAAAGAAACATGGGGTGCATTATTCCCCTCGTTTGTAATCACTAGAATATGTCTAGGATATTCTTAGCAGAGTATCTCAATAGATCAATAACTAAGTGCATTTGGCTATATAAAATGATCCTTATTGAAATGAACTCCAAGAAATGGAAACAAGACAGTTCTTTTTTTCTAAGTGTACTGTCTGCAGTTACTTTTTTCTTTCTTTGTATACAAGTCTATCTGACTTGGGGAAGGAGAGGGGAATCACAGAAATGGTTGGACAAAGCGAACCAATCAACAGTACAACAAAATTAAAATTTTTTCTTTACTGAATAGATTTCTTAATATGAGATATAATTTCTCCTTTTCACACCACTGGTATTTTTTTTCTTTTTTTAATTTTTATTTTTTTATTGTGAAAATACTGTACAGATGGGTTACAATTACATGGGCAAGATAGTGAGTACATTTCTTATCAAGCATTGTAGCCTCCTCCTTTGTTTACCCTTCCCATCCCTTCCCATACTCCTACCCCCCCCACCTAACCCTCCCCCCCCCCCCAAGTTGTAAAGTTCATTTTCGACATGACAACTTGTACTTCTCATTGTTGCAACAGGTCCACCTGTATCCTTATTTAAACGACTTGTTTTTCCCATTCCCCTCCACAAATTATACCAACATCAAATACAGTGAAAGCAGGGGTTATACTGTGGGGGAGGGACATACAAAGCAACAAAGAAATAATCTTATAATTGCGCTAGAAACAAATGCATGAAAGAAAAAAACATTTTAAATACATATCTTAGGGTTCATTTTCCTAACATCATCTTATCTGACCTTTTCTGCTTGACTCATACATATACTAGATATTGCAAATAAGGGAAATCGTGGGACCTATGTTTCTTTGGGCCTGGCTTACTTCACTTAATATAATTTTTTTCCAAGTCTTTCCATTTCCTACCACTGGTATTTTGTAAAAGGATCAAAAGCATTATATTTTATTTTTATTTAATTTTATTGTCAAGGTGATGTACAGAGTCATTAGAGCTACACACATAAGGTAAGGAGTATATTTCTTGTCAAACATTGTTACCCCTCCCTCATTTTTCTCCCACTTACCCTCCCCCTATTTCCCTCCCCCAAGTTGTAAAATTCATTTCCAACATACTGTTTCATTTGTTCACCGCTTGTCCTTTGTCTCACCGTTTTGTTTTTCACAAAACAAAACAAAGTATCTGTTCCACACAGGTAAGGACAATACTACAAAATGAATATCAGGAAGCTACAACTTATAATGTTGAGGTTTGAAATCAAGGTGAGGGGAAGGGTGGGAAAATGCAGTCATTCAAAGTATATATGTGAAAATGGAACTCAGTAAATTGAGAGGCTAAGTAGGGCTGGGAGAGATGGGGTGGAACAATGAATAGAGGTGACATTGATCAAGATGCTTTGTACCCACAAACTTATATGTTGAATTGAAACTGCTCTGTACAACTACTGTAATGATAATTCTGAAAGTATGTTTTTTAAATTTCCAATAAATTTAAAAACTAGTTTCTATATTCAAGGAAAGATGATATACAGCAAGACTCAAATGCTGAAGCATATCTTACATGTTAACTCACCATGAGACATTTGATGTGCATCTGTTGTCAAAGGAAAGCCTTTAGGATGTTGGATCAGAGAAACTATTTAACTCTCCAATTTAACCAGTAGGCATAATAGCTTTGGGACTTTCTCTGCTTTGCAAAACACAATCACAATAAAGAATTAATTGGATTTTTGTGAAATATGCAAGAAACATCCATTCAAGTTAGCATTTTTTCTTTTTTGGCCAAGACTTGCAGTCATGAACAGACAATTATCTTTGTTGGAGATAGTTGAAACATGAGTTCATGTAAGGGAAATGTAATGTCTAGAGAAAGATTTTCTCGCCACTCACTACTAATGGGAAAACTTTTGTTTGTCATGAGATATTTTTTCATTGCCTAGTAGGATCTCAAATATTTTGGAGTAGTTAAATCCATTCTGTATCCTAATAATGACTAAAACAGAATAAGAATGCTTATTTCAAGGATCTAGGCCTTTATGTAAAGGTGGTTTAACAGTTTCACCAGATGGTTTTGAGGACATGCCCTCACTGATCAAGACATTGGATTTGCTGTGCACTAGTGGCTCACGTCTGTAATTCTAGCTACTCAGGAGGCTGGGATCTGAGGATTATGGCTTGACGTCAGCTGGGCAGAAAGTCTGTAAGACTCTTATCTCCTATTAACCACCAAAAAGTCAGAAGAGAGCTGGGCACTGGCTCATATCTATAATCCTAGCTACTCAGGAGGCTGAGATCTGAGGATTGAAGTTCAAAGCTATCCCAGGCAGGAAAGGCTGTGAGACTGTTATCTCTAATAAACCACCAGGAAACCAGAAGTGGCACTGTAGCTCAAGTGGTAGAATGCTCACCTTAAGCTGAAGAACTCAGGGATAGCGCCCAGGCCCTGAGTTCAAGCCCCACGATGATGACCACCACCACCAATAACAAAAGTCAGAGGAGAGCTGTGGCAAGTATGGTAGAGCGTCAGCCTTGAGTGATAAAGCTAAGGGCCAGAATCTAGGACCTGAGTTCAAGCCTCACTACTAGCACAAGTAGTGGTGGTTTATGCCTGTAATCCCAACATTTAGGGGATTGAAATAAAAGAAGATCATGAGTTTGAAAACAGCATAGCAAAACCCCTCTAAAAGATAAAATTTTAAGACATAAAAACTTCTTTAAGCACAATTGTTCTAAATTACAATTATAAGAAAGATGAATTACAATTTTTAGATTTCCACTCAAGTTCCCAAATGTCTGGATGTAGAATGAAGATGCATTGAACAGAAGCTATTCCAGGGGATCTTAGACTTGGTTTAGGTAAGCTCCAGGCCTTCACACTTGGATTAATTGGGGTTCCCACATGGCATGGGTATGCTCCAAAGATAACTTGGCAGGTCTGGCTCAGTGTGAGCCCATGGGCCCACTCATGAAAAAGTCCTACAGAAATAGTCATGTTTGTTGATGAATGAATGATGTGAAAGTACTAAAATAAGAGCCCCATAGGCTCACAAATCTGATGTCCTGTTAAATCTTCTCTAATAAGCCACCCCAAAAACTATATTTTCTTCCAAGCCCACATAATCAAAATGTGTCTTCACTATTAAAAACAAAGTCTTAGAAAAATGATGCCATTTCCAGTTCCTAGGAAAAGAAGCCTTGTACTTTCAAATGTCCTCTATGTGGGTTCAAGATAGAATCATAATCCACAAATACATCCACAGGAATAGCCGAATCTAAGAGGATGAAATCTGACAGAGATGTATTTAAGCTCTCCTCTGTGCTTGTGAATGGGAAGAGAATAACTTAAAGGAGGGGGGGAGGAGGAGGAGGAGGGGGGAGGAGGAGGGAGGAGGAGGGGGAGGAGGAGGAGGAGGAGGGGGGAGGAGGAGGGAGGAGGAGGGGGAGGAGGGGGGAGGAGGAGGAGGAGGAGGAGGAGGGGGGAGGAGGAGGGGGAGGAGGAGGAGGAGGGAGGAGGAGGGGGAGGAGGAGGGGGAGGAGGAGGAGGAGGAGGAAAAAAGGAAGAAGAAAAAGGAAGAGGAAGAAGAGGAGGAAGAGGGAAAGGAAAAAGAAGCAGCTGCAAAACTGAGTTAATATACATTTAGGGTATGATTTAGTCCCTGAAATATTTAGTTTTCAGTTGTAATAATAAATGGAATATTTATAAACAAAAGGAGATAAAAATAGCATATACTGGTTAGACTGTATCTCAGAGTGCTGATCTGAAGATGGAAAATGACTGCTCAGGAAAGATGCAGAGACTTCAAAAGGGACCATGCCCATGGGTATTTTTAGGGAGTCTGCCTCCAGATAATCACATTCATATATTTATTAATTGTGAGCCTGATCTATCTGTGCAGGAGACCAGGGCCAAGGTTCTCTACTTCTCTGCCCCATTATTAGTTTTTCATCTCATATAAGAAAGACATAGCTCTCATTCCTTCCCTAGTTCTGCAGTGGCATTTTGCCCAAAAGTTTACAACATTTCATAGAAACAAAAAGAAAATGAGCAATTAGGAAAGTCAATCAAGGCTAAGTTATGTAAATACCCACCCCATTTAACTCATTAAAAAGTACTTAAGATAATTTTTTGCCTTTTTTGTTCCATAAGCATTTATCAGAAGTTGTAACCTGCTTATACTTTCAACTGTATACTATCATTATTGTAATGTACACTCATGAAATTTTAACATATACATCCTTATCATCACAAGAAGTTAACAAATTCAATGGGTTTCATCATTATAGAGAAGATAATAACATTAACATTGTACAAATTGAAGTATGAAATTATATTCATTAGCATCAAATTCTATCGAGTGGGGGGAATTAAAAAACATCATGGCTTTGGAGAAATATATCACTTTAAAAGGAATGAAGGCAAATGAAAAGGTGTTCAAGGAAGAATCCCAACATTGCAAAAGCCTTGGAAAATTCTTACAAAAGAACAACCTAGGAATATTCATGGAGAAGAAGAACAGGATTCTCAAGCACATAACTATCATCTTTGAGGAGCTGTGTTTGTAAACCCCAGGGTAGGTGAAGGATGAAGTGGTACAAACATGGATATTTCAACTTCTATTTGACTTTTCCTAAGGTTAGAGGTCATGTGGATTACTAGTATATATACGAAGCCCTGATGCAATGCCAGGTAGTGGCTATATGAAGTATGTGTAAAGTTGTGTGTGAACTAGTATGAACAACAGTTTCCCACCGTTTAGTCTGTCCAGAGATTAAATGGATTGACAAAGGAGTTTTCTTCAAAAGAGAATTCAATGTTAACTTTGGAGTGGGTTAATGCAATAGAATGTTGGCAGCTAGAATAGAGCTTGAAGGTCACCTTGAGTTTTCCTATTCTGATGACAGGATGGAGTTTGTCCCATACAGGGAAAATATCTTAGGAATCACAGTTCCTCCTAGAAAAAAATAATATTTTACATGGCTTATATTTATAAGGTAATTTTTCTCTATCCAAAATTATTTAAAAAATAGTTTTGTTTAAGTAAAAGTTACTCTAATGTACTTAGGCAATGTTGGGTTTGAGAGGGACAGCATTAATTTAATTGGGACAACTTCAATAACCAGAATCAATTAGACCCATGATCAGAGTCAGGTGGCTGTGTCAACTTCTTTCTAATTGTGTCTGTGACTCACTAATTCAATAATTATGGCCAATATACTCAATTTTCCACCAGGATTATCTTAACAGGATCCAATTAAAGAAAGCTTCTGGATGTGTCTTGACATAAGCAGCAGAAATTAAATAGCAAGAGCATTGTCAATGCCATTTGGTTCCAAAGATCTTAGACATTCTCCTTTCATTTTATACTAAGCAATTCTCCCAAGATTCCTTAGTAAGAAAGTATGTTTTCTCCAGCAAACAACAAAGTGAGACAACTATTCTGGAAACATCATTCAAGCTGACAGGAATCCACATAACTCTGATAACGCTTTGAAACGTCCATTTCAAAGTTTGAAGTTCAATTTCAAATTTCAAGTTCAATTCAAACACCATTCTTTCCATCCATCTGCTTTCTCTTCATCTATTTAAAATTGGAGTCTTGGAACCTTGGACCCCTGAAACCAGCCTGCAGATCTTGCATGCTGGTAAACAGATGTTTATTTGGGTGATAAACCTGTCATACAGCAGCTCATGCTTTTCCCCCAGTAAAGGAATCAGCAGGGAAATTAATTTTATTTACTGCTACGACAAAGTGGTAAAGTTAGGTTCTCCACCAAACCCAAGAGGAAAGGCAATTATATCTTCAGTGAACTCTTCAATAGAGGGCTTCAGTCACCCAATAAAATGCTTGTATAGCTACAGATGAGTCGGCACTGGAATCTCTCAGTCATCTTTCTACAGGCCCCATTTTGAAATTCAGTATTTTTGTTTACTCACCAGAAAACATTCATCCTAATTTTCTTCATTCTAATCGTTTGGATACCAATACTTTTTTCAGTAATGGAAGAGTATATGGTGCTTACTCCACTGTAAGTTTAAAAAAAGTAAGGGGATTCTAGCAATTTGGGCCCATGTCTTAGTACTAATGCCAACTAACTGTATTTCTCTGACTTTTCGAGATGTCAGTTCTGTCCAAGGAAACCTCAACCATCATATGCCATCCACACTGAACTATTACCTCGGTGATACCTAAAGTAGTTTAAATAATACAAAGTTAGAGAGAAAGAACAGCCCAAAACCTTTTCCTTCTTTCTCTTTTAAGCAAATCTTGCTGGTTAAAATTTTATGTTTAAATGATTTATTCATGCCAAGAATCTATAAATTGATCAATAGTTCCTTCTAGTACAGAACAGATAATAGAACCCTTTTGTCTTATTATTTTTCAAACCATTGATCATCCTTCCTCCCAAGTCATCCTTTGTCCTAGTCATCTTCTTTCCCATCTGTCACCCCATAGTACTTCTTTTGAATATTTGTTCCAGACAAGTGCAAAATAGGACAAGGACCATGAACCCTGAGGTCCAGTTGTCAGGTCCCCATGAGAAAAATAAATGATCATTGTCTCTGTAACATAAATAACTAAGTGTTCTCTTGTCAAACTGAGTACTACTGAACAACACAATATATAATAAAATAATCATTTCTATTTTAGTGACTACTTTGAGAATATCTCCAAATACTGTTTTTGTAAGTAATGTGTCCTGAGTAAAATGATATTATATGACCAATGAAATCTAAAAAAAAAAAACATAATTATGAGTCTCACAAAAACAGATCACTGTAGAAGATACTATAGCCACATTATTATTCAACTACCCCGTTAATGTTTATGATTGTCTTTTGAGAAAAAGAGCTGCATGTGTGTTATCAGACCATACTATATAGTTGACTGAATTTTCCTCTTTCTCTACAGAGAAATATGTATCAATGGTAGTCAATCATTTCCATTCAGCAACACATTCATCAATAACATAAGTCTGTGAGTTTTAAATCAGCATTTTGAGCTTTCTGAACATGAGCTATTTGTCATATTCTCACTCCTAAGCACATGCATAAAACATTTGCACAGAACAAAGCTTTTCAAAAGTGTGTCCCCACTCAGTAAAGCTATCTACACCATTTGATATTATTTGATTATAGATTGAAGTACTCTCACATTTCACACAAATAATTGGACTGTTGGTATACAAGTACCAAGCACATTCTGAGTGAAAGGAAATGCAATCACGTATTTACAACAAGTAAAAGAGTACTAGTGTGCTTGGGTGTGTATCTATTTAAGGCAGAATGATATAGAAGGTAAATCAAAAGGAAGAAATTTCTTTTTTGGCGGGGTGAGGGGGTCTGGTCGTGGGACCTGAACTCTGGGCCTGGGTACTGTCCCTCCGCTCTTCAGCTCAAGGCTAGCCGTTCTACCACTTGAGCCACAGCACCACTTCCAGCTTTTTTCTTTTTGCTTATGTGGTGCCGAGGAATCGAACCCAGGGCCTCAGGCATGCAAGGCAAGCGCTCTACCATTGAGCCACCTTCCCAGCCCAGGAAGAAATTTCTTAAATAGAAAAGGTATCTATATAAACTTAGTTCCAGCTGTCTGGGATTGTAAACCTATAAAATGAAATAGAAGAAAATGACATGCACTTTATATATATGTATATATATACATATATAAATTTACAAATATCTTTAAGTTAACTGCTAATAACTTAAGGTAAAAAGAGCGGGATTAATACATTAACAATATCATTTGCCATCAAGCACCAACACACACACACACACACACGCGCACACACACACACACACACACACACACACACACACACACACACACACACACACACCCCTCTGTGGTGTTAGCTCTCAGTCTTCACAATACAGGACTGTGGTAAGTTGCAGGGGCATTGAAATATCCACTCACATGGAGATCAAGTATCAAGAAGATGATTCCTCAGCATCCTGGAGTGACAGAAATAGTAACAGAGCAGAGAAATGTTTCCCATCATGTTAGGACCCCTCAGTTATCTCCAAACCCACTATTTCATTCATTTGTAAGTTTAAGGAAAATATTTTTGCTTCAGTTGTGGACACTCAGGGATATATGTCACCATCCCTGTCTCAAAGTTCATTGACAAGTTTTATTGAAAAACAAAGAAAATATATGAGAACAGGGTCAAATCAAGAAAAAGTGGATGTGTATTTACATAGATGTATACACACATACAAACACACACACAGAGCTAGGAAAAAGATCCAAGAGATTTTTGCCAAATTTGTCATCAGCATGACATGTTTTGTGTTGATAGAACAGAATAACAGACGGTGGGAAGTTTATATTAAATCAGCTTTATTTATTATAGTATATCTGTCACTTAGAAGACCCTCATAAAAATTTCACAGGATACCTTTAGCTCTATTTGGAATAATGTCACTGATTAAAATCTAGGAAGTTCCTTCACTGAAAAATCTACTACTGCCTAGAAAAGAGCAAGAAATTATTTGCACAGACAAAGCCATTGCAACTAACCTTGTCTAGCTATTTATATACACTTTTAGGATCATGTTTTCATTCTCACATTCACCTACCAATTTCCTACTCATGTTTGTATAGTGAAGATCAAATATTTAACTTGATATATTAATATTTTTATTATTAAAAATGCGTAGAGCTGGGTGCTGGTGGCTTATACCTGCAATCTTAGCTATTTAGGAGGTTGAGATCTGAGAATCACAGTTCAAAGCCAGCTTGGGCAGGAAAGTCTGTGAGACTCTTTTTATAAGTTTTTTTATTTTAATATATTTTTTGTTGTAAAGATACCATGCAGAGGGATTATAGTTACATGAGTAAGGTAATGAGTTCATTTCTTATCGAGCATTGTTACTTCCTTTGTTTTTCCTCTACCATCCCTTCCCTCGTCTGTGAGACTCTTATCTCCAATTAAGCACCAGAATGCTGGAAGTGGCTCTGTGTAGAGCACTAGACTTTTGCAAAATAGCTTAGAGACACCTCCCAGGCCCTGAGTTCAAGCCCCATGACTGACAAAGAAAAAATAGTGTGGATAGGTTTGCGACACAGAAAAAAAAGATCAAAGTAAAATTTCCAGTCCTACTATATAAACAACCACTATGAACAACTTATGGGTTTAGACATTACATTTCTCTGCCACCTTAAAAGGCAATCATGGTTTATGCAACAAGCTGAGTTGGGACTTCATTCATGAAATTCAATTTTGGACTTTAATTTTGCTTAATAATTTATAGTTATAAGACAATGTCTTCATAAAGTAGCTACAACAAATAAATCTAATCTGCATGTACAAGCATGATATACCCAAGTCTACTTCTTACTGGGAGAGAGAGAAAGAATTTATTTTTTAATGTTCAACATGACGCTGCTTATATAAAATTTGCAAACAGGATATTACTCAGAACCACTCCATTATTTGTGAATCTGTTGTAGGTTTCAGAAAGGACACAGGCACAAGAGGGATAGCTTCAAGAGGGTGATTGCCTCTGAGAATAGACAGAAACAGGTGGTTGGAACGTTGATTGCATTAATTTCCTTCTTTAGGAAGTGTCTCTGTGGGTGGTAGCAATAGTTATTACTATCTTGATTATGGTGATTCATTACTATCTTGATTATGGTGATGCTTTCATGAGTGTACATGTACGTCAAAAGAAAACAAATTATACACATTGATTGTTGGACACGTGTACACATCAACCATGACTCAATAAATCTGTGAGAAAAGTAAGAAGATATGGTATAAAGAAAGCCTAACAAAGAACACTACCTTGGCTATAAACCAGGGCATGTGGTTATCTATGACAACTTTGTGAGAACTACTCTGCCTGTCTTCAATTATTTCACAGGTAAATAGGAAAGAGATCTTATTTTGTCTCTAATGCAGAAATAAATATAAAATGAGATGAGCCTCTTTTTCATCTTTTTTTAATCTAAGAGAGCTGCTGCTTTATAAAATATTGACTTTGTGCCAGGTAGGTGATAGCAGACCGAAGGCTGTTTCTTGGCAAAACACGGTCACCTTCAGAAGGGCCTCCAGCAGTGGTGTGCTTCCCTGTCAATTGAGAAGATATTTTTCTGAGGTTCCTTTTCCTCCACAAAGACACTCTGCCCTCTTAGTAATGAGATTACTTTTTAAGAAATCCAAAGGATCATTTTCAACATAGTGTCTTCTGCATTTTGTTATTCCTCTTTACCTCCCCAAATTAGATCAATGTATATACAAGATGCAAGGTACCAAAATCAAATACAGTGACAACAGGGATATACCACGGGAGGAAGAACATACAAAATAAACAAAGAAAAAAATGACATAGTATATTAAAAACAAACTTACAACTTTGGGGAGGGATCGGGGGAAGGTAGGGGAGGGAAGGGATAGTGGGAGAAAAACAAAGGAGGGGTAACAATGCCCAATAAGAAATGTATTCATTACCTTACTGATGTAACTGTAACCTCTCTGTACAGCAATTTATAAGAAAATAAAATTTAAAAAAATCAAAAAGGATCATCTAATAAACTAGGAGCAAACTAACTACAATAGAAGTTTTCCTTTCTTTGACTTATAAAATCTCATACATCATGTGCACCAGTATAAAGAAATGAAATGGGTCTTGGTAAACTCAAAGTCCTATTTTTGTCGTCAAACTTATCAGTAGTTATAGTGACCAACCACAAAAATATTCAGGAGGCTGAGGATGTAGCTTAGCAACAGCTCTTGCCTACTAGGTGAGAGCCCTTGAATTCAACTCCAATCATTGAAAAAAAATTGATTCTGGGCATGAAATAAAAAGAACTGGAAAATATCAGGAATATCTTATTGAGAATGTACTTTCTGAGGCTTATTCAGACTGAAGACTCATGCTTATTCCATATCATTAACAGAGAAAGCTCTGTTTTATGTGCTTTTTTTGTATTAACTCACTTATTTAATCAGCATAACAACCTTAGTTATTAGCATTCTTATCTTATAGATTAAGAAGTAGAAATTCAGAGAGGCTGAGGCATGTTATACTAATAATGGGGAAAGCTGGTAACAGGGCCAAGGCAGTCTGCCTATGAGGTTACTTTAAAATTAATTTTATTTCATTGAATTATTTTCCAAATATGTTATATATGTAAGTAATAATTGTTTATCTAGATTGAATATTTAACTTGGAAATTTCCATAGAAATTCAACAAGACTTATCAAAGACCACATCCTAAGACTTATCAAAGACCAAATCCTAAGACTTATCAAAGACCACATCCTCCATCTGAACTCTGTGGCTCAATGTCCCACCCAGTGCTCGTTGTGTATCGTCATGACAACCTCTCCACAGCTCCCTGCTTCCCATCTACGGAATGGGACAGTATGAGTGCATTTTACCAGAGGTTGTCTGAGGATTAAGCAATTCGTGCAGGTGAAATCATATGAAAGATGCCCAGGACACAATCACGATATGCTCACAGCTATTTATTGTTATGCAAATGGATTATTCATTTGCTAAAAATATAGCTATTGAAGTTGCTCCACTCTACTTCTACTCTTACCTCTGAAAAAAGAATAGAAATAGCTCCTGTTCTTCAAGGTTAAATTCTAACTTCTAAATTCTAACATCTCCCTTCTGATACTTTCATTTGCTGTTTTAATGCCCTCTTCTTTACTACCACTTTTCTAGCAAAAAAAAGAAAAAATGCTTTAGCCAAGTTTATTGTTTTTTTTTCTAAAACTCAATTCATGTTTCTACTTTGATTCACTCAACTTTTCTGAAACATCCTCCATAAACATGCAAGACCACCAAGGTCTCTTGGTCACTTTATCTCTTATCTATAATACCTACTGGCTCTGGCACCTGAATTATTTTTACTAACAATTACAATGCACACACACACACACACACACACACACACAGAGAGAAGAGAAAAACTAAGATGTTATGTCATTTTTCCAAGTAGAATATTACCTCCTAAAGAAAAAGATCTATGTCTTCTCACATTGGGTGTTTCCCTGTTAGTTGCAGAACTCAACACTTGGTGGTGAAGTTGGTAGTCAATTTGGTAAATGATGGCTAAGAAAAGCAGCAGTGGTTTCTTCTAAACAAATTTTGGGTTCCATTTGGAATCACTCCTTATCTAATAATTCCCCATTTCTTATCTTAAGCTTTAGTTTCGAATCAGCTACCTGTACTGACCTGGATGAAGGAAGCCAAGTTACTTCTAGACTCTCAGAAGATTGTATGAAAAGAAAGCTTATCAGCAGAAAAGGTCCTGTGATTCCTTGTTCTTACAAATAGAGTTGATTTTGGGTTGAAAATGAACAGCACACACTAAACACCTTGACAAAGCTCTGAATTCTTTCACCAAGTAAATATAACATCTGCCAAATACATCAGTATTTTCTGACCAGTTTTTCAACAGGAGCATTTCCCAGGAGCTTTTCTAATCTATATCTTCTTATCTCCTGTGGTCTTATGCATTAATTATGAGGGATCTAGAAGAAAATTGGCCATGCAATAACAGGAATGGCTCCTCTATGGGCTCTGGGAGAGAAAGACTTCCTACATTAGGCAAACTAGAAATTAAAAAAGTTCACACCCATCCACTGTAGACATGTTACAAGGAAGAAACAATAAGACAATCTTCTGTCAGCTCTCAGGAAAGTAATAACCACTGAATGTCTATCATGTGCCAAGTAATACCTTGTGTCTGAAATCTCAAAATTATCTTCAAAATGAGTCATGTCTTCTTAATTCCCACTTTATGAAAGAAAAACAAACTGAGAATCAGAGAATTTAATCATCCCTTCAAGGTCCCACTGTTAGAAATTGATACTCAGGAAACAATAACAATGCTTGGTTTATATGCCCTTTCTCTTTCTATAACTGTTGTTTTCTTCCCAAACAAGAAAAAGTAATTGTTTCCATTTGACTTAATTATATTCCTGAAAGCACAAGCTAACTTTGGAGATTGATTTTATACTTAGTATGTTCCACACATCACTCATTATATTAGCGAGAGAGCAGTCAACAGCCTGAATGCCATAGGTCCTTGAAGAGACCCTACTGTGGGAAGGAACAGTTCTGCCCCAGCCCGGTTGCTTCCCCACTGGGTCTACCTCCAGCTATGAACCCAGGATCATCTTGGCTTCATCTCAGCTGTTCACAGCCAATGAGCAAGCATGGTAGAGATTCCAATGCTGGCCCCTGTCTGCCTAATGTGAAATCCCACCTCTACTGAGCAGCAGCATTTGCTCAGAGACCACAGCATGACCAATACTTCCTCAGAGCTGTGCTGCCATCTGGAGCTCTTCCCACCCACTCCTTCCTTTTCCCCTTCCCAGGACTTTACCATGGCTCTCCTCTTTGCATGCCACATTGGCATTGTAAACCTCCACTAATTCCTTTGACATCACAGAGGTTGCTTTTCCAAAGTCCTTAAGCCAGCGTAGTACTCTATTCCCTGTCTTTCATTCTCTTGGCATTCTTTCTTCCCTCTCATCCACAAATGAGTGCCAAGTCTTTCTACCCAAATCCATAGACTGTATTCTTCTCTAATCTCCATCCCACTTTGCTGGTTCAGAGTTGTCTAGTTCAGAGCCATTGCCATCAGCTTCTGCTTGCTCTACTTCTGACCAGTTTTCCCAGTCATGAGTTTGAGATGAAAGACTGAGCCTGATGCACTAGTATTAAAGTGCACCTCTTCTTTGGTAGTGCCAGCCCAAGCCTGCCTGGCTTCTTGGTTCTTTCTTAAAGTCTGGCCTCAATCACTCTCTCAGCTCGCAAGCTCCAGTCAGATTGGGTAACTGATCATCTTTTGCTTCCTGCTTCTGGATTCAGAATATGGGTTTTTCCCACAGCCTAAAAGTTCACCTCTCTCCTCATATATCATTGAATTTTACACAGTCCTTATTAGAGATAATAAAGTGATCCTGCTGTAACCTGTTCACTTCATGTATCTTTTTCTTTTAAGTGTGCATGGCAAGGCTCTCAGATAGGTTTTTCTGATTCCTGTCATTGGATTTGATGATCCTTTGATGACTGTATACCTGGGAAACAAGCAGAGATGTTCAAGAGCAATTATGGAAGGGGAGACAGTGGTCAACATGTACTCTGATCTTAAATTGATACATTGAATTAAAATTTCTTTGTATAACTACTTAAAGATCATTCAAAAAAGATGTACAAAAATGTTTACACAATTTTTTTTTTGGTCGTGGGTCTTGAACTCTGGGCCGGGGCACTGTCCCTGAGCTCTTCAGCTCAAGGCGAGCACTCTATCACTCCCAGTTTTCTGGTAGTTAATTGGAGATAAGAGTCTCACAGACCTTCATGTCCCTGCTGACTTTGAACCATGATCCTCAGATCTCAGGCTCCTGAGTAGCTAGGATTACAGGCATGAGCCACCAGCAGCCAGGACTTACACATATTTTTAACATTTTTCTTCATCATAGTGTTAGTTACAGTACCAACAATGCAAATAATATAAAGATTCACTCAGAGGAAACTAGTCAAATAGATGAACAAACAACTTGTAAAGTGGAAATATATGCCGTCACACAGTATGAAATTGGATAATATCTTTCAAAATGTTTATGTTGTATTAAGTTAAAATGTACAATTAAATTTTCATCAATTTGTGTCAGTTTAAACAAAAACTCAATTTTTAAAAACATAGAGTCCAATTTTAAAATGTACAAGTAGCCATATAACATATGGTTAGCCATATAACATATATAACATATGTAATAGTCAAAAGGATTTATGTCCTCCGAAGAAAAGACAGCATGTGAGTATCTCTAGCTTTCAGCTTTTATTTTTTCTTCATATTCCAAATTTTCTTCCATAAGCATGATGAGTTTATAATTAGAAATAGATAGCCAACTATTATAGAAAACTAAAGCTAGATCCTTATATATCACCCTGCACCAGAATCAACTCCAAATGGATCAAAGACCTTGGAGTCAAAGCAGACACCCTGAAAACATTACAGGATGGAATAGGAGAAACTCTAGGTCTCCTTGGCACAGGTTGAAATTTTCTTAATAGAGACCCAGAAACACAACAAATCAAAGAAAGGTTGCACAAATGGGATTGCATGAAATTGCAGAGCTTCTGCATGGCAAAGGACATAGCTAGCAAGATCAATAGAAACCCCACGGATTGGGAGAAGATCTTCACTAGCCATACAATGGACAAGGGTCTCATATCTAAAATATACTTGGAACTCAAAAAATTAAATCCCCCAACAACAAATCCTCAAAGAAACAACTGCCCAATAAATAAGTGGGCTAAAGACTTACAGAGAAACTTCTCTGAAGAAGAAAGAAGGATGGCCAATAGACACATGAAGAAATGCTCAACCTCCCTAGCCATAAAAAAAATGCAAATCAAAACAACATTGAGATACCACCTCACCCCAGTTAGAATGGCAAAAATCAAGAACTCTAACAACAGATGCTGGAGGGGATGTGGACAGAAGGGAACCTTACTTCATTGTTGGTGGGAGTGTAAACTTGTTCAACCACTTTGGAAAGCAGTATGGAGGTTCCTGAAAAGACTTCACATAGAGCTCCCCTCTGACCCAGCAATCCCACTTTTGGGCATTTACCCAAATGTTTACAAACAAGACCACTAAAGCTATCAGCACAACTATGTTTATTGCAGCATTATTTACCATAGCTAAGATATGGAACCAACCCAGATACCCCTCAGTAGATGAATGGATCAAGAAAATGTGGTATATATACACAATGGAATTCTATGCCTCCATCAGAAAGAATGACATTTCCCCATTTGTTAGGGAATGGAAAGGCTTGGAAAAAAATTACATTAAGTAAAGTAAGCCAGGCCCAAAGAAACGTAAGTCCCATGGTTTCCCTTATTTGCAATATCTAGTATATGTCTGAGTCAAGCAGAAAATGTCAGATAATGTGATGTTAGGGAAATGAACCCTTAGATATGTGTTTAAATGTTTTTTTTTCTTTCATGCATTTGTTTCTAATGCATTTATAAGATGATTTCTTTGTTGCTTTGTATGTCCCTCCCCCACAGTATAACCCCTGCTTTCACTATATTTGATGAGGGTATAATTTGTGGAGGAGATGGGAAAAACAAGTCGTTTAAGGATACAGGTGGACCCGTTGCAACAATGAGAAGTACAAGTTGTCATGTCGAAAATGAACTTTACAACTTTGGTGCGGGGGGTGGGGGGGGAGAATTAGGAGGGGAGGCTGGGAAGGGATGTGAAGGGTAAACAAAGGAGGAGGCTGCAATGCTTGATAAGAAATGTACTCATTGTCTTGCCCATGTAATTGTAACCCCTCTGTACAGTATGTTCACAAAAAATTAAAATTAAAATTAAAAAAAAGAAATAGATAGCCAAGCTACATATTATTTTCAAAACTCCTTAAAGAAACTCACTTCATAACAATAACATGCCATTAGCATTGTCTTTTATAAAATCTTTTAGCAAAATCCTTTTTACATAAAGAAGTGTCTCCTCAACTAGAGAAAGCAGAAGATATCCAAGAGCTAAGACTAAACAGTATACTATAACTGCATCTGAAGGATTGAGAACGAGAGTAGAAGATGTCTAATAATACCTGAAGATCATCAATTTTTTTCTTAATTTGGAAACAAGTTCTCGAATTTATACTTTAGTTTACTTACAGCACTTGCCATTGGCTGGCATATTCTAAATTTACTTTACAAATACATACTTATTGAGGGTTATTGTTCTTTTCTTATTGGTGCCAGTCCTGGGGCTTGAATTCAGGGCCTGGGCTCTGACCTTGAGCTTTCTTACTGAAGGCTAGTACTCTACCACTTGATTCACAGCTCCACTTCCATCTTTGTTGTTGTTTATGTGGGGGGGGAGGAGGGTTGTTAACTGGAGGGAAGAGTTCCATAGACTTTCCTGCCTGGGTTGGTTTGGAACTGTGATCCTCATATTTCAGCCTCCCAAGTAGCTGGGACTACAGGAGTGAAACATCAGCACCAGACTTTTTTATATGATCAACTTAATAGCTTCTCTTTAAGAGAAAAATAGCAATAAAAATATTTATAATTGGTACAAGAATCACCTTGAAAGTTGTTTTCATTTTTGCTGGGGTTTATTTTTTTTCTTCCTTGGAGCAAACAAATGCAACTATTTGGACTTCGTTTTCTTACTTCACATGATTGACAGGAGCACTTTTTTTTCCTAAGTAATAAAACAGAATCAATAAAGTAAACCTCCTCCCAGCACAGTAATCTTTCTAAGACTCTGAGCCCTTTTTTTCCCCATGATTTTATCCAAGTTAATCCCAACAACTAGCCAAGATGTACTTCACCGATTCTCCAAAATAAATGTGTGGTTTTAAAAGAACTAGAAATTATCCAGCCCAGTGGTTCTTAATCTTTGTCAGAATTTATTTCTGAGCTGTTTGATTTCTTTGCACCACTCTCTGTTCTCGTTCCTTTATTCACAAAATGGACAAGTGTGTAATTTCTTGAAAACATTTGTTTTTCAGATTCCTCTTGTGTTAGAATAGATTTAGCTCATATCTAGGCGCATAGCTCACCATCGGCCTCGAGCCCTCATTGCTATCCCAGGCCCAGTGTCTGGCAGAGCTGACTTTGTAAGAGCCCCGCTGAAATCAATCAAAGCCAAGTGAGACTTCTAAATAATCCTGAGAGGCACAAGGGCACTCATCACAAGGGGTCTCCCTTTCACAAACTTCCCCACTCATGAACATGTATGTTTTGGTAATAGCTATTAAATCAACATAGCACAAAAGCACATACACTCCCCCATTTCTTTCCTCTGAACAATGGAAAGATTAGACTCCTGAAGATATCCAATTTAACTGTTCCTTCCTTCTACAATTTCTACAACAATGCTTGAGCATTATGGATTGGGCCTCTTAAGAATAGTGTGTTCTGGCCTATGATGTTCAATGTTAGGTGTATAACAGTGAACAAAACAAAAATTCTCAATATCATATATGTAAGTGTGTGTGAAATTGGTTTTAGGGATTTATTGCTACATAGCATAGCACTGCATGCCAGTTTAGCATGTCAACTACTTTGCTGACAATTATGTGGGTCCAGCATTTGGGCAGGGCTCTGTAAGGATAGTTTTCTATTATCTGGGGCCTCCATTGGATGGCCTGAGAATTCAGAAGCTACTTGATTGAGGTATTGGCCTGGGTGGTATAAAATTGGTGCCCAGGGCTCTAAGATGTCTTTACTCATAGCTCAGTGCCTAAATCTGGAACTGCTAAATACCATTTCCAGCATGTTTTATTTGGTAAACAAGCACAGACCAGGTAAGCTTGAGAGGTGAAGGAATTATTGGCAGTCCTCTTTGGAGATGGCTTGCACCAACACCATAAAGGCTTGGAATTTCTCTTATGAGGGGCTAACATTTATCTGCTCTATCATTGTTGATATGCTAAGTAAAATACAAAATAATTCAAAACATTCTCTAGCAATATAAAACTTCGGTGAATTTGGGAAATGATGTTTTCTATTGGTTGACATTTCTTCTTATGTGGTAGTTAACTGAGTTTAGGTCAGTTCATATGTCCATGAATCATTCGCTGATCAGCTTTCTTTCACTCACAACCATTCAGATAGCATTCAACAAAAGCTGCCTGTGCTAGTCAGACTTTCCATGTCTGTGATTAAGTATTTGATAGGGGAAAATTATTTCTTTTGGGTCATTGTTTCACCTCATCATGGTAGGCATAACAAGAAGCTTGGTGGCCAGAAAGCTGAGAGAGAGCAAGAACACCTACACTAGTGGGCTTCCTTTTCCCCCTTCTGTTCTACACATACACATACACACACACACACACACACACACACACACACAGAGCCTATGATATGATACTGCCACATGCAGGACAGATCTTCTATCTACTCAGAGGTGGTATTTACTAACGGTCTAGGTGCTTCTCAGTCCAATCAAGGTAACCATCAACTGTCATTTATATGCCACACACCATCTTAAAGTCTAGAAAAGCAAGAGTTAAACAACCCAGATTTCCCCAAATAAATCTCGCCAGATTTCCATTAGCGGAGAAGCAAAACAATAATTAATGTGCATGTATGTATGTATGTATGCACGTGTATGCTAATTATATATGCTAATTATAGGCATGTACTGTACATAATAAGTGTACATGTATATACACATATGTGCCATATGTATGTAATAAAATACTATGCCAATAGCTAGCAAGATCAATAGAAAGCCCACGGATTGGGAGAAGATCTTTACTAGCCATACAACAGACAAGGGTCTCATATCTAAAATATACTTGGAACTCAAAAAATTAAACCCCCCAACAACAAATCCTTAAAGAAACAACTGCACAATAAATAAGTGGGCGAAAGATTTAAAGAGAAACTTCTCTGAAGAAGAAAGAAGGATGGCCAATAGACACATGAAAAAATGTTCAACATCCCTAGCCATAAAAGAAATGTAAATCAAAACAACATTGAGATATCACCTCACTCCAGTTAGAATGGCAAAAATCAAGAACTCTAACAACAACAGATGCTGGAGGGGATGTGGACAAAAATGAACCTTACTTCATTGTTGGTGGGAATGTAAACTTGTTCAACCACTTTGGAAAGCAGTATGGAGGTTCCTCAAAAGACTTCACATAGAACTCCCCTATGACCCAGCAATCCTACTTTTGGGCATTTACCCTAATGTTTACAAACAAGACCACACTAAAGCTACCAGCACAACTATGTTTATTGCAGCATTATTTACCATAGCTAAGATATGGAACCAACCCAGATGCCCCTCAGTAGATGAATGGATCAAGAAAATGTGGTATATATACACAATGGAATTCTATGCCTCCATCAGAAAGAATGACATTGTCCCATTTGTTAGGAAATGGAAAGGCTTGGAAAAAATTATATTAAGTGAAGTAAGCCAGGCCCAAAGAAACATAGGTCCCATGGTTTCCCTTATTTGCAATATCTAGTATATGTATGAGTCAAGCGGAAAAGGTCAGATAATGTGATGTTAGGAAAATGAACCCTTAAATATGTATTTTAATGTTTTTTTCTTTCATGCATGTGTTTCTAACGCATTTATAAGATTATTTCTTTGTTGCTTTGTATGTCCCTCCCCCACAGTGTAACCCCCGCTTTCACTATATTTGATGTCAGTATAACTTGTGGAAGAGATGGGGACAAACAAGTCGTTTAAGGATTCAGGTGGACCTGTTGCAACAATGAGAAGTACAAAATGTCATGTCAAAAACGAGCTTTACAATGTCGGAGTGGGGGGGGGGGGGAAGGATTGGGTGGGGGGAGGGGGGAGGCTGGGAAGGGAGGTGAAGGGTAAACAAACGAGGAGGCTGCAATGCTTGGTAAGAAATGTATGCATTATCCTGCCCATGTAATTGTAACCCCTCTGTACAGTATGTTCTCAAATAAAATAAAATTAAATTAAAAAAAATAAAATAAAATACTATGTCAATTAATAATAAGTGTCATGAAAAGGATATATGGTATGAGAGAGAGAAAGATTAACTGTATTTTTGAGACAAGAGCTCAAAGAAAGTCTCTTGTAAAAGCAGCAGCATTTGAGCAGAAGTCATAAAAGAAGAGAATGGGCCCTGCATACCTGTGAAACAAATGGAATGACAAATAGAATGACTATAACTCAGGAGTCTGCAACTCAGGATAGAAAGGGTGGGGAGGAGAGGGGCGGGGCCAAAAGGGAGTCAAGGAGCCAGATCTAGTAGGCCTCACAGGACTTGGGACATTACCTTACAATAGGGAGTCGCTGAAGGTCTAGAGGGATGCATACCATTTCGAAAGGGCCAATTTTTCTCCCTGTGGACAAGACTGAAATAAAGAAGGAAGCAGAAGATCTATTTGGAGGGCACTGCAGTTAGGCAAGGGCATGAAGGGGCATCCTGGGCCTAAGGACCTTAGCACCATGGGAAACAAGACATACTAGATTCAGAATCTGCTGTACAGATAAATCTAATGGTATTGATTAGTGCAATGCACATGATGTATGTAAAGAAATTCTGTATTTCAGTCTCACAAACAGAATACACACTGGTAAAATTCATTGAGATAGGTATGATCTTTAACTTCAGCTTTATTGAAAAAATATCCATCTAATGAACTACCTTGGGTTATGGTCTTCTGAAACATGAGTTAGGGGGGAAAAAGTCCGTCTTTGCTCTTTATTTGAAGTTCTTCTGAGTGCCTTGGGGCATCAATTTAAACATTTATCTCCACTGTTCTAGAATGCAATATCTTGTGAATTATCCTGAGCCTTTCCTGACAATACACCAGACATCAAAAGTGGTTTTAAAGAAAAAGTTAAAGAAGAAAATAACACGTTATATAACAAACATGTGTAGTGGTCATTTCTCCCATGAAATGTACAGTACAGGAAGAGATTATGTGAGGTTCTATGGGAGCCCAGTGCCTTATTCTTTTTGTTTATTGCCATGGTTTGGATAGAGTGTTTCCCAAGGTTTCCTGTATTGGAAATTTACTCCTAATGGTGATAAGAGGTAGTGGAACCTTTAAAAGACAGGGCCTAATGGAGACCCTAGACCCTTGGGTATGTGCCCTCTGAAAAGGTTAACCCAGTTCTCCCAAGTCCCCAGTCTCCCTTTTTCTCCCTCTCACCAGAAATCTTGCAATGACATCATTTGTGTAAAGTAGTATATCAGAGGCTCCTTTCGCAGGACTGGTTGGACTTCCACACTTTAAAAATGTGAGCAGCAGGGTGCTGGTGGCTCACGCCTGTAACCCTAGCCACTCAGGAGGCTGAGATCTGAGGATCACAGTTCAAAATCAGCCCAGGCAGGAAAGGCCGTGAGATTCTTATCTCCAATAACCACCAGAAAACCAGAAATGGCGCTCTGGCTCAAGTGGTAGAGTGCTAGCCTTGAGCTGAGAGACAGAGTTCAAGCCCCACAACCCACAAAAAAATAAAATGAAAATTAAAATTCGCTAAATAAAGTTCTTTTCCTGGATAAGCAATCCAGCTTTAGGTATTTCATTATACCAGCAGCAGAAAAACATAGGACTAATATATCTGGATTATCACTGAATAATTATCACTTTTATTATCACTGGCTAAATTACCAGCATGCAAAATAAATTTTAATCTATGATCACAGTTTAAAAGCAAAGAGAACTCTAACTACACATCACCACCAGCACATTAATCCTTCTGAAAATTCCTATCAGCTACCTCATTTTTTTTTTGGTTTTGTGAGACTGGCATTCTTTCACTAAGCACTAAGTGCTAAAAATGCAAGGTGATATTACCTAGAAAGAGACATAAATAATCAGGGGAGAAAAGACCAAGAAAGTAGCTATTGCAGACATCAGATTACCTCAATGCCAATCACAAAGCAACTGCCTATTTCCTGCTACCCTTGAGAAAGAAAAATGGAGGGAAAAAATTGACTGGCACTCCTATTAGGCCTTCATTGTGGTAATAACACATGATCCCTTCCTCCTAGGCGCCTTTGGCTGCTGAGAAATACCCTGGTGAATCTCAGTGTGGCTCTCAGTGTAGTCATTTTCTCAGTGGTAACAGCATTGCTTGCTTTTGTCTGCAGTGCCCTCTTCCCTGCTGAGTTGCTAGATATTTTCTGGATCTGCTTGTCTGCCCTGTACTCTCTTGTTGAAAAAAGTGTTCCCATCATAATTTTTACCACCTGATATTCAAAGCAGAGACAGGCTGACTGGGGAACATGATACAGTATTTTAACAACTCAGCCAAACTGACTACCTTGACTAATCAATCCCCTCCTTCAGCTCTCAGTGGAAAATTACCCAGGATAATTACACAGAGTTAATTGTGAAATACATATTCTATATAGCCAGTCATGGTTTTTTAAATTGAACCAAGCTAAATGAGACCACTGAAGAAATGGAGGACAATTTAAATATAGATTTGCTTTATCCTGAGATCTAACAATGCAGAAAAACACACATTTGTTATCATTTGCTTTTCCAAAAGTTGTGCTTGCCAACTTTCACAAATATCATCTCGTAACATTTTTTGTTTTTATTTTTTTGGTCAGTTGTGGAGCTTGAACTCTGGGCCTGGGCGCTGTCCTTGAGTTCTTCAGCTCAAGGCGAGCGCTCTACCACTTGAGCCACAGCGCCACTTCCTCTCGTAACATTCTTGAAATATATTTGCAACCAACTTGTACCTATAGCTGAACTAAGCATTAGATAAATAGGCATACATTGTAAGATAGATTTTTGTTTCTGCTTTAACAAAGGATCACAAATTAAGTAGCTTAAAACTTCTAAAACTATTATCTTCCAGATCTGGAAATGAACACAGGTTGTTATTGGACTAAAATCAAGGGATCTGCAGGACTGTTTCTTGCAGGATACTCCAGGGGGTTATGTTATGCACATCTCTTTCCCAGCTTCTGGAATCTGGCCATACTCTTGCTCTCTTTCCTTACGCCAACCTGCTTCTGCCATTTCCAAGGCAAAAGTTATTGGCTCTACAGCTATCATATCCTTCCTAGTCACATTGACTTTAACTAAAAAAGGCATTGCCATGATAGGAATAAAGAATTTAATCCTAATTTCGTGTCAAGAAAATCAACTTGTTATTCAAAAAAATAATGGAGTTAGGATTAATTAGGGCTGTAAGATCAGTGGTCAGGTGCCTGCCTGTTCTGTGCAGAACTCTGGGTTCAAGTTTACAATGAGGCAGAAATTAATATATCTCACAGGCAATTAAAAATAAGAAATTGAAATGGGAGGGTTATTGAGCTGAGAACCTAGGCAAGCCATGCCCAGATTCTTGGCTCACAAGAATCATTTGTAAACTGCTGTGTGTAGTGATTTGCTACACAGTCACAGATAATAATGAAGTCAGGAAGCCTCAGAGCTTTTTCCCTATCTTTATCTGCAAGGCCTACCTCACTTAAATCACAGTAAGTACTGATGGAAAAAGGGGAGGACATGTTGCACACTAAATTGCACAGTACTCTGGTCTACAGTCCATATGGCACATGGAAACAATTCTATGCTGATTTGTGGCATCACACGTTTGGAGATGGAGCCTGAGCTATACCGGGATAGTTTGGGAGAAGTACAGGTAGATGAAAGAGATAGGAAACCTTCTGAAGCTAGGTAGGAGAACAAACAAGGATTCTGGCTCCAGAAAAGGATGGCTTTAGTGTGAGAATCAGTGAGAACTAACCATCTTCAGAGATCCACAGGCTGAGAGAGCCTGGACTTGTCTGTCATTCAGAAAATTGAGATGCAAATGGTCAAGTCTAAAGGGTGAAGGTCATCTTCATGCAACCGCGGTGGACAAGACAGTAAAAGGGCATCCCTGGGGACATGCAGCATGGGTATCTTGTCTCCTTAGAATGCAAGTCAGGAGCATGCATCCCTCGGGAGATCCTGCCCTTCCTGCATCCTCTTCACCCTCTATACCTTCAGCACCTGTCACCTGCTCTTTCTTTATTGTGTTGCTGACAGACAGATCTCCTTACTGTTCCACACCAGACAGGCCCCATCTTAGGGTTTCCTAAGTGCATAAAGCATTCTTGCCCCAGATATCTAACTGTTGCGACTTTCTGCAATATTTGTTCCTTGTCTTGTCCTCAAAGAATCTTCTCCATACTACCCCAGTCAGTATTGCAAAGCATTTGGTGTCTTGCATTTCCTGCAAGTGCACTGTGAAACAAGGAAGTCTCCATAGAGGAAATGAATGATTCTGTGGTGCTGGCTTCTCCGGGTGCTGGCTGGGAAGAAGAGGGACCCCAGCCAGTGGAGAGATGGTCTTTCTGGAGCACTTCTTTCCTTAATCCCTCCACCCCCCAGAGTCCACAGAAAGATTCTTTCAGCTGATACATATCTCTCTAAGACTCTTATGAGCTTAAAGTGGCCCATGAAAGAATGGGCGAGAGTGAGATTTTTATCAGGCACTTTGAGGTCCAGGAAGCATTATTATGAAAAAAAATATGTATAATTCACTCCTATAAGATAATGAGGGAAGACTTGCCATGCGATTTGACTTTTGTCCCTAATTTTTGTGTTTCCTATCTGTTTATTATAGAGTTGATCTACGGGGGGTTATAGTTCTGTGGGTCAGGTAATGAGCACCATCCTTCTTGAACCATGTCTTGCTCTCTCTTCTGGTTTTTCCCTCCTGTAAGATATCCATTTCATGTCCCACACAGCATCTAGTGAGTATCACTGTTATATTTGTTCACCCCGTTTCACCTTTTATGTGCCCTCTCTTGCTCTCTAAATATGAACAAAGTAACAAACAAGACACAGGAACAGAAAACAAAAACAACAATGGCAACTAAAACATGTCTTGTTTCCTTTTCTTAGAGTTCATTTCATAGAATGTTATTAGTTCTCTTCTATGTGTTGTTTCTACACAGCACCCTACTTCTCTTTGACTTTTCTCTAATTTTTAATTCATTGCAACTGAGGAATACAAGTGTGTATGGGGGTGGGGGGGTGGGCGTGGGTATATAATACTAATTTTGGGGGATTTTGTCAGTCATGGGCCTGAACTCTGGGCCTGGGCATTGTCCCTCAGTTCTTCAGCTCAAAGCTAGTGCTCTACCCCCTGAGCCATACTGCTAATTCTGGCTTTTTCTGCTTATGTGGTGCTTAGAAATCAAACCCAGGAATCAAACCCCTGCAAGGCAAGCATTCTTCCACGGAGCCACCTTCCCAGCCCACTAGTTGCTCTTTAAAATTCTTCACGTTTTTTTTTTTTATCATCTCCTACATGTCCCCCACTTCTCTCACCCAGCTTCAATGAAGGTGTCAGCCAACATGAGATCTCATCTGAAGATTCAACTGGGGTGAGGTTCCAAGCTCACTGAAGTGGAGTTGGGAGAATTGGAGTCTTCATAGCTGCTAGGACTGCAGGCTTCAGTTCTGCACTGGCTCACAGCTGGAGGCCATCCTAAGTTCCTTTCTAGATCCTCACAAAATAGCTCACTCTAGATCAGCTGCTCCTATCAAAGCCTTCACGGAGTTTGGTAATGTCAGCCAGAAATTAGTCAGAGAAAATACGACATCAGTGTGGAGTAACCACCCATCATCTCTACCACGAGCTATGGGATAGAAGCAGATGACAGGATCAGCTCACACTCGTGGTCAAGAAATGACACAAGACTTTGAGCGCCAGAGGTTCCTGGGTCCCTTCCTAGCCATATGGACTAGACTGAAGCAGAATGGCGGACATGCTGACAAGACACTTAGAAAAGCTGACGTCGCAAATGTGCCAAGGTACATGAAGAAGTCAATGGCCCCACGGTATTTTCCCAAAGAAGGATGTGAGCTAGATAAAGTATGAAACAAAGTTGTATTTTTTTCTTTCTGAGCAAAAGACAATTGCAAACTAAATGGAGAAGGAGTTACGTAGTTTTCAAAATTGCATCTTATCTTACTTCCCTTCCTTTCTGTCTATGAGTCACTCATTTAAGCCATTTAAATCTATGGAAACAAATAAATGGAGAACATTGTATTTCACATCAATTGAGCTCACTCTAGAAATGTACTGAGCAAGTCATCTCCTTATGGAAACAATGACTTCAAAAAGAAAGGGAAATAGTCATCCCTTCCAACATTCTCATCTGTAAAAATAGTATCTTGATTCTAACAAAGCAGAAAAAGATGGTTAAAAATTTTTGACATACTGTCTTGTGTATATTGCTGTACATCATCTTGACAATAAAAAAGAAGAAAATTATTGATATAGCTTTGGATATGGATATATATATGTGAATTGTTATACAGTTGCAGAAAAATATTAATAAATACATACCTATATTTAGCATCCTAGTAATTGAATACTAGTATTTTTGTTTTTCTTCAGTCTTATCTGTAAGTACTTAACCCCAAAAGAAGTAAGTAACAACTCTTTTAATTCAACTAATTAAATGAAGTCCTTGGATTGGCTGAGTTGATATAAACCCATATAAACCATAAAATATTACTCAGTAATTAGAACGTAAAAATAATTTGTCAGTTTTTAAGAATAGAGACTAAGTATTATTAGGAAAAAGTGTGTGTAATTCTTTCCTATAAAGATGATGAGGGAAGCATTACATGTGATTTGATTTTTGGCTCTATTTCTTATATTTTCTATTTTTTAAGTATTGGTTCTATATGTATCGGTGGTATTAGCTCTCTTCTGTGTGCTGTTTTGACATAGCCCTCCTAATTTCCTCCATCTTTTCTCTGATTTTCAATTCATTGCAGCCTGGAATATGAGAAGTTCTCTAAGGAGAAAAACCCTCCATCTCAGTTTATGGAGTTGGAAGCTAATATCCTACACAATTAAACCAATTTGAGTCTGAAGGTAATTCCATTACTCTATAGAAGAAAACTCAGAGGAGCAAGGTATGTTATAGCTCTGGTCAGTGCTCAGAACACTCTTCCTTTATTTATGGATTTAAAGCTCTATTTCAGTTAGCTGAATCTGACAGCAATACACCAGCAAAAGACCATGTTCATGACACTGAGTGCAATATGGAAGTGGGAGACTACCATGTTCTTTTCAGCAATGACATGAGTTTTGGAGAAATAACTTTCCCCTCTCTTGTAAGCCTTCACATTTCAAGCTGTGTACCTAATCTGGAAGGCAAGCAGCCTGTGAATGGCATCCAGTACAACGGAGGGACTTCAGATTTTGATTCTCATTATAGATAATAGTAAAGACTGCAAAGTAATTTTACCCCAATTGTTCCTAATTTTAGTGGAACTATAATATGTGAGGATAATAACTTGCCATTATTTTGTAAGGAACAACTCGGAGACTTTCTCACTTTGCTAATCACTGAGAGCAATTTTCAAATTTTATGTATAGACACTTTAAAATGTTCACGGTATCCAATTTTGCCTTTAGGTAAAAGAAATTAACTTGCAATAGATCAATATCCTTGCAAAAGAAAGAATCTCTAGGAAATTCAGATATAAACACTAAAAAAAAGTCTTATTAAAAGCACCAGACAGCTGATAAATCAATAATAAATAAATAAAGAGTCTAAGATGCTAAGAAGGGAGAATGTCCAGTGGTTAGCTGCTTTTCCTCTGGCTGCATTTGCTAACTCTGGATTCAGGCAAGAGGCTGAGAATTTGGGTTTGCTGTGGGCAGAAGATAGAGAAACTCAGCCCAACACAGCAGTTGTCAGTCACATAGGTATGAGTGACAGAATTGAGAGGCCTCAGAAAGATGATTTACCTGTTGGGACATTTAGCTGGACTCTTAAGGCTTTATATGATGGGAGATGCTAAAATGTTTAGCCAAATCCAAGAAATGCACATGAATTGTTCATGTCTTACAGAGCTAGAAAGATCAAAACTGTGGTTCAGAATGGACAAAGAGAACTCACTGAATATACCATAGTCACTGTGCAAACCCCTCCCAGGAAGAACAAACCACATATAAAGTAGACCTATCAAAATGGAAATCTAATCCTGACTCAACTCAAAACTAGAATATGTCACAGTGACCATTCTCTTATGATCTCCATAGCAGGCAAAGGTAAATCTTCTTTAGAATAATGTACCAGAAAATGGAGCCTCCATAATAAAACAAAATATTTGTATTTCAATAAAAAAAACTATTAGGCATACTAAAAAGCGAAATTATAGCAAATAAAACCATAAAAAATGTACAAACAGAGCCCCAGATAACTATATTACTAGAGTCTCAAACACCTTAAAATAAATATGAATACACTTATTCTGAAAACTTATGACTAGACAGAAAACACACACAAAATTATGAATAATTTACTAGTAATCAGAATCCATTAATAATGTAGAGATTCCAGAACTAAAAATATACATGATGTGAAATTAAAACTTCAAAATATGTGTTTCCAAACATTAATATAGTTGAATAAAGCATTGATAATAACTAGAGGATGTATTGAAAGAAAATATTTAGAATATGTGTGGTTATAGCCAAAAGTCTAACATACATGCAATCAGAGAAATAAAGAGTGAAAGATGGTACCTATTAGAATAAATGGTGGACATGGTTATCTCAATAGATGCAGAAAAAGCATTCGACAAGATCCAACATCCCTTTATGATGAAGGTTTTGGAAAAATTAGGAATCCATGGAACATTTCTCAATACAATAAAGGCTGTATATGACAAACCTACAGCCAGCATTATACTTAATGGTGAAAAACTAAAGCCATTTCCTCTTAACTCAGGAACAAGACAAGGATGTCCACTCTCTCCACTTCTCTTCAATCTAGTATTAGAATGCCTAGCTATAGCAATAAGACAAGATGCAAACATAAAGGGGATTCAAACAGGGAAAGAAGAAATAAAACTCTCCCTCTTTGCAGATGACATGATCTTGTATATAAAGAATCCCATAGACTCCACTCCCAAATTATTCAAGCTGATTCAAAACTTTGGCAAAGTAGCAGGGTATAAAATTAACCCCCCAAAATCAATGGCTTTTCTGTATGCCAACAATGAGAAAAGTGTGGCTGAAATTAGGAAAGCAACTCCATTTGTAATAGCCCCTCAAAAAATAAAATACCTAGGAATTAACCAAAGAAGTGAAAGACCTCTATGATGAAAACTTTAAAATCTTGAAAAAGGAAATCAAAGTAAAACTTAGAAAATGGCAAAACCTCCCATGCTCCCGGATTGGAAAGATTAACATCGTGAAAATGGCAGTACTTCCCAAGGCTATCTACAAATTCAATGCGATACCTATAAAATTCCAATCTCATTCTTCAAGGAAATAGAAGAGGCAATCTAAAAATTCATATGGAACAATAAAAGACCCTGAATAGCAAAAACGCTCCTCAACGGAAAGAACACTGCTGGAGGAATATCAATACCAGATTTCAAACTCTACTATAAAGCCATAGTAATCAAAACAGCTTGGTACTGGCATAAGAACAGACCTCAGGACCAATGGAATAGAATTGAAAACCCAGAAATAAACCTACAGACCTACAGCCAACTAATCTTGGATAAGGGAGCTAAAACAATAGAATGGAAGAAAGACAGCCTCTTCAGTAAATGGTGCTGGCAAAATTGGTTAACTACTTGTAGAAAACTAAAGCTAGATCCTTATATATCACCCTGCACCAGAATCAACTCCAAATGGATCAAAGACCTCGGAGTCAAAGCAGACACCCTGAAAACATTACAGGATGGAATAGGAGAAACCCTAGGTCTCCTTGGCTCAGGCCGAAATTTTCTTAATAGAGACCCAGAAACACAACAAATCAAAGAAAGGTTGGACAAATGGGATTGCATGAAGTTGCAGAGCTTCTGCATGGCAAAGGACATAGCTAGCAAGAGCAATAAAAAGCCCACGGATTGGGAGAAGATCTTTACTAGCCATACAATGGACAAGGGTCTCATATCTAAAATATACTTGGAACTCAAAAAATTAAATCCCCCAACAACAAATCCTCAAAGAAACAACTGCACAATAAGTAAGTGGGCTAAAGATTTAAAGAGAAACTTCTCTGAAGAGGAAAGAAGGATGGACAATAGACACATGAAGAAATGCTCAACCTCCCTAGCCATAAAAGAAATGCAAATCAAAGCAACATTGAGATACCACTTCACCCCAGTTAGAATGGCTATAATCAAGAACTCTAACAACAGATGCTGGAGGGGATGTGGACAGAAGGGAACCTTACTTCATTGTTGGTGGGAGTGTAAACTTGTTCAACCACTTTGGAAAGCAGTATGGAGGTTCCTGAAAAGACTTCACATAGAGCTCCCCTCTGACCCAGCAATCCCACTTTTGGGCATTTACCCAAATGTTTATAAACAAGACCACACTAAAGCTACTAGCACAACTATGTTTATTGCAGCATTATTTACCATAACTAAGATCTGGAACCAACCCAGATGCCCCTCAGTAGATGAATGGATCAAGAAAATGTGGTATATATGCCTCCATCAGAAAGAATGACATTGCCCCATTTGGTAGGAAATGGAAAGGCTTGGAAAAAATTACATTAAGTGAAGTAAGCCAAGCCCAAAGAAACATAGGTCCCATGGTTTCCCTTATTTGCAATATCTAGTATATGTATGAATCAAGCAGAAAAGGTCAGATAATGTGATGTTAGGAAAATGAACCCTTAGATATGTATTTAAATGTTTTTTTTCTTTCATGCATTTGTTTCTAACGCATTTATAAGATTATTTCTTTGTTGCTTTGTATGTCCCTCCCCCACTGTATAACCCCTGCTTTCACTATATTTGATGTGGGTATAATTTGTGGAGGAGATGGGGAAAAACAAGTCGTTTAAGGATACAGGTGGACCCGTTGCAACAATGAGAAGTACAAGTTGTCATGTCGAAAATGAACTTTACAACTTTGGTGGGGGGAGGGGGATAGGGGGCGGGGAGAGAGGGGGGAGAATTGGGTGGGGGGGCGGGGGAGGCTGGGAAGGGATGTGAAGGGTAAACAAAGGAGGAGGCTGCAAAGCTTGATACGAAATGTACTCATTATCTTGCCCATGTAATTGTAACCCCTCTGTACAGTATGTTCACAAAAAATTTAAAAAAAGAAATGTACTCATGATCCTGCCCATGTACTTGTAACCCCTCTGTACAGTATTTTCACAATAAAAAAAAATAAGTTTGATAGGTCAAAAAAAAAAAAAAAAAGAAGAAGTGGTGGCCAAGAATTGTCCAAAACTGATTTAAAACATCAATCAGTAATTCAGAGTAAGTAGCTCTGAAAACTCCATCTGGGTAAATATCATATATAACATCTTACTGAATCATAATGAGCTCAACACCCAGCAGAAGAAGAAAAAAACTAAATTTGCCAAGAAAAAAATAATTACCTTCAAAGGAGTGATGATTAATTTGACAATAAGACTATCACTAAATAATACAGAGGCCCTAAAACAATTAAATGACAATGAAAAAAACTACCAATCTGGATTTCTATACTCAATGAAACCTTTCTTACAAAAATGGAGACACCAAAGCAGTGAATGGGAAAAAATAGATTAAAAAGGACTTAACATTAAAATTTTGGTGCACAAAAGACTGTCAAGTGAATGAAAAGTGCAGCCTGATAAGACATTAGTGTGCAGACTACACAAAAAATTCCTACAAAACAACAGCAAAATGATTTCTTTATACAGCAGGGGAAACCTTCAGGCGGTATTTTTCCAAAGGAGAAATACATGAAAGAAAAAAAACATTTGAGTACATATCTTAGGGTTCATTTTCCTAACATCACCTTATCTGACCTTTTCTGCTTGACTCAGACATGTACTAGATATTGCAAATAAGGGAAACCATGGGACCTATGTTTCTTTGGGCCTGACTTACTTCACTTAATATAATTTTTTCCAAGCCTTTCCATTTCCTACCAAATGGGGCAATGTCATTCTTTCTGATGGAGGCATAGAATTCCATTGTGTATATATACCACATTTTCTTGATCCATTCATCTACTGAGGGGCATCTGGGTTGGTTCCATATCTTAGCTATAGTAAATAATGCTGCACATTTATAAGATTATTTCTTTGTTGCTTTGTATGTCCCTCCCCCACAGTATACCCCCTGCTTTCACTGTATTTGATGTCGGTATAATTTGTGGAGGGGAAGGGGAAAAGCAAATCGTTTAAATAGGGATACAGGTAGACCCATTGCAACAATGAGAAGTACAAGTAGTTATGTCGAAAACGAACTTTACAACTTTGGTGAGGGGGGGAGAAGAGGGGGAGGATTGGGTAGGGGGGGATGGGAAGGGGAAACAAAGGAGGAGGCTACAATGGTTGATAAGAAATGTACTCATTATCTTGCCCATGTAATTGTAACCCCTCTGTACAGTATTTTCACAATTAAAAAAAAAAGGAGACATACACACATGTGCGCACACACACACACACACACACACACACACTCCTCAATTTCACTTTTCTGTAGGAAACATGCCAATAACAGCTATTACAAGTATCAGGATAGCGGTTATCCTCAAAAAACTAAAAGAAGTGCTTCAAGATATGCAGACATTGAAACCTGGTATACACCCAGCTGATACACTGATTGAGTTGAAAAGCTTGCTACATTTTCACCTCAGTCGTGATTCTTCCGATCTCTCCTTCCTAAGTAGCTAGAATTACAGGCATCTGTATGTGGTTGGACACCATGAATACACATCATTTTATGTTTCAGTTGTATAACTATTTGCAGGTAACAACGTATTAGATCCTCATTAGAGTGATCAAACAAGAAAAAAAAATAGATCTTGCCCTCCCCCATATCAAACTATGAGCAAAATGATAAGTAGAGTTTATATGCAAATCCCAAATTTTATAAAACATAAGAAAGTATTGTGGGGCTGGGAAGGTGTCTCAGTGGTAGAGCCCTTGCCTTGCATGCATGAGGCCCTGGGTTCGATTCCTCAGTACCACATAAGCAGAAAAAGCTGGAAGTGGTGCTGTGGCTCAAGTGGTAGAGCGGCTAGCCTTGAGCTGAAGAGCTGAGGGACAGCGCCCAGGCCCAGAGTTCAGGCCCCATTACAGACAAAAAAAAAAAAAAGGTAAGATAAGAAAAGAAAAGAAAATTATTGTGAATTTTCAATAGCCAAAATTTCTTAATTAGAGCCTGTAAATATCTAACTATGGAAGAAATAGTTGGTAAATCAGACTATAATTTAAAAATAAACATAAAAACCAAGAACTCCTGAGGCTGAGCATGGTAGTGATGTAATCCTGGTTATACAGGAGGCATAAATAGAAGAGTAGTGGTCAGAAGCCAGTCCTAGAAGAACATCTCAAGACCTTATGTAAAACAACTAAAGCGTAATGGGCTAGGTGTGTGTCTTGACTGATACAGTACCTGCTTAGCAAGCAGGAGGCCCTGAGCTCAAACCCCAGTCCCCCCATCCCCCCAAAAAGGGAAGAAATTCTGTTAGCCAAAAGTTATCATTAAAGAAAAGTTAAAAACATGCTACAGATTAAAAAATTATTTATAATATGCAAACATGAGGAGTGATTTTGTGGAGTGACAAAGAACTAAAAATTAATGAGAAAAAAAGACAACCAATGTACAATGAGTAAAAGTTTGAATAATTACTATTGGATGAAAAGAAATCATAGACCAGCATGCACTAAGTTCAAAATTGAGAAAAAAATAAATTGAAAGGCAAAAAACCAGGGTAGTGCCCAACACCATTATCTCTTTCCAACTCTGTATTTCATGTCATTGTTTCAGTAGTTTCCAACTTCCCCTGGTAGGAGCCCTTACACCACACAAATTAGCAAACACCCAAAATCACACTGTACAGCGTGAGCAAAGCTGTAGCCAAATCAAATTTTTATGCAATGATGATGTAAATACAATTGAATAGTCATTTTAGAAAAGTATTTGAAACTATCTCCCAAACATGAATATAGATCATTCCTGTCTTAAGTTCTGGCCAACAGAAATGCATATGTGTGCTCACAGAAAGACAAGAACAAGAGTATTCATAACAGCACTGTAACACTATAATATCCGTAACTGTAACACTACACCAACCCTAGCAGCCAAACTTGAAAAGAATCCAAATGTCAAAAAATGATTTTTTTTTTTTTTGGCCAGGTGCCAGTGGCTCACACCTGTAATCCTAACTACTCAGGAGGCTAAAATCTGAGGATTATGGTTTGAAGCCAGCCCAGGATGGAAAGTCTGAGGGACTCATCTCTAATTAACCACCTAAAAACTGGAAGTAGAGCTGTGGCTTGAAGTGGTAGAATTCAAACCTTGATCAAAGAAAAAAAAAACTTAGGGACAAGTGTTCAGGCCCTGAGTTCAAACTCCATGACCAATTGAAAACAAGAGAGATTTTTTAACACCAATGCATTCTAGCAATAGAATATTAGACAGATAATGATAAAAGAATGAACTTCTATACATAAATGCAGATGAATCTATTACATATAAAAAGCCAAACCCAGAAGTTTACAAACACTATGACTCATTTAAGTAAAGCAGACTAACCTGTGGTTTTCAAAGTCATGAAAGTACCAAGCGCCAGTGGCTCACACCTGTAATTCTAGTTATGTAGACTGAGATCTGAGGATCCAGGCTTGAAGCCAGCTCAGACAGGAAAGTCCAATTAACCAGCCAAAAACAAAAGGTGAAACTGTATCTCAAGTAGTAGAGTGCTAGCCTTGAGCAAAAATGCTAAGAGACATTACCTAGGCCCTGAGTTCAAGTCTCAGTACTGGTGCGCACACACACACACCAGGAAAATGGCTACCCTAGACATTGAGAAACTTACTAGATGGGGTGGATGAAAGGTCTTGGAGTATTGTCATGTTAAAAAAAATTTTATCTCGATGTTGGTTATACAGAAAAGTTTTCTTAGGGAAAAAGTTCATATACTTTTAACTTATTTGTGTACTTTGCCATCAATTCCATTAAAAGTCTGACTCTAAAAAGGAAGAAACCGGATAACAAGAATAAATAATCTTCCTGTCCCCTTATTTAGATCCACAAAGAGAATCTACGTGCAAGTCAAAATGAGGTTGATGTATGAGGAGTGTTGATTGAGAGGTAGAAGACGGCAGTCTCTACAGGCTGGAAATCACCTTTCTTGACTTGGAGATTCCATAGATGAATATACATTTGTAAATTGTTGTTGCACTGTAAAGTTAAGATTGTGTACCCCGCTGTTCTATGATATAAATTCAATAAAAAGAATGTGTGTTGCTGTGGGGACTAAACCTAACCAACTTCATAAATCTTATTGAAAAGGCATTGCCTCCTCCTAGCGCAGTTCTCAGTCTCAAGAGGCGAGCTCTGGTTCATTTCTCTGCCAGCTCATGGGGCCTCAAAGACAATATGAATTCAAGGCAGAAGATAAATGGATTCTGAGAGCAGGTAAATGTAGCCAGAGAGAGTTTATTGACTGTCCCTGCAATAGACAACATAGAGTCTAGATAAATATGAGAGTGATACTTAAAATTTATAGAGTAGCAATAACATCATAAAGAGCCCTCTTAGGATTAACAATCTACTTGAAGAAACACAAGGTGCTGCAATGTTCACCATAGTTACAAAATGACCTAGGAGCAAATTAATACAGTGCTGTGAAACTTTCTCTGTGGTACAACCAACTCTAACATATAACCTTCAACGATAGGAGAATTATGTCTCTTCACTCTGCTTTCCTTTCTAGTGACAATAATACCTTACAAAAAGGCATAATTGTTCTTATGACCTATAAAGGTATGTATATATATACATGTATATGTATATATATATTATGTATATATATATATATATATATATAAATTGTAAATGCTGTGTTACAGCTATCATCAAACCTGCAAAGCAAAGCTGTAAATCATTAAGTCAGGAAGAAGCTGGGTTTTATTGTCTGAAGAAGGCTAAGAGAGCGAGCCAACTCATTATCTCCAAATGGAGACATGGGATCATCAGACCCAGATGGAAGCAAGGGAGTGCATGGATGCAGTGATGTCTAACCTGGCCACCTACCTGGCTGTCTGCCACAGCGCTGGTGAATTCTTGTTGTCCACAATTCTCATCCTATTAAGCACGTATCCCTGATATTTTTTAGTTGTAGTGGAATAAACTCAGATGGATTTGGCAAAACTTTGAACTTGTTTCCTCTACTAGGGTCTCACCTCTCTGTGTGGGAGAGACAGGTACAATAGCAAAGTTGCTCACTTGAGCATGTAGCTAAAGCCAAAAGCTGCCTACCCCATCGCCAGCCTTACCACTTAAGGACACTGCCCACGAAACAAGGCTGCCTCAGACCGTATGGACTGCAGACCATAATGGAGAAGAAGTATTGGATGCTGTTGCCTCTACTAGGAATTGGCTGTGGCCATTGGTTCCTTCTCAGCCTGCGCTGTGCAGGGAATCATTCAGCTGCCTATAGGTATCAGAGGTGACACAGGAAGTTTGAGTTTAAGTGAACACTGCAATATAGGAACTAGCGTTGTGTGGTCCTGCCGCAGTATGGTGAGTGTTCTGATGCGCCTCTAAAGTAGTTCGGCTAGTTTTCTTTGTTTTGTTTTGGGAATGATTTCATTACCTTTAAGTAGTTGTTCAAGGGAGCTGTCATTCACCAAAGCAGTTTATGAATACAGTGCATTTTGATCCGTCACCCCTTTCAACATTCTCACCCATGCCTCCCAACCCACCCCTGCCCTCACTTTGCTTCATTCTTAATTTATGTATTTTTTTTTTGCCTTTAACAAAGCAGTTTATATACACAATGCCTCTTGATCTGTGTCAGACTTTCAACATCTTCACCTCCTTTTGACCTACCCCTTCCCTTATAGGTCTCAATTCAGGGGTACATATGATGAATTCTTGCCTGCATTCTACTCCTTTCTCCCATTCAGTCTTCTACCCCTCTCACCTTGGCCTCATTCTGCCCTCTTGCAAGTACCCATTTCCTGGTACTCATTATGTTGGGCTTTGACTTAGTCTTTCTAAAGAGTTACTCTCCATAGAGTCTCTTCTACTTCAGAGAATTCAGATGTAACCATTTGGTTACCAGCCAGTGTGTTTACTTACAGATTTGTAAGTTCATTCTATCTACCACAAATGAAGGAAACCACAAAACCTGTGTTTCTTTGGGGCTGGCTTACCTCACTTAATATAATTATTCCAAGCCTTTCAATTTCCTTACACATGGTACAATATCATTCTTTCTGATGGATGAGTGTAACCTAGTTCAATCACAGTAGGGAGGGTCCTCAAAAATGAAGCTCTATGACCCAACAATTCAACTCCTGGACATTTCTCCAATAGAACACAAACAAAGCTACCAGCACAACGATAGTCATGGTAGGAATAGTGTCCCACCATAGCCAAGATATGGAATCAGCCCAGATGCCCTTCAATGGACAAATGGATCAAGAAAATGTAGTAAATACACACAATGGCTAGTTTGTTTTATGGTTTAAATAAAGAACTATGGAGTAGGGATGTAGTTCCATGGTTTAGCCCTTGCTTAGTATGTACTTGGGTCACATCCTAAGTATTCCAAAGAAATCAACAATGGTTTAATGTGTTGGCATTCTTTGAAACTTTGCATTACTTGAACAATTACATGCTTAATAAATTAAGCTTGATTTTCACTTCTTCAAAAATGTTCGTAATGTAGCAGAGATTAAAATGGAAAGGATAAAGAAGAAAAGACAACAGACAAAAAGAGAAGAGCTCATAATGAATATGTAACACACACAACGTGTTTTTCCTGTTGGATCACCCACCTCAGGGGCCATAAGGATAACAGGCCACAGAACAAACACCAAACTCAGCTCTACTAAGAACATGTCAGCATCTACTCTCCCAGTATTGATTGAAGAAGACTCCATTCCAAAATGATTGTTAAACAAACACTTTTGCAGAAGCTGAAATGCTATTCTGTGAAAGCATGCCTTTTGATTTAAGTTCAATCATAATGCTATCTAAGTTAATTTCACTGATTTCTCAATACCAGATTTTCCATTCCATGTAAAAAAATAGTGGAGTGATGGCTGCTTTATGGTGCTTTTATTAACAGAAGAACTTGCAAATAATAAAATGAAGGTAGTGTAATTTCACTGTCATTAGATGCTCTGAATGGAAAATTAATGAAGTTAATTTCAATAATGTTCGATTTTTTTAATCTAAGTCACAGAATCAAAGTGAGAGTCTTGAAAGATGATTCAGTGGCAGAAGAAACACTAATGAGATTGTGAATTTCAATTTCATTTAAAAATTCAACATTTTATATATAATCTTGTTTACAATGCTTAATATAAATGTAATATTGGTGGAGCATAATGTCATGGTAAAATGACTTTCTTATTAAATTAAGAGATCTATAGAATAGAAAGTACTTGAGATGAATTGTGTGGTGCATGCAAATCTTAATTGCATACAAATGAGCTACAATGTTCTATCCATAAGAACAGAGGCTACCTTCTGTACATCATCTTTACAATACAATTTAAATTAAAAAAGCTCAGGGACATTGACTAGGCCTTGAGTTCAAGCCCCAGTGCTGACACAGACACAGAAAAAATTTTTGCTCTTCTTATTCTATGGTCTGTCAGTCACAAATTTCCCTGGATGACTATCGTAAAGCATAAAAAGTTATATGGACCTATAAAAAAAGAAGAGGCTACAAATGTTACAATCCATAAATAATTTCCTATATGTACAGTAAAAGTAACTGAACTTCCAATACTTTGTAACAAAAATAAGCTAGATGTTAAGATATATTTGTCTTTGCAAATCAATAATAATGTGGAGTTTTAAGTGTTTGAACCTCAGAAATATTTCTTTTTGTATTGAACTCACAAGCAAAACTAAACCTAAAGAAAAGCAAAGTGGTCAAGGAAACAAAAAAGCAATGGGAGTAGTAGTTAGAAAATTACACTGGGCATTATTTTACTGTGTCTTGAAGGCAAAAGAAATTGAAATCAGCCAGTCACCGGTGAGAGATACACATAGGCTGGTCTTATTCCAACGCGTTTTTATACTATATTCTCTCATTACAAGCTCTGTCCTTACCTTTCACTGAGATCCTAGGAATATTCACTAACCATCATAAATAAATAAACTCTTATGAAAATGAAGTCCATAAAATTTCCATATGAGAAGCAGCTCAACATCAAACCAGAATCTGTCCTTAAGAACTTCTGGTTTTTAAGTGAAAACATTCTCATTCACAATGAACAAAAACAAGGTGGTATTTTGAATAGCAAAAGCTATCCTTAGTAGAAAGAATAGTACTGGAGGACTATCAATACCAAACTTCAAACTCTATTACAAAACTAGAGTAATTAAAACAGCTTGGTACTGGCATAAGAACAGACCGAAGACCAATGGAATAGTACTGAACCCAAAAATAAACCCACAGACCTATGGCCACCTAATCTTTGATAAGGGAGCCAAAAAAAATATGGTGGGAGAAAGACAGTCTCTTCAGTAGATGTACTGGCAAAATTGGTTAAACACCTGTAGAAAACTAAAGTTAGATCCTTATATATCATCCTGTACCAGAATCAATTCCAAATGGCTCAAAGGCCTCAAGGTAAAAGCAGATACCCTGAAAACATTACAGGAAGGAATAGGAGAAACTCTAGGTTTCCTTGGTACAGGCCAAAATTTTCTTAATAAAGACACAGAAACACAACAAATCAAAGAAATGTTGGACAAATGGGATTGCATGAAACTGCAGAGCTTCTGCATGGCAAAGGAAATAGCTAGCAAGATCAGTAGAAAGCCCACAGATTGGGAGAAGATCTTCACTAGCCATACAAGAGACAAGGACCTCATATCTAAAATATACTTAGAACTGAAAAAGCCAAGTCCTCCAAAAACAAATCCACAAAGAAACAACTGCCCAATTAATAGAGAGACTTCTCTGAAGAGGAAATAAGAATGGCCAATAGACACATGAAGAAATGCTCAACTTCTCTAGCCATAAAAGAAATGCAAATCAGGACAACATTGAGATTCCACCTCACCCCAGTTAGAATAGGTATAATCAAGAAATCTAATAACAACAGATGCTGGAGGGGATGTGGCCAAAGGGAACACTACTGCACTGTTGGTGGGAGTGTAAACTTATTCAACCACTCTGGAAAACAGTATGGATGTTCCTCAAAAGACTCTACATAGAGCTCCCCTATGACCCAGCAATCCCACTTCTAGGCATTTATCCCAATGACCACAAACAAGGCCATACTAAAGCTACCAGCACAACTATGTTTATCGCAGAATTATTCACCAAACTAAGATACGGAACCAACCCAGATGTCCTTCAGTAGATGAATGGGTCAAGAAAATGTGGAATATATACATATATATATATATATATATATATATATATATACGTATATATATATATGTGTGTGTGTGTGTGTCATGGAATTCTATGCCTCCACCAGAAAGAATGACACTGCCTATTTGTTAGGAAATGGAAGGACTTGGAAAAAAATTATATTAAGTGAAGTAAGCCAGACCCAAAGAAACATAGGTCCCATTGTCTCCCTTATTTGTAATTAGTATACATCTAGGATAATCTTAGCAGATGAGCAGAATAGCTCAACAGCTATGTACATATGACCATATAAGATGATGCGAAGTGAAATGAACTCCAAGACATGGACACAAGAGTTTTTTCTTTGTTGTTGTTCTCAAGTACTACACAATTTCTTTTTTCTTTTGTGTTCCCCACCCCCACCCCCGCCACCATGGTTTATCCTTTGTTGTGTCTGTATTCGATTTTGGTACCCTGGGTATTGTATGTACATTTATCTGAACTAGGGAAGGGAAGGGGAACAGCAGAATGGTGAGACAAAGGACAAAGGGGCCAATGCAACAGTGAGACTCACAAGGGAAAAGAAAGAAAATACGGTGCTTCTTTGTATTACATTAGAGACAATTTGTCTGGCACAGAGTTATAATGTGCCTAATTTGAGGGAATCATTAAAGCTAGAATTCCAGTAAAGAGTGAAGAGGGGGTTTTTTTTGTTTTTTTTTTAATTTTTTTAATTTTAATTTTTTTTATTGTGAAAATACTGTACAGAGGGGTTACAATTACATGGGCAAGATAGTGAGTACATTTCTTATCAAGCATTGTAGCCTCCTCCTTTGTTTACCCTTCCCATCCCTTCCCATCCTCCCTCCCCCACCAATCCTCCCCCCCAAGTTGTAAAGTTCGGTTTTCGACATAACGACTTGTACTTCTCATCGTTGCAACAGGTCCAACTGTATCCTTATTTAAACGACTTGTTTTTCCCCTTCCCCTCCACAAATTATACCGACATCAAATACAGTGAAAGCAGGGGTTATACTGTGGGGGAGGGACATACAAAGCAACAAAGAAATAATCTTATAATTGAGTTAGAAACAAATGTATGAAAAAAAACATTTAAAATACATATCTTAGGGTTCATTTTCCTAACATCCCCTTATCTGACCTTTTCTGCTTGACTCATACATATACTAGATATTGCAAATACGGGAAATCATGGGACCTGTGTTTCTTTGGGCTTGGCTTACTTCACTTAATATAACTTAACTGAGGAGGTGAAAGATCTCTACAATGAAAACTACACTGAGGAAGGAAACTAAGACACTAGAAGTTACAAAGAACTCCCCTACTCATGGATTGGCAGAATCAATATTGTGCAAACAACTCTATTACCTGAAGTAATCTACAGATTCACTGTAACTCCTGTCAATATCTCAATGCCATTATTCACACAAATAGAACACTCAGCCCTAAAATGTATATGGAATTGCAAAAGATCCTGAATAACCAAAGCAATCTGTAGAAAAAAAAAGGAATACGGGAAGTAGCATAATACCGTGCACAGAACCGTGGTATCAAAACCAGCACAAAATCAGACATAAAGACCACTGAAACATAGAATAAGTCCCAGAAATTAATCCATCTGAGATTTGATGAAGGAGCCTATGATAGAGAAAAGAAAGCCTCATGTACAAACAGTGCTGGGACAACTGGAGATAGACCCCCAAGCAGAAGGCTGAAATTCGATCTCTAGCCCTTGACCTACATTAATACGAATTCAAAGTGGACCAAGCCTCTTAACCTAAGATTTGAAACCTGTAAGTTACTGCAGAAAAGATTAAGGAAAACACTGGAACAGACAGTCACTTCCTAAATAGAACTCCAAGAGCTCAGCCAACCATAATAAGGATTGACAAATGGAATTGTATCAAACTAAAAATCTTGCACAAAGAAAGCAAACACTGAAAGCAAACTCTTCAGTCTTGAAGAGGCATTCTACTACAGAATTAGAGAAAATCTTTGTATATATGTTTGTATGTATGTAACCGGAATGTATAGGGAACTCAAAAACCTAAATTCACAAAGCAACAATAACCTAATTGACAAATGGGCAAATGAATTAAACACACAATGTTGGAAAGAAGTATAGACATGCAATAAACACATGAAGAAATGCTCAACTTTCCTATCCATAAAGGAAATGCAAATCAAAATTTAAGATTTTATCCACAACAATGAGATGTACAAATCGTTATGTAGAAAAACAAACTTTACAACTTTGGCCCGGGCGGGGGTAGGGGAGTGGGGGGTGGGAGAGGAGAAGGGATGGGAAGGGGAAACAAAGGAGGAGGCAACAACGCTTGATAAATGTACTCATTACCTTGCCCGTGTAATTGTAACCCCTCTGTACAGTATTTTCACAATTTAGAAAAGATTTTATCCAGTGAAATTAAAATATGCATCATCAAGAAAACAAACAACGAGTAGTAGTGGGATTCAGGCGAAAAGAAACTCTTGCACACTATTGGTTAAAAAAAATAATTCAGCTACTGTGGAAGTCAGTAGGGAGTTTTCTGGGAAAGCTAGAAATAGAACTACCATATACTCCAGAAATAACTCTGGAGCATTCGTCCAAAGGAAAGTAGTCAGATTATAGTAGAAATACCTCTACATTCATGTTCATTATGGTACTATTTATGATAGCAAAGCTGGGGAAGCAGCAAATGACAAATGGATAAAGAAAATGTGGTGTATATACAATGAAATATTATTCAGTCATAAAGAAGATAGAAACTTTATTATTTGTGAGGAAATGGATGGATCTGGAGATCACTGTACTAAGCAAAGTAAGCCAGGTTCAGAAGGATAAAGGTCACATGTTTTCTCTCACATGTGAGATGCCTGGTCTAAAGGATATATAAACTTATACAGGATCTTATAAAGATGATAGATAGATAGATAGATAGATAGATAGATAGATAGATAGATAGATAGATAGATAGATAGATAGATAGATAGATAGATAGATAGATAGATAGATAGATAGATAGATAGATAGATGTAATGCATGCAACTGTGAGAATGCTTTGGGGAATTAGCAGGGGAGAAGAATAGAGAACATAGAGAGTGAACAATACCAACGTACATGACATTTGTGAATGAAGGTGACAAACGTTATTCACTGAAAGCTGCTGAAAATAGGGGACAAGAGACTGGGTAAAACGACAGTGAGGGGTCAACTTGGTTAAAGCACCATGGTGAACCCCCTTTGAACAGCGAACATGCATTTCAATAGAAAGGAATGCTAGCAGTTCAATCACGTCCTGTCTTCGGTGTGGGTTCTAGTGAGAGGGGGAGGGCAAATAAGAGGGTGAAAGAAGATGACTCTGATCAAAATACTTTATGTACATGGATATAAAAGGAAGAATGAGCTAGTTTGGGAAGAAGAAAATGAAGCATAATGACAGGGGGTATGATCAAAGTGCATTGCTGAATACCTAGACATGTCAAAATGAAATGTGCAAATAATTGATGCTAATAAAAATTGCTATTAAAATGACGATCCACTGAAAGTGTTAAAATAAATTTAAAGCAAAACCTAAAAGTAAATGAATGTCTCCTAAGGAAGAAAAATCTTTATTCCTGTTTACGTATACCAGTACTGGGCTTGAACTCAGGGCCTTACAATCTCATTTGGCTTTTTCACTCACTGCTGGCGCGCTACCAATTGAACCACATCCCCAGTTCCTAGGAAGAGAATCTTTATGTCCTTGCCCTAGGTAGCTAGCTACATTTCATCACCTCTACTCTGTTGCTTGGTGTTTCCTCTCACCCTTCATGTGCCACTCTGCCCCCTCCTGGTGAAGGCATGCAACTACAACAAGAAATAGAAAATTTAAAACATTAAGAAACCAACAAAACCAATCAAAATAAGTAAATGCAGCCTATGTCACATTGGTAAATGTAAGTTTAAAGTTTAAATTGTGTTTATACATGAGAAAACATAATTAAAAATATCTGACTAAGCTGAATAAAACCTGAATAAAACCTGAGCGCCATTGGTTCTTGCTGAAAATCCTACTCAGGAGGTTGAGACCTGAGCACCATGGTTCAAAGCCGGAGCAGGCAGAAAAGTTTATGAGACTCTTTATTTCCAACTAGCCACCAAAGAAAGAAAGCCAGAAGAGGAACCGTGGCTCAAGTGAGTGCCAACCTTAGGCAAAGAAGCCAAGCAAAAGTTTGAATTCAAGCAGAACAACAAACATCACAATCTGATCTTAACGCTCAGCAAGGTAAGTTTCCATCTACTAAGGATTGGAGCCAGACAGTGGCTTCATTCAGCTTTCAAAAGAATCCACTACAGGTAAGAAGACTACAGGGGAGCCCAGGGCAGAACACAGTGGTGGTAATGGTGAAAGGTCATTGGATGCCCTTACTTGGGAAGGTAAAGCCAGAAAGGGGATTAGCTAAGGTATTGGATTTTAGGTATACAACAAAACACTTGTAAATGTCTTCAACATTTGGGAGTGGACTTATCATTTGTTCAAATTTGGAAGATTATGAAATAACAGATTTCAGAAGAGGTGATATATTACTTTCTGAATTGATGTAACAGATGACCACAAACCAGATACCTAAAGAGCGTTAACGTTTATTTTTCTGCAGTTTTGGAAGTGAAAGGTCTGAAATCACAGCACTCAGAAGGCAACCTGACTCCAAGGGAGAGCCCATTCCTACCCTTGACAGCCTCTGGAGGGCCTGGTGCTCCTTGGTTCACAACAGCATTATTCTATTCCATATTTTGATCTTCACATGCTCTTTGTCCACCCTTACCCAAGATGGTTCCAGATAAGATCACATTCTGAGCTGCAGATGGACATTGCTTTGGCTGAGAAATCCTTAGTTATTCTGACTTGTTTTCTTTTATAAGTAATCAATCTCTTCTCTCTGGCAGCTTTAAAGGTCCTCTCCTTGTTTTCTACTGAACCAATTTGGATCACAATGTGGCACTGGGAGGCTCTTTTCTGGTCTGGTATTTCAAGTGTCCTAAAGGCCTCTTTTACCTGCATGGGCCTCTCTTTTTGAACATTTGGGGAATTTTCTGCTATAATTCTAGTAAATACATTTCCTATACCCTAGTTGTCTGTTCTTCTCCTTCTTCAATTCTTATCCTCCACAAATTAGGTCTCCTGATTGAATCCTGAAGTTCTTGTAAAGTCTTTCCTGTTGCTTGGATATTTTTTTTGGGGGGGGCTATGGTTACCTCCTCTCTCTTTATTATATCTACTCTATCTTCAGGCCCTGAGACTCTATTGTCCATATCATCTATTCTGCTGGAGTGGGTTTCTGCTTTATTTTTTATTTCTCTGCCTTCTGTTTATTTTCTTTATTGATCTTGTATAGCTCTTGTATTTACTTCTTGTGCTTCATTGATTTATCTGTGCCTTCTTTTATCTCTTTTAATTGTGTAACCATTTTTCCACTGAATTCATTTGCCATCTTTTGGAATGATTCGCTTTTTACTTGTGTTCTCCATGAATTCTTCTAGTCCTTAGTTAGTCTGGTTGTGTTCATGTAATGTCTTACATAGGTTTTCTATCTTTTCATTGATCATTTTAATCAATTGCTTTGGGATATACCATTCAGGCCCTGTGGGGGGAAAGGAGGAGTTCTATTTAGATACCAAATAATCTGTTAAATATTCTGGAGAGAAAGATCTGAAATGGAAATAAAAATTTGCAGTGCAGTAATATAAATTTTATGTCTATTGCATTTTGCCAAAATTTCTAAGAAATGTATATATCAGTATGAATAGAAATCTAGTTTAAAGTATATAAAACATGTATTTATCAATGTGAATATAAATCCAATCTATGTTTCTAACTCCTCAGTTTAAAAATGTTTTTGTAGAAATGGATGCCAGGAAAATGGAAAGCAAAATTTTTTAAAAAATAAGATAAATTATGCTTAGAAGTATAATGCATGCTGTACTTGAGGACAATAGTTTATGAATTAGGATCTTTATATCTCCTGCTTGGAGCCATTAAATAAGGAAAAAGTCTCTGTGAAATCAGCAATGCATACTCTCGGGACAAGATGGAATAAATATCCCATTGTCATTTTCAAGATTTATATTGCTCACATTTTTTTCTCCTGTCACTGATCACTTGAAAGATCAACTAAGAGAGACACTCCAATCTCAGCACAAGAGGCTCAGAAACTGTCTCTTCTAGGTATGTATATCTAGGGAGTTGAAGAGCAAAACCTTTCCTTTGCATAGAAAATAATCAGAGTAAAGCAGAAAAATACTTATTCATATGAGAAGCAGAAATAATCTTATCAGCTTGAAGCACAACCTCTTGGATTTTGCAAAAGATGACATCTTTATATTTTACAGTAAAACTTTAAAATACATATACTCTATGCTATTATATAAGGCTTAAAACAACTCCACTCGACTAACACAGAAATAATCAGCAAACTCTTTAAACTGGTCTTGTCAAGTATGCTCATTCATCAGAGTCTGCTGTTCACGTTACCATGGAAATCATCCTTCGGTTTACATTTTCAAAGTCTCTGAATGGTGTAGAGACAACACAGGAGCTGGTGCTTTCTTTAGCAACATTATCAGTCCTTTAGTGTCTGTATCATCTCAAGGGTAACATTGTGAACTTCAGTTATCATCTTCATTAAACAGATTAACAGTGACTTAGAGGTGAGACAGAGGATACCAAACCAAAGTTTTCTGCATATTGCCCCAGATATGATCTATATCATGATCTCACAAGAAATCCTTGCTCTGAAAAAGAGATCTAAAAAGAGAGCTGTTTCCATGTTTTGTTAGCGTAATCCTACTTATAACCCACCAATACTGTTGGGGTCAACAAGCAAACAGGATATTTTTTTTTTTTGCTTTTTCTTTCTTTTTTTATTGTGAAAATACTGTACAAAAGGGTTACAATTACATGGGCAAGATAATGAGTACATTTCTTATCAAGCATTGTAGCCTCCTCCTTTGTTTCCCCCTCCCATCTGTAAACAGGATATTAAGGCACCAGCAATAATGCTTACACTGTAGGCTAAGCATCTGCCTCATGTCGGGCAGGAAAAAGGTGCCAACAATCTTTGTGTTGTACACTTAGAAGAACTTGGTTCTGGGCTTTGCAGAGGGAGTGGAAATTCAGAAAATAAGAGAGCTAGATTTTCTAATCTGATCTATTGAACATAGGGAACATTCAGAGAGGAAGAGAGACTACAAAACAGAAAAAACCTAGGCTTCCTACTGGGGCTTTTACAGAAAGAGCCCTTGCCACCCTAAAGGCACTTCAAATATTTACTACATTAGATCTTTTTCTTTATAGTAGAGACTAGATCACCAAGGAAAAGTCACATAACTAAGGAGTTCTTGCATCTAGAGAAAAACTAGAATGGCTAAAATTGCCTCTCATGACTTAGAGCTATTGAAGAAAAAGAAAATCACTTAAATAACAGCATAATAATGCTTAAAACAGATCAAGACAATTTTAAAAAGAGATTTCTGAAACTGTATGAACAGAAGAACTTGATGGAAAGTTTTTATCTGTAAACAAATGAGAGGTAACTGTTATGAAGACTTAAGTTCTCACCTCAAAAAGTAAATAGAGGGACATCAGAGGCAGAAGTTATCAAGGAAAACACAGGACACAGAATGAGAAATCCAAGGGACAGTCTGGCAAAAAGAAAGAGACATGGAAAATTCAACAATTAAACTATTCATAGAAGTAAGCTCTTTCTTCAGAAGAGTAATAAATCTAAATGTTTTCTGAGGGGGAATAAAACATATCTTTAGTAAGCATTGTATCAACAATAGCAAAGTAACTACCACCAATCAAACTCTACCATACTCCTCATGGGTAATGTTTAAAACTGAGAGACAATCAGATACCTTGTATAGTCACTAATAAAGTGACTATGAAATCAATACCCCATCTATCTGACTGTTGGTGGTGATAAAAGAGACCAAGAACTCAGAGAAGGTAGCAGACAAATACTTGACTTAAGGAACATTCTCGAAAATATCTTTCATTGCTCTAGCAAATAAATCATACCAGAGCTAAAGACAGAAAAGATGAGAGGAAGGAAAATGGTATTTATCTAGCAGAAGAGACATAAGAGAGGAGGAAAGAAGGAAGGAAGGAGAGAACAAGGGAGAGTAAAAGAAAAAAGAAAGAGGGAGGGGAAAACAAGGGAGGAGACAGCAATGCTCAATAGGAAATGTACTCATTACCTTGCTCATATAAGTGTAACCCCTCTGTACAGCATTTTTACAATAAAAAAATACAAAAAAAGAAAGAGGGAGGAGAAGAAAACAGAATTTTCTTACTTGGAAACTACTATAAGGGGGAATAAAATAAAATTTTCAATGTATATCCTACAAAATTAAGGAAAATGAGGGAAGCGATGGGTAAGAATATTGAAAGAGGTGATGATCAAGATGTACTGTATTCATAAACCGCTTTGTCAAATAGCAACTCCTTTGTGCAACTACTTAAAGATAATAAAAATATTTTTTTCTTTTTTTATTGTGAAAATACTGTACAGAGGGGTTAAATAAAAATATTTTTAACTACTATAAGATAATCCTGCCAGGTGCCAGTGGATCATGCCTGTAATCTTAGAACTCAGGAGGCTGAGATCTGAGGATCATGATTTAAAGACAACCTGAGCAGGAAAAGTCCATGAGACTCTTATCTCCAATAAGCTACTCAGAAAACCAGAGGTGGCACTGTGGCTCTAGTGATAAGAGTACTCGTCTTGAGTTGAATAGCTGAGGGACAGCGCCCAAGCCCAGAGTTCAAATCCCACAACCGACAAAAAAAAAGATAATCCTAACTACTCAGGATCCTGGTTCAAAACCAGCCTAGGCAGGAAGTCCATAAGACTCTTTTTTTTTTTGGGTCCGGTCGTGGGGCCTGAACTCTGGGCCTGGACGCTGTCCCTCAGCTCTTCAGTTCAAGGCTAGTGCTCTACCACTTGAGCCACAGTGCCACTTTCGGCTTTTTTCTTTTTTCTTACGTGGTGCTGAGGAATCGAACCCAGGGCCTTGAGCATGCAAGGCAAGCGCTCTACCACTGAGCCACCTTCCCAGCCCTATAAGACTCTTATCTTCAACTAACCACTAAAAATCTGGAACTGGAACTGAAGCCCAAGTGGTAAAGCACCAGCCTTGAGCACAATAGCTGAGGGACGGTGCCCGGGCCTGAGTTCAAGCCCTAATACCATAACAAAAATCATTAATTAATGAATTAACTAGTGTGTTGAGTTGTTTTTATTTTTAAAGAAAAAGCTCTTGCTAATAAATGAAAGGCAAGTGTAATGGAGGGAAATAAAGAGCAACAGAGAGGGTTAATCTAGTAAAAGTATAATATACACTTGCATAGAAATGTCATAGTAAAACCTCCTTTTATGATTAATATGCAATAGTATAATAATAAAATTCTGCCAGCCAGATGCTCACAGAGGAAGGCGGTGACAACCTTGGCAGGAAGGCGGCTGTATGCAACCTCTTATGCCTGACGTGATGCTTTCTGCACCAGATGTGGCTTCCTCACTGCTCTTACTGTCTTCCATGAAAACACATGTGCACCTGAGTCCCAGCCCCAGATCCATGCTAACTCTACGACCCCAGCCACTTCCTATACCTGTGCCTTATACAACAATTACTTCCTAGAATTGTACTTAAACATTAAGTGAATTGAACCATCATGTACTTAAAACAGTGCTTGATGGAAGAAACTGTCAATAGTTGTTTATTATTATTATTATTATTAGCCCATCTTGGGGCTTGAACTCAGAGCCTGGGTACTGTCTCTGAGCCTCTACCACTTGAGCCACACATCACCTCTGGCTTTTTCTGGGTAGTTTATTGGAGATAAGAGTCTCATAGACTTTTCTCCCAGGACTGGTTTAGAACCAGGATCTTCAGATTTCAGCCTCCTGAGTACCTAGGAGTATAGGCGGAGCCACAGGCACCCGGTTCCCCCACAGAGATTTAACAGCATCCCTGACCTTTCCCCTACTGATGCCAATAATTGCTCCACACAACTTAGGGCAATCAAAAAGTCTCCAAATTGGGCTGGGAAGGTGGCTCAGTGGTAGAGCGCTTGCCTTTCATGCATGAGGCCCTGGGTTCGATTCCTCAGCACCACATAAGCAAAAAGAAAAAAACCGGAAGTGGTGCTGTGGCTCAAGTGGTAGAGTGCTAGCCTTGAGCTGAAGAGCTGAGGGACAGCGCCCAGGCCCAGAGTTCAGGCCCCACGACTGGACCCAAAAAAAAAAAAGTCTCCAAATTTTGCCAAGTGTTTGCCACTTTCCCTCCATACCCCACTAACCATCGCTGTTCTAGCTCTAGCCAGCTGGTCACTCTGGGAACACTCCATTTCTTTAAAATAAGAATGATGATGCTGTATCAAACAGATCTGAGAACTGAGAACCACGCACAGAGCAGGAATCCCAATTTCTGTGTGCTAAGGCCGCTATCAACCTAAGGATGATACGATTTCTCATTTTCAAGCTACAAGTATGGATTTAGTGTGTGCAATTGATGGGCAGTCAGTGCTGCTATAAAGGTAGAATGAAGTATGTCCAAAAAGAATTATCACACTACAGATAGCTGGGAACAAAGTGTCCTTAACAAGGAGTTTGGGGTATTCAAGCAGCTATGGAGGCAAAAGACCAGATTCAGAGACTTAAATATTCTGACTTTAAGGTCATAAATTAGTAGTACTGAAAACTTAATCATGGAATGGTAATCCTTGACCTATTGGTCTTGCTGTGTATATATTTCTTAATGTGGAAAAAGAGGGTATGCACAAAATAGTTTCAGCTTCCCATGATGCCCCATTGTCCCATGATGCCTCATTGCTGGCCCTGCAGCACAGAATTCCTGCCCCAGGGGGTTGCTCAGCATGTTCCCTGGAGGCCTCACCTCCCTGTGCCAATGAGATCAGCTTCCTCCCCACAAAGATCAGGGCCAGATCTCCGAGAGTGATAGGCCCTCCGTCTCTACACAGTGCATTTTTTTTCAAAGCACAGTATTATTTATCCATCCACAGAGAGCTTTTCACATAAACAAATGTCTCCAACTTATGATCACTGGACTCGGAATTTTCAGGTTCATGGTGGTGCAAATGGGAGACTAGAATTGCATTTTGAAGTTCCATCCCCTCCCCTAGTCCCAGCTACCCTATGTTCACTAAGAGGACTATCCACAGTTAATTCTGTTTTTTGTTTGTTTATTTTTGGTTTTGTTTTCTGCACGTGCCAGTACTAGGGCTTGACTTCGGGGCATTAAGCTCCTAGTTGGCTTTTTCATTTACTCAAGGCTGATGCTTGAATCACACCTGCACTGTTAGCTTTTGTTGGGTAATTAGAGATGAAAATCTCATAGATTTGTCTTCCCAGGCTGGCTTTAAACTTCAGTCCTCATATTTCAGCCTCCTGGGTAGCTTGGATTAGACGTATGAGCCACTGGCACTAGCCATCACCATCTCAAAAATACACAAATATTCAACCACAGACATGAAATCATCAACCCAGAATTACAAAGTAGGGTTTATATTGAATGATTTGCTCAACTCTAGGCTGATGTAGGTTTTCTGGGTACACTATGGTTGGCTAGGCTGAGCTCTGATGTTTTCTAGGTGAGGTGGTAAATGCAGTTTGGAGTTAGGATATTTACAGTACTTGGAAATTCAGTTTCTGGGTTGTTTCAGAGTGTAACCTCATCGTAAGCTGAGAAATCAGAGTAACTTTTGTCCAGAGTAGAACTGGAAATAACTTTGAAAATCGAAGATGTTGGGGCTGGGAAGGTGGCTCAGTGGTAGAGCGCTTGCCTTGCATGCATGAGGCCCTGGGCTTGATTTCTCAGCACCACACAAGCAAAAAGACAAAAGCCGGAAGTGGCGCTGTGGCTCAAGTGGTAGAGCGCTAGCCTTGAGCTGAAGAGCTGAGGGACAGCACCCAGGCCCAGAGTTCAGACCCCACGACCGTACCCCCCCCCCAAAAAAAGAAAAGAAAATTGAAGATGTAGATTTACCAATACTTTTCATTTTGGGGGGAGTATTGGGGAGTGAGCTTGGAAGAAAAGTGTTCTACCCCTTAAGTGATACCCCCAGTCCTTTTGCTTTTAGTCTGTTTTTCAAATATGGCTTCATATCTTTTCTTAGATCCAGTCTCAAGCTGTGATCCTCCTATCTCTACCAGGTAGGTTAGCTGAGATCACAGGTATACACCACCCCACCCAGATGCCCCTGTGATTCTTTTAAAAATTTTTATTTATGTTTATATTTATTTATATTTATGTATATTATATACCTTTTTTTTTGGTCAGTCATGGGGCCTGAACTCTGGGCCTGGGCACTGTCCCTCAGCTCTTCAACTCAGGACTAGCACTCTACCACTTGAGCCACAGCGCCACTTCCAGCTTTTTCTGCTTAGGTGGTGCGAGGATTCGAACCCAAGGCCTCATGCATGCAAGGCAAGCACTCTACCACTGAGCCACCTTCCCAGACCCACTGAGATTCTTATGTATTGAAAGACCCCAGACTCACTGGGATGCTTTCTTCAACGGGAGGGCACCCCAAGAACCAAGACTCCAAACCAGCAGATGCAACAAGCAAGAGGATTTTATTAGGCGTTTGCGCAAACGGGCTCCCCTTCCAAGGCAGACTGGAAGCCCCGAGCAGTGGTTACAGGCACTTTTAAAGACAAAAACCACAGGATTAGCATAAGACCCCAGGCTCCCCAGGATTGGCTCAGGTTAAAAATTATCATATACTCCAGCAATCATTTTGTTGTGTGGGAAGTCTTGTAACACTAGTGGTAAACTGGTTGGCTCTCTAGGGGGAGGCTTCCCTGGGGGGGGGGAGTCCACATAGTTACAGGCTCGTGATTGGTTGACATTTGACTTAGTTTGCTGGGCTCGCCAGATGGTCCTTGTCTTGAGCCCCTTGCTGAGAGTTTCTAAACAGGAATTTAGAAGAACATACTCTCTTGTTCTTTATGTTTGCAGACCTTGTCCCTGGGCCGGCCTGCATCTGGACTTTGTAACTTTTTACTTATTTCTGGGAGGGGAAGAGTCAGTGTTAGCGCAAGCAGGTTTACAGAAGCAGAATTAGCAGTTAGCATATTGTAAAATGAACATAGCCCCAATTTCAATCTTTCATTCCCTCCTCTTGTCTTTGGACTAATTTTAATCTTAAAATTTAGGGTGTCTCTATATTATCTTGTGGGGTGTCAGTTGTTCTCAATGCTTGGTATTTGGATCTCAGAACTAATAGAGGACTGAGCTGATCTTTTTCTTTTACAAGTCTGTTGAGTATACAAGGTCGGATTGTAACAAAAGTAACAGTTGACCAGGGCCCCTTACATTTTTTCCCACCAGTCCTGACTCCGTGTATCACAGTTAACTTAATTTTATATCAGCTGTACTTGTAAGCTCCAATTTTAAGACATACTCATACCATCTGCGACATACTTAAACTTTCTGAGGTTTGTCTTAAAGACAATCCTTACTTTTCAAATCCTTTCTTATCCAGAGGGGATACCAATTTTTCCCCAATTCCTTTCCCAAGGCTTTCTTTACTAACCCCCTCTCCTTTTCAGTTTATTACTTCCATTGATAACATACTCAGGTTATTACCATACCAGAGCCAAACTAGGCTATGACCAGTGGATTTCCAGTCACTATGCACTGAATTGCCTAAGGCAAGCAAGCCAGTGATATCCTTGTCCCCAATATCCACTATGGGAAGAGAGGGTTTCTGGATATTACCCAAAAGAATGTCCCACAAGATCTTGGATTTAGCAGCAGTCAAACAGGAAGCAGACTCAGGTGATGGAATCAGGCAGGAGTTTCTCCAGGTGGCTGTCAGGCCGTCGTTGAACTTTACCCATTAGGGTATGCAGCAGCAGCAGCAGCAGCAGCAGCAGCAGGGTCTCTCAGTGGCTCCAAGGGACTGTCACACCTCATGCTGGGCTGTAAATTCCTACACAGACTGGTTTAAGATACATTGCATAGGCTTGGCAGGCTTTGATCCTGCTGGTTTTTAAGATCTTTAAACAATAGCCCAGGACAATTTACCAAAATCATAACTTTTTTACTAGCCAGATATTTTTGTAAATAGACACAGAAGGCTCAGTCTTGTAACCATCTTGTAACCATCTCTGACAGATGCAGTCTCCACACCTTGCACACCTATAACAGTTAACACTATTTTTATGTCTTTTTTAAAAAAAATTATTTTATCTATTTTGCCTCATTTCTCCAAAACTGACTCTGGACCCTTGATCTTAAAATGGGGGTAGAAGGGCGAAAGTCCATCTTCTGTAACTTTTTCAAGCTGACTTCAGGGGCGTTGATTCTACCTAGCCAGGAACCTATAACCTTAGCCTATTTTACAACGAGGCCATCAGGGTTAGATGTCATTAAGAACAATATTTTGACAACTGTACAGACCTTTTCTCCGGCTACAGCAGTATAGCTTGTTTAGCACTCTGGTTTGCAAAAACATCCTTTTGGATGACTTAGGAACGTGATCTCTAGTGACCCTAACAATGCCTAAGTTTCCTTTGCAGGCCTTTAGACAGATATCAATGGACTCTCTGGTTTACAAACTTTTCCTGAGCAGATGAATTTCATGTAGCTGATGTCAGCTCAATAGTTACTGCCAATTAAAGCTTTTGGCACATTAAGGGGTTGAGATTTAAACTATCCCCCACATTTCATAACATTAGCTTTTTACTATCACAGAGGACTGGCAAGTGGCAAGTTCCTGTCCCTTACAAGGTAGTCATGAACATTAGGCATGCTTACAAACTCTTCCCATGACCTCCCGGCTCTGACCAGTTTTGAAGGGCCACGCACAAATGACTCTAGGATCTGACATTTCTGCCATCCAAGCAGTGGCTTACTGCCTCTGGATGCTCCTCCATTGCTCTTGTCCCAGGAGTGTCTTCTCCACTTTGGGATAAATGCCTCATTGGCATTTCCCTTTAGCTGGTCACTGGACTTGAACTCGGGCCTGAGCACTGTCCCTCAGCTCTCCAGCTCAAGGCTAGCACTCTGCCACTTTGAGTCCCAAAGCAACTCTGCTTGCTCTTTCAGCACTCTGCTGGCTGAGTAGAGGTGACAGTCTCACAGGAACCTTTTTCTGCCCGGGCTGGCTTTGAACCAGTTTGCAGATCAATGAGTCTTATAAAAGGCCATCTTACTCCAATTAAAAGCAACAAGGTGGTCAACATAGAGGTAGCTTTTAAGCATGCTCTTACCTAAAACTTATTGAGAGTCAAAGTTACATCTGACAAACTTTTAAGAATCCTCTGTGGTTTGCTCTGGATTTTGCTGGAAACTTAAAAAACAACCTATAAGAGCAAACTGGAATAGAAATAATTTTGATAATCCTAATTTTAATGTTAACACATCCAAGGGGAAGTTTTAGCAATACTAATCAGATCATCACATCACTCATTTTAACCATCATGTTTTCAGTCTGTATCTGCAGGGAAAAGAGAGAGAACAAAGATGGGCCACTCAGCCCCTTCTATGGAATGGGCACGCACCCAATCCGACTCTTTAGGGTTAGATGAACTGCGTTTGTGCCAGCTTACCCTCTTTCACCATGCGTGGGCTCCTCCCAGGGCCTGTCCCACCATGCATGACCAGCTGAACTGCACTTCTGCTCGTTCACCCCTCACCCCTAAAGATAGGTCTTCTGTTGGCTTTTAGTTTTCCCTTTTCTTATCTCTTGGTTCTCGAATGAAATACACAGTTTTAGACAGACAGAACAGGTAACATCTTTGACAGTGTTAAACTAACCTTTACATTTAAATTTTAACTCACCCAATTGTTACAGCATGCTGACAATTCTTATCACAGACATACACAGAACACACGGATCTTAAAGCACGCAAAAATCAAAATCAGTCGTACGTACACCTTTTAAAGTTTTTAAACAAAAATTTAAGACGGTATTTCTTTTAAACTAGGTACCTTTGTTGGGCTTTATTTTCCCAGAGCTTGTTTGTCTAGCAAGGCAACTCACTAATTAGTCTTTTGAATCCCTTCTGTTGGAGGAGGTCTGGGGGAGGGGGTCACTTTAAACTAAACTGGCCAGATTGTTTATCCAATTTAGACAAGAGCACTTTACAAATTGTTACATTGTCAGGACTAGCTGAAAAAGTCCAAACTAGGCACACAGCCTTCTACATCCTCCTTGCTGGCAGCTTCCACAAGGAGAAAATGCAGCCTGAGGCTTGAAGGGAACCGAACTAGCCCAGTAACCTTCCATGCCTCACAGGGAGGGAGGCACAACAGGTCTGTGACCAAGCCCAGCTGGAACTTTTATTCCCCCAGAGATGTTTAAAAAAGTAACAAAAACACAGATAAACACAAAAACCAAGAATCCACATTTAAAACTGGTACCAATTCTAAAACAGAACTAGACAAGGACTGAAGGCTGAGTTGGGGACTAATGGGCCCCAATTTATTCCTACCGGAACTCTGTGCTGCTCCCACTCAGCAAGCTGAATCCAGAGTCTGCTGAGTGAGCCTGCCACTCACCCAGAACTTCCCTACCCCAGAAAACATAAAACAAACACACACTAAAGTTAACAAGACAAAGTGGCCACAAAGACAAAATCAAGTCTCAGTGAATGGGGCCACATCTCACCACCATTCACTTACCAGGGGACTCAACCCCCCTATCACCTCCAGAGGATTTTTCTCTTAGATTCCTGCAGACGTTGACCCAGGGGCCTTCCAAGGCAGAGGAGAATTCCCAGTCATCTTGGGGCAAGGGACAAAAGTCCCTAGCGGCCGTCCCCTCAGACTGACAGGTTCTCCCCCACGCTCAGACCCCCCAAGCCAAGGCCCAAGGCTGAGATCTAACTGGGGCCACTCGCAGGTGGTCAGTGGCAATTTCATAATTGACAAACAAGCAAGTTACAAAAGCAGAACCAGCAGTTTTCAAACGAACTAGGACAAGGTCTCGGGTGTCCTAGGAGTGGACTCACTTGTTGTCCCATCTCTATAGAGAATACAAAACACACACTAAAAACGAGTAACACTGAACAGAGACAGACAAAACCAGACGCCGCGCGGCAACCGAGTGCAGATGAGGAAGGAATTACAGATGGGAGTGGCTGGCCTCGCCTTAACTCCCCAGAACAGAGACACTCGGATCTCCTCCTTCCTCCAGACGACCCTGGAGCAGGACTCCAGGGCGGGACCAGGGTACTGGGCATGTCTGCTTTTCCCTTTGGCCCAAATACAGATTCAGACGACCCTGGAGCAGGGCTCCAGGGCGGGACTAGGGTACTGGGCACGTTTGCTTTTCCCTCTAGTCCAAATACAGATTTGGATCCCAGAATGCAAAACGAAAGTGACAAACACAGAAAACAGGAGACACAAGAGCTCTATCTTACCTCCTACCGGTCCTGGAATTTGGGGTCTGGGGGCGCCTGGATCCCGGACGAGCCCCCAACTGAAAGACCCCAGACTCACTGGGATGCTTTCTTCAACGGGAGGGCACCCCAAGAACCAAGACTCCAAACCAGCAGATGCAACAAGCAAGAGGATTTTATTAGGCGTTTGCGCAAACGGGCTCCCCTTCCAAGGCAGACTGGAAGCCCCGAGCAGTGGTTACAGGCACTTTTAAAGACAAAAACCACAGGATTAGCATAAGACCCCAGGCTCCCCAGGATTGGCTCAGGTTAAAAATTATCATATACTCCAGCAATCATTTTGTTGTGTGGGAAGTCTTGTAACACTAGTGGTAAACTGGTTGGCTCTCTAGGGGGAGGCTTCCCTGGGGGGGGGGGAGTCCACATAGTTACAGGCTCGTGATTGGTTGACATTTGACTTAGTTTGCTGGGCTTGCCAGATGGTCCTTGTCTTGAGCCCCTTGCTGAGAGTTTCTAAACAGGAATTTAGAAGAACATACTCTCTTGTTCTTTATGTTTGCAGACCTTGTCCCTGGGCCGGCCTGCATCTGGACTTTGTAACTTTTTACTTATTTCTGGGAGGGGAAGAGTCAGTGTTAGCGCAAGCAGGTTTACAGAAGCAGAATTAGCAGTTAGCATATTGTAAAATGAACATAGCCCCAATTTCAATCTTTCAGTATGAAATCTTAAAGATATGGGGATGCTCTGAAAGTCCCTGTGTGCTCATTAACTAGGAAGGAAGCTTTCCCTTGCAGTGGGAAAGACTGAGCCATCAACAGCTAAGATAAACTCTTAACACTGCACTTGAAAACCATGTAATATTGGCGTGCATTTAAAGTCACACTTTTCAATTTCCTCACTGTTAGCTAGTTATAACTGTGAAACTCCAGAAAGGCTATATGATTGAGAAGAAATTTCTCTAATTTTATAGCATCAGAGTAAGTTCTTCCCACGTGATAACACCAGACACAGCGCTGAGCACTGAGCTGACACAGGCCCAGAGTTCAGAGCTTTACGCACTCCGCCTCCATTCATTCCTCAGTTCACTCTAAATGACAGGGGCTCACCTCCTTAAGAAACGACAAGTATCTTGACATTTGTTTCAGCATCCTAGAGTTTGCTTTTTTTCTGATATTATTTTTGTCAAATCATTCATTTATTGTACTAAGGGGAAAGAATGATGAATCAGACATTTAATAAATACTGATTAATTTTTAAAATGTTTCAGTTGCCAGATATCTAGAATCCTCGCTAAGATATGAGAATCCGAGCTCAGAGCTAGACCAGGCAAACAAAGCAAAGAATCTCTTCTGTCTGATTAATCACCAAAAACCCAGAAGTGCAGTTGAGGCTCAAGTGCCAGGCTCAAGTGAAAAAACTAAGGGGGAGTAGGGCTCTGAGTTCAAGCCCCAGTACTGGCATCAAATAACAACAACAACAATAATCATGCTTCAGTTTTATCTTTCAATGATCTTTCTCCCGTTGATGTTTTATAGCCAATGATACTTAGAAACATTGCAATACTCCGATGTTTCTTTGTCACTGAAACTTGCTTGGAGAAAAGAAAGGAATTTAACAGGATATACTTTTCCTGCCAGTAGAATCTTTTTTAATTTAGATTTAAATCTGAACTTGTGACTTTCTGCAACTTGTTGGTTTTGTTTCAAGGGGTGGATGAGCTTCTTAATCTATTGATTTCATTAGATAGTAAATGAGCAGCTTACCATAGACCAGTCTTACAAGAAACAAGGTCAGGAAAGGACAAAGGATAACTGATCAGGTGGCATCACATGAAAGAAGAGGCAGAAGGAACTCTCCCTAACCCAAATAGAAATCCATTCCTATCAAAGACTCAAATTTCCCCTTCTAAAATGCATTTGTTTGGAGAGAACAGTGACATATTTTATCTATTTTAAGAACTTTTATGTAGTTTCTCACTTCTAAAATCTGAGCGCATTTTCCAACGGATATCATCACTCATGAATAATGAATGGTTATTTTACCACCATCTACACTCAACAAAAGCTGTAAAATTGACATTTTTTACAATTAGTGGTCTCTTAATATCATGAAAATGTATCCTTTGAAAGCACAGGTCACAGCTTGCGCCAGGTCAGGGTCTAGGTGGGAAAAAATATTTTAGTGGGAAATGGAAAGAAATCCGCAGGATGAGATCATGGCTTACCCAGTATTCCAAGGACTTGAATCTCATTCTGAAAATGTCTTGAAAGCTACATCTCTCATTGATATATGGGTGAAATTCGACCTCTTGGCCTACTTTATTAACAGAATATAAAGCCTATCTATATGCTGTCTTGGGACTCATTATATAGAAAGGAAGAAGTGTACAGAGGAAAGGGGAGAAGGAACAGAAAACAGAAGATGGCAGAGACTTAACTGACCTTAGCTAGAGAATCTCTGAAACTAGTAGTAAACCCAGCTGCTTCTCAACTAGGGGCTCTTTTTTGTTCTGAACTGTATGACCGAATTTCCAACAATCCCATTATATAGGGTGGGCTGATGATGTCTCTTTCTTAATATATGAAGTCTGACAACCCCACAGAGCCTTGCTCATCTCTGAAACAACTCTGGGATCCATGAAGGAAATGCAGAAGGTTTGTGAACCAGGAAAACAATTTTTCTTTGATTTTCTTCCTCTTACTTTGGAAACTGTGTTTATACACAAGAAACACTGATATTATTTTTGACGATAGTGTTGCTATTTTCTATGGAACAAGTAAAATTCAAGATGTGGTGCTAGGAGTTTACAGTAGAGAATGTGTAGCTGTCCTGATTTTCATGTACTAGCATTTGTCAAAGTAAGGATTTTTAATAATTATCATTTTAATTATTGCCAGGTTGAGAAATGTCACAAAACTTGTGCATATGAAGGCCCTGCTTCCTTTCTGAAGTACCACAGGCATTTCCTCTTTGTGGAAGGCATTTTGTCATTCCACAACTCATACAGCCAGCATAGCCAAAGGATTGCCATATGTCATCCAACCTAAAAATACCTCTGACAACTAGCTCCTTTCCAAGAAAAGACCAAACTGCAAAAGACTAGAACTTCAGAAAAACTTGAATGGGAGGAAGGATTGGTGATAAAAGTCCAATTGTTCTTCTGTCCAGGTGGCTTCTTGAAGAGGAATTCAGAGATGATGAAAGCTAGGCTGTGCAGGGTGAAGTCACGCGAATAGAGAGCTCTCTACCCTAAGTGGCTTCAAGTCACATCTCCTTACGTACAGATTAGCAATCCTGTCCTATCTGACAAGATTCAAGCAGGTGGACTTCAAGGATAATCTCATAGACTTCTGAAAAATTCCTTCACTCATTTATTCAAATGATTACTAAGCAATGACCAGGGGCCAGTAACATTGTAGGTACTGGTGAGACAGCACCCTAAAAAATGAGTTCCTGCCTCCTAACACAGTTAGCAAGGGATGGGATGGGTCTGAGAATCTTTGAATCTGTGTTATCTTTTCTCCCTACTCTCTTCTGACAAAGCAAGCTCTGGAAATCCAGTTGTCTTTGCTACAAAAGACTTTTGTGGGGTCACAATTTTCAGGATGTAATATTCCCAATCAAAAACCAAAGAACCCCCTTAAAAATCAGAGTTTGAGATACATGATATGTCCATGACACCACTTACAAGATTATACCACTGCTTTATATTATTATCAGCTAACCAGGTATTTACTTCTGAACAGGATTAATATTGGTATTTTGGAGTAAATCATTAGGATTACTGTATTTTTGTTCCATAAAATGGCTATTGATTTGTATAGAGAAGAGGAATGAGAAATATATAGATGTATATATGTATGTGTATATATATTTATATATACTATATATGTGTATATATACTTATATATATACTATATATAATTGTAGATATTTAAGGTACTCTATGTGAAAGTGACCAAATTTCAATGTGATAAAAGGGAAACAAACTTCATTCAAAATGGTGCAGTGTTGTGTTTTTCTGAAGCGGGGGGGGGGGGGCATTGTCAGATTCCATTATAACTTTAAGAAGACATAGTACTCCAAGGACAATAAAGAAAGCGGTTAGGAAATATTGCCCTAGACTGCCGGGAATTCTTCAATCTTGTAGACTGTAGCAGCTTCTCGAGAAGTACCTTCTTACTTTGTCACACTTACTGGGAAGAGTCTCATCTGTGTGCTGAAGCCTGTTTTGAATACCTTCCACCTTCAGAAAATCATGGCTATTGTAGTGAGTGATAAGAGATCATCAACCTGCAACAACAATGATCTCCACTCTTGTGGCACTTATGTCAGGAGATGGCTGAATCAGAAAAACGAATAGAAGAAAGGCTTGAGTACCGCACCCCAGATGCTAGCCCCTCTCTGTGGCAGAGCACTAGCTAACGTGAGGTTGCACAGCAATCCAAATGCTAAAGAAAACTACTCACCACAGAGAAAAGGTCATTGCTTTTCAGATCTCTTGAAACTCTAAAATTGGCCAGAGTCTCTGTTTGGGACTAGAGGGTCCTTAAAAGTCTCTTTACCCCTAATAATTTCTTTGGAGAATGAAAGAAGACCTCAAACTCAGCGATTTCCAAGTTAAGAATCTTTGGTCAGAATTAATTTCAAGATTTCATCACAAGGAGTGGTTCAAATGGTAGAGCGCCCAGCCTTGAGTGGAAAAGCTAAAGGACAGCACCAAGCTCTGAATTCAAGACCCAGTACCAGCACATAAAGGGTAACCTCCCCAAATTCACCCTCCCCCCAAAAAATCCCCAAAGCTATTCATTGCAGGATATTATAGGCATTTTCAAAAGTAAGAAATAATTAACACTTTCCAAAAGAAACATTGAGAAGAGTGAGATTTTTCTCTATTTTTGAAAATCTCTCTAATTACTCATAGGGATACATGAGAAAAACATACTCTATTTTTATTTAGGTAATTATGGTGCTGTATAGGTTTGTATAGAGCCTTGGGCATGAGAGGCAAATGCTCCATTGAGCTATACCTTTCAACCCACAGTCTATCCTTGAAGCCTGGCTTGATGAGTTAGAGCTGCTCTCCTCCTGTCCTGCTATGCTCAGTCTGCTGCAGTAGCTGCTGTCATGTAACTGAAAATAAAATCTGTGTACTGTGGGGGGAGGGGGGGATTGAAATGGCAAAACAAAGGTAGGGAAGTCAGTTATAGGCAGAGGAATAGGCCTAAATATTTGCTAAAATCAAACTCTAATATTGGTGATGATTACAAATGGAAATTTCCCTCTTTAAAAAAAAAAAAAAGCATCTTCAAGGAGGAACCTGGAAAACTCTATGTAGCAGGTTGTTTTCAGGCACCTGAATGGGAAATGTTGTAAATGCAAAGAACCAGAGCACTGGAAAGCCAAACTCCTTAAAAAGGGGCCACACTATCCATGGACAGGCTGCCTCAGCCAGAAAAGGACACAGTGCAGAGAGGACTGTCCTCGCTCCTAAGAGTGAGGACACCCACCTCCAAGCTGGTAGTCCCTGTGGGCTACGGATGCTTGGGTTCCCACTAGTGAACCCCAACTGGTCAATTCCCAATATCCTGTGTCTCATTGTGGTTAAAAAAAACATTTCTTTTAATAGTTAATGCAGCCCCATTCTCTGCCCTAACTGACTGCCCTGAATCTCCTTCTAAGTAGAACTGCAGGTGCCTGGTGGTGCCAAAACCACAAAGATCCAACAATTCACTGCTCTCCTAGCTTATGCACTTGAAAAATTGTTTCTTCTCCCAAAGACTTCTTGTTTTATCAATATGCCCACCTTCATGTTGGGCAAAGATATTTTGATTATTTAGGAATAAATGTCTTCGTAACTTGTAAGAAATTTTTTCATCACATATCATTTATATATATATATATATATATGTGAGTATGTAATGTGTGATATGTATAACTTGCACTAAATCTACCTCCCAGCTTGGTAGATTTTCATATATGGAAGGATGGATTTGTATAGCTATTATACAGCTAAAATGTAGAACATTTCTCTTTCACCCAGAGATTTTTTTGTGCCTCTTTCCAATCAATACCTTTCTCTAGATACAATTACTATCTAAACGTCTGGGAAAGTGCTTTGACTTTTTTTTGTGGTGCTGAGGATTGGACCCAAGGCTTCACAATGCTAGACAAACACTCTCCCCTTCGTTATCACTTCTATTTTCATGTGAGGTTTTTTTTGGGATTTTTGAATGCTATCGAAATGGAATCATGTACCACTATGTCTTTGACATTCATTCAGATGGATGTTACAATGGTTTATTCTTTTTTTATTGCAGTGTAGTATGGGAAAACTATGAGTGCATTACTTGTTGTACTATTATTGGCCTTGGACTTGTTTCAAATGTGGGGTTCTTATAAATAAGATCGCTATGAACAGTCCTAATATTCTTGCTAGGTTTAATAACAATAATTTCATTTTATTGTATTTTTCATCAATACTTATTATTGAAGGAAACTAGTGCTGATTTTGTATTTTAAACAATAATAATAAGACAAAATTTCTAGGAAATTGTAGAGAATGAAAATATAAGATTTATAGAAAACATTAAATAATTTGCAGGAACACATTTGTTCAACCTCATAAAAGCATCAGCCAGAAGCCTGGGTGAACTGTTCTGAGATTGTTTGCCAAGACATTCTAAGACAGTAAATAATTGGTTAGTTAGCAACTGGAAATTTTAGAGAAAGAAACATTGTAGCAATTTTACAGAGACAGATTCCAAGAGACTGGAGTGGACAAAAGGTTTTGAATTTCACTAGCTTATGAAGACATGAGAGGAAAAAATAATAATGTCTTGTTCATATTAATATACCCATCCTTTGTGAAAAAAATGCATATCCCAAGGGGAGTATCCTAGAAACCTTGTCCCTGAGCCTTGACTCTATGTGCACCTGAGGAGCAGAGTAAAACATCTAAAGAGAGAGTGCAAGTAGCTAATGCCAGGTAGAAGACCAACATGGACAAGAAAAGAGAGCAGAGAAGAACCAGAGGCACCAGCCAAGAGAGCACACTGGCTGGAGTGAGAAGAGAGAGGCAGGACTGAGGGGCAGGAGGTGGACTTGCAGCCCTCACCTCCGTGGGCCGTAGCCAGACAGTTAATCTTGTAGACGGCACACTTCAATGTTTTCCCTCACTATGGGAACTTGGAAAACATCAAGTAGCTTATCAGTGGAAAGCAACCCAGAGGAAGGCTCCAAAGTTTTCATGGTGTTTAGCAGCCTAGACAGTTCGTCACCTTCCTCTCCATCGTGGGGACTTTGCAGAGCCCCAGACAGGGATTGCAGATTGCATTCTGTTCCTCCATGAGAAGGAATGGTTTGAAAATGAGGCACACACTGAACCTCTGGAGCCTCCTGACTCACATTTTCCAGGAATTTCACTTCCAGACAAGAAATTTAGTCCTTGCATTCTCTCTCTCTCTCTCTCTCTCTCACACACACACACACACACACACCCTCTCTCTTTAAAGCAGGATGTGCCTATTCCTATCTCATATATCATCTGAATGGGAAATGCCATCAAGTAAAGCCCTCCATAACACAGCTGACACTGGTTGAGAAGGGGCTGATTATGCTTAAAGCTAGGCAGCAGCACCCAAGGCTGTGGGACTGTGAAATATTTTTTTCATCCAAAATGCATTTTGCAAAACAGCAGAGAAGGTGAACAATTCTGTATCTCTCATTAGGAGTGTACTTTGCAATCCAAACAAAAAAATTTCGCCGTCTCATCATAATTATCCTTATGGGCCTTAAGAGGCAATCAACTTTTTCATCTTCGTGAAGCATGAGCTATAAAATATAACAAATAACTATAGGTAAATAATCTGGGTAGAAAATGTCTTGTAAGTGCCTTGTAGATCAGTCGTGAGCACAGGGTTTTGCCCTGATTGGAGGCAGGCCCGGAGCAAGGCATTGACTTGTGTGTACACGACACCAGTATTGAACTCAGGACTCAAAGCAGATACGGGTAACAGCTACTGGCAGAATCTTCAGGGTGTAGGCTTCAGAATGTCAGCTTTCTCCAACTCCATATTATGTGAATTTAAGTAAGAAATCGTTTGCATAGCCACAACTACTATTGTACAGACAAGGAAACTGAGCTACAAGAATGCTTCAAGGACCCATCAGCTCTAATATATCAGGTCTGCACTGACATCTGGTATAGTAAGGACATGGAGACCTTGTGTTTAGCTCCTTTTACTCACCAGACATACAGAGATACACGTTTTAAGAATGTGATGTTTAATTTTATATATCAACTGGACTGGGTGAAAGGATGAAAATAATGTTTGGTGTCTCTTCAGGAGATGTTTCTGGAAGAGATTAGCATTTGAATTTGTTAACTGAGTGAAGAAAAGGGCTTCTTCCAAGGTGGGGATTATGCCCCTTGGTGAGTAGGCATGATGCAATCTTTGAAGACCCAAAAAGGACAAAACTCGAAGGAAGAGCCAAATTACTCCTTCTTGAGCTAGACGGCACCCTCTCTTGCCCTTACACATGGGGCTCTGGCTCGTAGACCTTTGGCCTAAGGCTAATACTTACACGGTCAGCTCTCCAAGTTCTCAGGTTCATCAAGCCAACATAAACCACCCACTTCCCATCTTGTATCACAGAAGCCAGTTCCCACAATGTGTAAGCTGCATCTTCTAATATATATACTATAGTTCATGTATCGTATATATGCTAGTATAATATATGGTATATATACTAATATATGTCTATCCTAGTGTATACTACATAGTATATATAGTACCTATATATATATATAATTAGTATATATTATATATTACTATAAAGTAATATATATATTTACTAGTAGTATATACCTTATAATCTCTATATATTACTATATACTATTAGTATATACTTTATATACTACATATATAGTATATAACATATACCATGTTATCTATCTTTTATATATGATATGTGTGTTATATATATGTATATCACATATGATATTTGTCATCTATGTGTCATATATATGCTATATATTCCATTGAGTATATATGTGTTACATATATGCTCTATTGATTCTGCTTAAGGATTCTAATACAATCATCATTATCATCTTTCCCTATTTCTTTCTCATAAAATAGTATTTTTGACACACTGTTACTGTAGCATGCGTTTTAAACAATGAAATATTTGTGATGATTCACTCTGTAACTATCACAAACACAAAGAGGTTAAAAAACAGTGATCCTATGATTAAAATAAACTTGAGAAAACTCACCTATTGGGCTTTTAACTCCATTGTCCTCTCCCCGTTCACTGCAGCCTTGTCCCACCCTAAATCTAACAGGCCATACAAGTCTAGCACCATTCTATTATACTTTACAAATATTATGCTTCTGCTACAAATAGAAGGCTTGTGGCAACCTCATATCCATCACCTATTTTTCCAGCAACACATGCTTTCTTTGTATCTTTGTTACATTTTGATCATTTCCCCGTATTTCCAACATTTCCATCATGTGGTGCTCTATGCTAAATTAATTATTTGGTTTTATTATAATTGTTTGGAAGTGCCATGAACCTCACCTATGTGAGATAACTTAACTGGTAAATGTTATGTGGGTTCCACCTGCTCCACTCACTCATGGGCTACTTTCTTTCTCTCTGCCTCTCCTCTGGTCTCTGTATTCATTGAGACACAATACTGGGCCAATGAATAACCTCCAGATGGCTCAAATGAAAGAAGTCTCGTGTTTCTCAATTTAAATCAAAAGCTAGCAATGATCCAGGTTAGGGCTGAAAGACAAAACAGGCTAAATCCTAGGCCTCCTGCCCCAAATGTTTACTCAAGTTACAAATGCAAAGGAAAAGGTCTGGAGGGAAATTAAAAGTGTTACTCCAATGAGCATACAAATGAGAAAGTCACCTCCCCTCACTGCTGATATGGAGAGGGTGTTAGTGGTCTGGGTACAACCAGGTTCCCCATTCCTTGAAGCTAAACCCAATATAGAGCAAAGCCAGAACTAACTCTTTTCCATCACTGCTGTGAAAGTTGAGAGAGGAGAAGAAGCTGTGAAGAAATCTTTGAAGCTGGCAGAGGTTAGTTCATAAAGTTTAAAGGAACAAGAGTCTCCCTGACATGAAAGTTCAAGACAGGCAGCAAGTGCTGTATGGGAGCTTCAACAAGTTACTCAGAAGATCCAGCTTGATTATTGATTAATGTGGCTGCACCAAACCACACACTTTCAATGGAGACAAAGCCATTTTCTGTTGGAAGAAGATGCTGTCTAGTACTTTCCATTGCTAGAGACAAGTCAATGTCTGCCATGCTTCCTAGCACAGGCTGATTCTCTTGTAGGGGCTAATGCTGCTGCTGCTGCTGACTTTAAGTTGACCAGTGCTCATTTACCATTCTGAAAATCCAAGAGTGTTTAAGAATTATACTCAATGTGATATGAGTGCTGGTAGCTCATGCCTGTAATCCTAGCCACTCAGGAGGCTGAGATCTAAGGAGCATGGTTTGAAGCCAGCCCAAACAGGGAAGTCAGTGAGACTTTTATCTCCAATTAATCACCAAAAATTTATAAGTACAGTATCTTTACAATAAAAAAAAAGTTTTTAAAGAAAAAATAAAAGTGAAGTTGATGATGGGTCTGGACAAAGTAACTTTGGAATCTTGTGCAAAGGATCCACCCTTGTAGATGCCAAGGGAAACATGACTTGTGGGAGGAAGTCAGAAGATCAACATGAACAAGAGTTGGAAGGGAATGGATTCCAGCCTTCCTGGATGACCCCAGAGGAGGAAGTCACTGCAAAAGTAGTGGAGCCAGCCAGAGAATCAGGGTTAGAAGTAGACCCTGAAGTGGGAAGGGGTAGGGATGGGAGGGAGGGGTGAGAACGGTGAAAGGGGGGGACATTGATCTAGATATATTGCACTGATAAACTGCTGCATTAAATGGCAACTCCTTTGTACAACTACTTAAGTAGAGATTGAAGCGGAGGCTGAATTTCTCCAATCTCACATAGCTCTTTAATGAGTGAGGAGCGGGTACTTTGTATGTAGGAATGAACAATAGAAGTCATTTGCTGAAATGAAATGAACTCCTGGTAGCAAGAACAGAGGATGCAGAATACAACATAAACCCAGCAGAGGAAGCAGTTGGGTTTGAGAGGATTGACTTTTATATTTGAAAGAAGTCATGCTGTGAGAAAATTGTAAAACCAACACCGAATGCCAGAGAGAAATCTCTGGAGAAAGAAAATTCAGTCAGTGTGGTAAACTTCATGGTTGTCTTACTTTTTAGGAAATTGGCACAGATACCTGCAACTTTTGACAAATACCAGCCTCATTAGCCATCAACCATCCAGATGCCACTGAAAGTTTTATGACTTGCTGAAGGATAAGATGATTGTTAGCATTTTTTCATCCATGACATATTTTTAACTATGTATAATATGTTTTTGGTCATAATTCTATGGACAAGAGTACAGTATAAACACAACTTTGATATACACTAGGAAACCATACCAACTGACTTACTTTATTGCAAGGTTTACCTATCTCCAACATATGCCTTTCTTCTTGTCCTGTCACATTTTTGACATGCTGTTCTTTTAAAATATTTTTAAAATTACCTTTAAGTAGTTGTTCAAAGGAGGTGCCATATAACAAAGCAGTTTATGAATGCTGCTTTTTAAAAGACTGAAACCAGAGAGGTCAAAGCAACTTGGGAAAGCCAATGGCAGTGATATAATTTGTCCTGGTGAGGATTAAGTTTCTAATCTTTCTATAGAGATCAGATGAGGACAATAAAAATGTGAAATAGTGGGGAAAATTCCAGACTGAATCGTAGAGCCAAAGGTAGTCTGGTTCCTCCCCTAAAATTGTGAAATACTAAGAAAAGATGAAAATGTAAGCAACTGCCTCTTTGGCAACCTGAACACTGCAAATTAAAGCAGTGTTTTTTTGCCTATCATTTGGCAATGACTGAAAAAAATGCCTAGTATCAAAATTAAGGAGCAATTTGGGTATACAAATAAGTTCTTTCAAAAATCCATACTTTATTCACTACTAAATTCTACTTTGTAGGATGTATTCTAAGAAATGAATCTGACATATACACAATGATGCATGTACAAGTTGTTTATTATCATATAACTTATACTTAATACTGAGAGAAAAACATGTTATAATTGATGAACAAACATTGACACATCATTATTTCCCATTTCACTGTAATAGTAGATATATGTTACTTTAATTTTCCCTAAACTCATAGAATGTACAAATTTCAGGAATAAAATCTAAAATAAACTTGAACATTGTTTCGTCAATACTAGGGTTTGAATACAGGAATTTCTGCTTCTTAGACAATTTCTCTACCATGTGAGCAATACTCTCAGTCTTTCTTGCTATAGCTAATTTTTCAGATATGGTCCAACCTTGGACCATGATCCTCTTACCTCTACCTCCTATCTTACATGTGATTATAAGTACATACTATTATACCCAGCCTGGTTTTTTGAGATAGGATCTCACTAACCTTTTGGCCCAGATTTTCCTTGAACCATGATCTTCCTTTCTCCACCTCCAACATAGCTGGGATTATAGGCATGTACCACCAGGCCAGGCCCTAAGATAATTATTTAAGTTGTTAATTTTTATGGAAGCTGCTACATTTTTAGGAACTTTTAGCATATCCTGTCTTCTTTTTTCTGTGCCTGCAAATGGTGATGGTGGTGACAGAATATGACATGTTTCAAGGCCTTTTTGTTCTTAGAACTTGATTGATTTTTTTAAGTTGCATCACATTCTAAATTCTCAGTTCACTAAATTTATTCCCCCCAAATGGAGGAAAAATCATTTTCATGGTCATTCACTTGCAAAAACCAAACTGACATTGGCCCTTTTGAACATGAATGGCTCCTCTCTTGGCCTCTCTCAGTGTAGTTACTAGCCTTCTTAGGGAGGCATGGACTGAGCTTGCTCTTGGAAGAGTCACTTTTGACTCAGTGGAATACAACCCCTCTTGTTCAACATCACACCACTCTTTCCTAAACTCACTTCCTCTCCCAAAAATACCCAGACATGGGTTTTTTTTTGGTGGTACCTTGTATATTTAGAGAGAAAAACACAATGCTCATAGTATGCTTAAAAACAGTTCAGTGACCAAGGAATTATCAATGCGCCTCAACCTATGATAGGTTATGTGCTGATAAATCCACTGCGACTTGAAAGTACCATAAATTCAAATGCATTAATGTAGCTCACCTACCATACATCTCTGCTTAGAAACACAGTCCATTGTGGAGTGGTGCTTATTTACCCGGTGACCGACCAAGAGCTTTAGTTTCTGCTTGAATGTGTGTCACTTTCACATCATATAAAGTCAAAAATCGTACGTTGAACCATCATAAATTCTCTTACTGTGCAATGATGAACTTCTCTCAGTTTAGTGGGTTGGAATTATGAACATGGAAGCCTGAGTCAATCAAGTTTACTCACTCAGGGTCTAGACAGCTTGGTCACCAGGATGTCTTCAACCTTATACTTGTCACGTTACTCAGCTTCCAATATATGATTTGCATTGATACTAATGGCTGTAATCATTTCTTGCATATCTCTGAACTGAGTAGAACCATACAGGCCTGCTGGATTCATCTGCAGATCAGTAGGAACTAGGAAATAGACCAGCCTCATCCACATGTCAGAGGCTCTGGTATACAGGATGGGATTGCTGGGACCTCTCTCTTCCCATTGTCTCATCACTCATCAGATTAGCCCATTTTTCTTCTTAGATACTAAGTCCTAGAAAGTGAAGGTAGAAGCTTTAAGGAGTTTTGAGGCTTAGGCTATAGGTCCCAGAAGATCATGACAGTCACATTCCATTGCTTAAAACAATTCTAACAACAACTACAGGCCAAAGTGATTTATTAGGAAAGGGAAAATGGGGTGGTTATTAGCTCCTGCTAGTCCCATCCCCATCAAAGAAAGCTCAGAGGGCTAATTTATCCCTTCTACTATGAAACAACACAGCACATTAGCATCCTGAGGAATCAGAAAGCTGGCCCCTGACCAGATGTGAATCTGCTGGAGCCTTGAGCATGGACTTCCCAGCCTGCAGAATTTGGAAAACGAAATTTCTACTGTTTGGAAGCTACCCATTATATGTCAGTTGTTATGGCAGCTCTACTAAGTCAAGAAGAATGGCAGCACCATGCTGGAAATACATGTGAGTAAAGGAAGTTGTCACTCCTCTTTGTTTCATAGTCCAGGATCTTTATTTACAAGTTAGGTAGAGTTAGCCAGCTCTTTCCAATTGTGGTGGTTGGAAAGTATGATCAATTATAACAATGGTACCCCGTCACATCTTCCCATATCCCAGCCCCCTCCAAGTGGACATTGGGGTTGGCCATGTAATTGGCTTTGACCAATAGGACATCAGAAAAGACGTACATTGTGATTGGTCCTCTTAAACCACTATCTTTACATGACTAGGCCATTTTTAAAAATTGGATAAAACCCACATATATAGAAGAGTTCAGCTGAGCTACTGACTTAGCAATCCCTTCAGCTGAACACCGCTACATAAACAAGTCCAGTAAGAAAGCAGAAGAATGGGTCAGCCAACACAAAGAACCTTACACAAACTTGACTTCGTTCAGCTTACTGAGTTTGGGGTTTTCCAGTATTAGATAACTGAAACAGACAAAACTATTTTAACCAAAGGATAGCCAATAATCATACTGCCAAAGATTATTTCTAGTATAAAACTATTAATTCATTTCATGATTGTAGTTCCATCATAGAGTTGTATTGACTTCAGAACTTGACAAAATTTAGAGCAAATGTAATCAATTACACTTCAAACTATCTTTCAATGACACCATTGCTTTTTTAAATATCATACTTTTTGTATATAAAACACAGCAATAGCTCATTGGGATAAATTTGTTTTACCAGTTCAAATTTATGGCATTTACTCAGCCAATTCATTAAGACACAATTCTCGCTTACTTAGTACAAAACTATAAATGTAGATTCTCAATCAAAGAAGTAAAAGACTTCATGTGGTCTTGCTTATAATCCAACTGATATCTTTTCTTTCCATAATGTGGCATAAAGAACATCCCTATTTAAGACAAGTAGTTGTAAATGTTTAGGTTATTTCACACTTGCCTCAAAGTCTCAAAATACGGAATTGGCAGCAGAAACATTGTAATTGGTTCCTATTTAGAAAACTATGAACCAATCAGGCCAAGCAAATACATTGAGTTTTTGTTTCCAGTGAGTGAATATTTGAAACATACTACATTTAGGTACCCAAAGAATATTATATTTAATTAAAGAAATAAAAACTCATAGAAAAGAAGTAAAAAGTAAATGGAATGTTTATGAAGTCCTTGAAGTACCTCACTGGTACCCTGCTGTTCTTAGGAATTTGTTTTGGAATCTACTAAAACACTTAGAAATTGATGTTGCTTTGTTGTTGATTTTGTATAAAATTGAGGGAAGCTAATTGGACATTTTAAAAAGAGTGATTTCTTCCATGCTGTAGTGTCAGTTTGTCCTTAAAACTGTTTGTTGGGCTCCTTTTAAGAAAAAAAGTTTCTTCCAGTGTTTATTTGTCAAGAATTAAAAATAAAGAACCTAGGAAAAGAAATTGCCCAGCAAAAGAAATGTCACTGTTAAGTGGAATGCTATTTTTCAATGCCTTTGAGTGAACTGGCAATGAACTTGAGAACTCAGCAGGGGTCTACACAGTTCAGTTCAGTGGCAAGAACATGCTTACTCTCCTGAATTCTTTGGTTTACCTTCACCAGTGTCTACTAGGGCGGATGGGTTAGCAAAAATAAGCTGTGTGTTCACCCTGCAATTTTAATGAGACCTTTGCTTCCAAAAGGGAAGCTGACAATATAGAAGTCAGCTTCAAGGAAGCTAGGGAATTCAACCATTTGACTCATTTTTAGAAGGAAATAACAAGCCTGTTAAGGATGTTGGATAATCAATATGTCCATTGCTAATTGGTTACAGGTCAAGGTCCAGGAACACAGTGGAAAAATAATTGAACTATTTTTTTATTGAGACATATCACAAAAACAGGGAAGAAATATGCAGCTGAAATATAGGAAATATGGAATATTTAAATCACTTTTACCTAGACAGAAGTGGGAGAGTGTAGAAAGAAAAGGAGAATGAAAAATATTCATTTTTTGCTTTGATTCATTCAACAGGTACTGATAATGTGCATGTATTGATATATAGCCACTAGGCTCAGAACTGAGGACCCAATCAGGTGTGAAATCAACATGATCCTCACTCTCTCAGAGCTAGACATGCAAGAGCACAAAAAGTGAGAAAAGTAAGAGAAAAGCACGAAGAGGAGAATTTTCAAAACTCTGAGGCCAGCTATGGATAGTGTCTGGACTCTGTTTAGGATGCATTTTCTCATTTCTAATTAACTCTACTGTATATTAAAGGTCAAATTGAAACAGTAAGGGAAGGCCATATTGTTACTGAGCTCTTTGGCCTTCAGGTTGGATGCTCCCACAGGTACATGCAAAGTGATTCAGGTAAAGGCTTGTGGGCCAAGAACTCTCAACTGTCAGCATCCTGAGAAAACGTTCTGTCCCTAAGCCCAGAGACCTTTGACGAGGATGGCAACGCTGGAGTGTGTGAACTGAAATGCCAATGGATTCATTAACATTTAGAAATGTATTTTTTGGGTAAATTGACAACAATAATGGATGGTCTTACAGCAGAGTTGCATGAGTAACCAAACTACGATCTGAAAGCATATTCTAGACCATTTTCCCATCAGCCTGTCTTTTTCACCAATGGAAATCTTGCCAATGGGGCTATATGATAGCCTATGCTTATGTCTGTCTCAATGTTTCTACTATAACACTTCTCCAATCTTGTGAGTGGAAAAACCACCATGCCATAAGGGTGGGTACATCCATCTGGGCTTCACTAATTAAGACAGTCCAGTTCTCTGAGCCAGGGTCACCGGGTCAGAGATTCACACATGACCTAGTGAACCGTGACTAATTCCCAGGATATTCTCACTAAAATGAGGAATAATGACTTCTATGTTCCTGGGGACAATTGACAGTTGCCTCCTGCACTTGTTCTTCACCCCAAGTAACCCTTCCAACCCTTGAATATATCAAAACTAAGGAATACAATATCAGAGAAACTTTGTAATATGCTATGTATCTCTGTACTATTTGTTTTCTGTGTTGTTATTGACCCAAATGGTACCAAAGGAGGTCTGAGGACTTATTTGCAAAATAATTCACATGGTCATTTAAATTGAAAAGACTACATAACCTCTCATTATTGAGCACTTAACTACACTCCAGGCAAGAGGCTAATTTTGTATGCAATTGAATGCTAATCAAGCAAACATACATGCATCAAGATGGCTTGACCTCTCAGCCTATAAAGTCAAGTGGGAAGACATACATTTTGTTTAAATGTTTACCAAAATAATAAGTATAATTATGCCTTATAAAAAGTACTGCAAAGAATTGCTTTATGATACAATAGAAACATGTACACAAGCAAGCACAAAAGTTGAAAGGGCTGGAGGGCCTGGCTGAAGCAGCAGGAGCAGGTGTGAGACCCTGAGTTCAAACAGTAGAACTGCCATAAATAATAAACAGATTAAATTCCAGGTGAGTACTAGGCGGGTTTAAAATGGAAAGTTCTAGAAAAGCTGGGATTACATCCACTCATGATGATGATCAACTGAAATTAGCTTCTTAGTGTTATAAACTCTGATTAATCCTGCTGTTCTCTTTCCTTGGGGTGTGTTGATATTACGGGTAAGAAGCTCGGCTGGGTTGTTTTTTAATCCTTTTTTTTCTTTAAGTCAGCATGAAAATGAGTTTTTTCTCATATTTGTAAGTCTACCAAAAGTGAGAAAATCTGAACTACGTCAAGATGGCCAGGTATTGCTGCAAATATTAAATGAGGCTATATTTGTTTATAATATGAAAGGATTTATATGTGCACACTGATTGTATCTGTGCAGAAAAGGAGCTGATTCTTTGAGACCATTTTTATCATCTACCTCATCCTCATAGCCTTCTGAGTTACTATAAAAGCAGAGACTGAGACAAGGACTCAGGCACTGGCTGTTTATTGAAGAGGTAGTCCTGAGAAGTAGAGAGGGAGAGTGAGGAGAGTTCAAAACAAGACAGGAAGAGTGTGGGAAAGGTGTATTATAGATCTCACCACCATGGGCAACAGGAATCTAGAGAAGCAAAAAGAATGCTCCCTGAGCTTATTCATGAAAGATGGGCCATGGACCTATCCATTGGTTCTTAGACTCTACTGGTTGATGGCTATCCTAGAGTAGCTAAACCCTAGAGGTTGTTCTTGCTGTCAAGACTAGAATACAAAGACAAGCCCAGAAGTGCCAAGTAGAGATCGTCAATGAACACCTGAGGTGGGACATTTAGTATACATTGTATCAAGCTGTCAGGGGACATCTAATGGCTTGACCTTGGTCAGGGTTGACCTTGGGTTGAGGGAGGCACAATGTAGCTATAGTGTTTGCAAAAAATTTCTCTCATACAAGAACAGCATAACTCTTGGGATACCTTTGATAAGAACGTAAACGTTTAGATATTCACTCTGAAAATGTGGCTGCGAGATAGCATGACACCTAAGTTCTAGAAGGACAGACCCCTGGCCCACATCTCCTGACTTGAACACTGTAGTTGTAGTGACTGGCAAATTACTTAACCACTCTGAACTTCTCCTTCCTCATTAGTAAATCAGTGATAATTATAAACCAAGTGTTTATTTTACAGAGTACTTATTGTATTCAGGGCACATAATGATGATAAGAATAACCACCATTTGTTTTGTCATTGTGTCTATTTTCTCTTGTAAATTCTTTTTTTCATCAGCAATATAAAACTAATTTTACAGCCCAGCTAACTCCTTTATCACAAAGCCGAACTAATGGATTTGTGTGTGTGTGTGTGTGTGTGTGTGTGTGTGTGTACCTAGAATCATCTAATTTCTTCTGCAAAGTTCAGAAAATTAAATTTAGTGCAAAGTCTGTCTGAAGTCCCTGTGTAATTCCTCAAATATTCTAAGTTCCAGTTCCTAGAAAAGAAGTTTAAAAAACATAATGTTATTTAGCTAGTGAAAGATTGAACGCATTGGAGATAGCTGAGGTTGTATTTCTCCATCTTTCTTTTTTTTGGGGGGCGGGGGGGGAGTCCGGTCATGGGGCCTGAACTCTGGGCCTGGGCGCTGTCCCTCAGCCCTTCAGCTCAAGGCTAGCGCTCTACCACCTGAGCCACAGTGCCACTTCTGGCTTTTTTCTTTTTGCTTATGTGGTGCTGAGGAATCGAACCCAGGACCTCAGGCATGCAAGGCAAGCGCTCTACCACTGAGCCACTTTCCCAGCCCCTATCCATTTTTGAAAGCAGCTCACATAACTTGAATAATCTGAAGATTAACACAAGGCCCACATCCAAGTCAATTTGTTGTTTCTGTATGCTGAGACTTCTATCCAGAGTAGAGGTTCTGTAAGTCTGCAGACCTTCTGAACTTATTCACAAAGTATGCTCTTCTTAGTAGGCTCCTGGGTAGATCAGGAATCAGCATTTCTCAAAAGTTCCCAGTTAGAGACTGTGGCCTTTGGACCAGGTTTTGTATGAGGGCCTCCAGATAAGAGCTGAACAAAAAGAAAAGTCTCAGGTTAAACCAGGGGATAGTGACACACCTTGGTGTGGAAAGCCCAGGCTGATGTTCAGCAAGAGGGGTAGCTGCAGACCAAGCAGATGCTCTGTGAAGAGTTCCAGCATCTTGAAGATCTGACTGATGATTTCCGAGGTGACCTAATCCCATCAATAGGGCAGATTGTATTTAGAATCTGGCATCTTGCTGTGTCAAAAAATGATGACAAGTTCCTACACACTCCTACACACTGGGAGTATTCTCTTAGCAGCTTACAATGCAAGTGTACTTACTGCCTGCCTTCAAGAGCATCTAGGCTGTTCTCAACTAGTTCCCTGGTCTTTTTAATACCATTGATTTGGCTTGGAAAATAAACACTTCTTAGGTGACAGATAGAAGTACCAGGAGAGAGAAACCCATCAACTATAAATTATTTGTTTTTTAATCTAAGTCTCAGGAATATTCTCCTTTCTTGACCTCAGTTTCCAAACAAAGATCAAAACGAGTGTGGATCATCCACAAGTGTTGGTTTAGTGTGATTTGTCCCAACAGGTCCATGTACTGGGAGTTCAGTCTATAATATAAAAGTTTTGAGAGACAGTAAGGCCTTTTGAGATACGGCCCAGTGAGCAGGACCTGGGTGATTAAGCATGCCACTGCTATAAATACGTTACTAACTTCCTTGAAGGGTGGAGCTTGTTCTATTCTTGGGAGTTAGTTCTCTTGAGACCAGTAGTGTAAGTTACATACAGGGCTAGTCTACACACACACACACGCACACACACACACACACACACACACACACACACCCTTCTCTCTTTCACAGGTATGTGCCTCACTTTTGCTTATTTCTCTTTCATTTTTCATTTTCATCCCATCAGATGCTAAGCAGATGTTGACATCGTACTCTTGAGCTTTCTCATTCCCCAAACTGGCAATTAAAATAAACCTCATTTCTTTGTAAAGCGCCCAACTTCAAGGAGTGTGCTCTAGCAACACAAAATGCAGCAAATATCATCTAGTATCATCCATTAGATCCACCCCCACGACCCTGCTGATTCCAGCTAAAGTAATCCAGCAAGTAGCTGAAAATTTAGTTTATTCTCTTTGTGTTCTTGCAGGGAAATACCTTTTGAAAGTTTAGTTATTTTTCCTTTTACAAAACAACAACAAACAGACAAAAAACCACTGGGTACCCGTGGCTCACACCTATTATCCTAACTACTCAGGTAGAGGCTGAGATCTGAGCATCATGGTTCAAAGCCAGCCCAGGCAGAAAAATCCCTGTGAGACTCCTCTCTCTAATTAACTTCTCAAAAATCAGAAGTGGCCCTGTGGCTCAAGTGGTAGAGCACTAGCCTTGAGCACAGAGAGGCTCAGGGACAGCAACTAGGCCTGAGTTCAAGCCCCATAACTGACACAAACCAAAATAAACAAACAAAAAACACTTTCATTTGTTCTATAGAATAGAAAATACGTTTTCTAACTTTATGATGAAACTAATCATAATAATTTCCATTGAATAAAACAAGCTTATTTGCCTCTTTATGATGATAAATATAATTTATTGTAAATGAAACATTATTTTCATTAGTTCTGCTACAGTTAGTTGGCTCAGAAGCAAAGATATTTAAGTAATTGGAGAAAATTAGCTTTTATTTATCTATAATTGGCAATGTGTTTTATTGGGGAAAAATGATGAAAGGATTGTTCAAAAGAAGAAAATCATTTGGGATGTTTAAATCTAAAATCGACAGATGGTAATGAGAATTCAAGTTTTGCCCTTTCCTTCTTAACCTCAAGATGAAGATATAAAACATTAGAGCCCAGTTAATTCTATTCTGACAATTTGGGGGATGTCTGTGGACTTAATCACTCTTGAAAATTGTCACTTATTTTTTAACAAAATAAATTATCAATATACATTTAGAAATATGCAAACATACATCTATGACTCAATGATTTACTACTTGGTAAGTATACCATATGACCACCACTAGAACAAAGTCCTTTCTCCTTTCTCATAACTCACTTTAGGTTTAAATGCTGATGCTTTGTGACATGCTTGACTTTTAAAGTCACAAAGAATATTCTAGTTTTGTTCTTTTGTTTAGAGCTGTTTGTCCAACTTACCTGTTGTTATGTGTACCTGTATATTAATGTTCACCACAGTATGCTATTCCATTGCATGAATACCATAAGGCTATTTGTTAATTTTCATATTGATAGACAATTTGGGCGTGATCATGAAGAAATGACATAACAAATTTCCTTCAAAAAGTCTCTCATTGCACATATATGTGTGTCTAGATGTTAGCAAGTATTCTGCATCATCACGTTTTTATTGTTTACTTGGCAGATAGCACAGTTTTTCAATGTAGTTCTCACAAAATTGTAAGTCTATTTTCATTTCTCCATACTTTCTCATTGTACCTATTCTGGTGGTTCTATGGAAGTAATCCTACTGCAGTGTCTCAGTGTGGTTGTCATTTTCCAAACATCAATGAGGTTGAACACCGGCTCAAATATTTATTGGTCATTTGGATATTCTCCTTTCTTAAGTAGTTTTGTTATTTTGGGGACAGAGTCTCATGTTTGTTTTTGCCTGGGCATGCTTGGACTACCATCCTCCATTTCTACTTTCTAGATAGCTGGGCTTACAGGTGGAGCCACCATGACAGACTTCCTTACACTTGTTTGTTTGGTTTTGTTTGCCAGTACTGGGACTGGGATTCAGGGACTTGCACTTTGCTCAGCTTGCTTGGCTGGTGTTCTGTCATACCACCAATTCAGCTTTCTGCTAATCTTACAGACTTTTCTGCCCAGACTGGCTTTGAACCATGAGTCTAGTCTCCTGAGTGGCTAGATTACAAGTGTGAATCACTTGCACTCAACCCACTGCTTGTCTTTTAATTAACATTGTCTCTTCTTTTTGTGAACATATAGATTCCTTATGTAGTCTAGTTAAAAACGTATTTTCAGTGTGCATATAGCAATTATCATTTCCCATAGTATATCTTATCTTCTCACCCTCTCAGTAATACTTTGGGGAGAATAAAAATCTTAATTTTAATGTAATTTAATTTACTAGGATTTTCTTTTATGTTAATGTTTTTATCCTACTTAATGAAGCTTTTCCTGTTTTAAAATTATGAAGATATTCTCTGACATTATCCTTTAAAACTCTATTTTCCTTTCATAATTAGATTTAAAAGCATCTGGAGCAGCTTTTTGTGAGTAGTGTAGTTCAAATTTCCCTTTTTATATAAGGATATCCAATTAACTCACTGCTATTTATTGAAAAGATCATTTTTCTTTCCACTTTCCCAATGGGGAAAAACTTAGGCCAATATTTTCCATAAGGTACCTGTATAAGTCTTTCACCATAATGTGTATTACCTTGATACTGAATAATTATTCTTAACTGTTGAAAAAATACTGATGCCCAATCTTCTACTGCTTTAAGCATATGTTAACATCCTTTTATGTAATTTATTATACCTTAAATTGCTCTCTTAATAACAGGTGGACATGGAGACTCAAGACACGAAATGGGGCAAATAGATTCAGATGTTTATAATATGGCCACAAAAATTCAAACATATTATTATATAAGTAGCATACTTAGATATAATTAAAAATAATATAATACATTCACACATTATTTGTTTACATGTTTGTTGGCCATGTTTTCCTATAAGAATATAAACTGTGTGGGCATACCTCATCTACTACTCTAACCCAACATGTCTTAAGTACCCAAGAAATATCTGCTTAATTAATAAAGAAAAAGAAAAATCCATATGTCTCCTATAATGTTTTAGAGTCCATAGCTGAGAATTAAGGACAATTTTGGGGACATAAACTGACAAAGCTTTCTATGACTTGAGAAGCACCTGTGATAGACCGCAGTGGTATATATAGCTACCTGGGAATTTTTAGCAAAGATACCTTGGGAAGCAAAAGGCAACAAACAACCTTTCTGTTTATTCCACACATAAGATCAAATCCCTGGTTTGGAACTTCAACATAAAGGTCAATCAGAATGTCCTCCAAATCTTCAGTAAGATATTCAAGGCTTTCATAAATGAGATAGGAACATGGTTAATAGAAAGTATTGACCATGCTGAATAACTAGTCTCAACTTAATCTAGCTACCTCTTCTATTTCACTTCTACCAGGTAACATAACTGCAAGGCAATGCATGCTTCCCTAACAATTCGTGCCTCTTACACTTCATTTTGTCTTTGTGTGCCCAGCATTTCTACCTATTCAAGTCTTTAAGCTACTTTCATAGCACATAGTTTAATATAAAAAAGTGAAATGCATTTGAGATCATTTATACCTAAAAACTATAGGACATGCTGACCATTCTTGCCTCCTCAACTGTATTCCTATATCAGCTAAGCAATGGAAAGCTACTAGCATATATTATTTTAAAACTCCATACAAATGTCTTCACACAATAATAATTAGCACAATACCATCTGCATCTATATAGATTTGGAATAGAAAATTGTCAAAATCTTTATACAATTGCTTTTTTTTCCGGTTGTGGGTCCTGAACTCTGGGCCTGGGCGCTGTCCCTCAGCTCTTCAGCTCAAGGCTAGTGCTCTACCACTTGAGCCACAGTGCCACTTCTGGCTTTTTTTCTTTTTGCTTATGTGGTGCTGAGGAATTGAACCCAGGGCCTCATGCATGCAAGGCAAGCACTCTCCCACTGAGCCACCTTCCCAGCCCTAAAATTGCTTTTGAAGAGATTTTTCAAATAACTTGCCAATTGTAAATGAAACCACTGAGTAAATTTCTCTTAGAGTGATTTAACTCACCTAGAAAATAGTATGCTTTGTTTATCAGACAACATAAAGTCATTGTTTCCTTTCCTGCCTGACAAAATATTCTGAGCACAAGTCAATATTTGGTTTGGAAATTATTGTTTTGTGGCATGAATACTTACATTGTGATTCATATACAGAACAATTGGTCTTTTACTCTTATTTTTTTTTTTTTTTTTTTTTTTGTTGGTCGTGGGGCTTGAACTCTGGGCCTGGGCGCTGTCCCTCAGCTCTTCAGCTCAAGGCGAGCGCTCTACCACTTGAGCTACAGCGCCACTTCCGGTTTTCTGGTGGTTTATTGGAGATAGGAGTCTCACGGTCTCTCCTGCCCGGGCTGGCTTTGAACCACGATCCTCAGATCTCAGCCTCCTGAGTAGCTAGGATTACAGGCGTGAGCCACCAGCGCCCGGCTTTACTCTTATTTTAGAGATATGATTGTACATGTTTCACCACTGTTGATCATGGAAATGTGCTTATTAACAGAGATTTCATGCTCTTCCCTTCACTATCTGCAAAGTCTGTCAAGGAAATGATAAGGAAGTCCCTTCCTTCTGCTCTATATTCTTTCCCTCCTCCTCTGTATTACATCATCAGAATTTGCTCACTCTATTTGGTCTCATTTCTGAAAACTATCAAGTAATCTCATTTACAAGAGTGCTAATAGGTCACTATTCACCTTTTTCCAAGGCATACATCAATCTCCCAATGTCCAAGATTATTATTTCATATGTTCTCTTCATATATAAAACCCATGGATGTCTCTACCCTTTTTTCCCCCATCTAGTGGTATTATTGTTAACTCACTGAGGGAACAAATGTCCTGGAGTGAGATCACAGATTAGAAGCTTCCTCTGTATGGGTCTATGAAGGAGAAGAGTTAGAATAATAAAGAAGAAAATGTGAGAAAAAGTACAAAGGGTGAACCATTACAACATTAATACTCACATGACACTATGTTGGAAAAGAACTTTACAACTGGGGGCGGGGGAAAGTCAAGGAAGAGAAAAAGTGGGAGAAACAAGGGAAAGGGTATCACTGTTTGACCATAAATGTACTAATTACCTTACTTATGTAACCGTAACCCCTCTGCACAACACCTTTGCAATAAAATAAAAAAGAAAGGAAGAGACTACATTCTGGAGAAAAACTAAAGAGAGAAAGAATGTTTCACACAATGTTTTTGCATATCTTTCATTGTCCCAAAAGCCTTGGATTCAAACCTCAATACTACCTAAGATGCTGGTGGGGATGTGGCCAAAAGGAAATGGTACTACACTGTTGGTGGAAGTGTAAACTTGTTCAACCACTTTGGAAAGCAGTATGGAGGTTCCTCAAAAGACTCCACATAGAGCTCCCCTATGACCCAGCAATCTCACTCCTGGGTATTTACCCAAATGATCACAAACAAGGCTATACTAAAGCTACCAGCACAACCATGTTGATTGCAGAATTACTTACCATACCTAAGATATGAAACCAACCCAGATGCCCTTCAGTAGATAAAGAAAATGTGATATATAAACAAAATGGAATGTTTCCATCAGAAAGAATGGCATTGCCTCATTCATAAAGAAATGGAAAGACTTGGAAAAATCATATTAAGTGAAGTAAGCCAGAACCAAACAAACATAGGCACCATCCTAATCGAAATGAACCCCAAGATATGGAAAAAAAGGGTTTTATTTGTTGTTGTTTTTAATGTACTTTGTGAAGTTATTTCTTTATTCTTTCATCTTTTTCCTTTGGTGTGTCACTGTATTTGACTTTGGTACCTTGTGACTTGTTTATATGTGTATCTGATTTGGGAAAAGGAGGAGGAACAACAAAATGGTGAGACAAAGGACAAAGGGTGAACCAATGCAACAGTGATACTCACAAAACAATATATTGGAAATGAACTTTACACCTTAGGAGGGGAAGAGTTGTGGGGAGGGAAAGTGAGAGAAAAACGAAGGGAGGGGGGGTAACAATGTTCAACAAGAAATGTACTTATTACCTTATGTACGCAACTGTACATCACCTTGACAATAAAATTAAATTAAAAAATAGAAAAATACTACCTAAATAAATAATTACATATAAGTGAATAAGCAAAAGAGTAGGGTTAGGAAAGAATAGAAGGTTAAAAAAATAGAGAAATCAAATGCAGACAACAGTTAAGGAGTTTTTTTTTCCTATAAGAATTGGAAGAATTCGAGAAGGAATGAAGGAAAAACATGATAGATTTAAAAATGTATAACACAGGAGACATTTCAACAAGAATTACGTGGATACTGAAATACTCAGAAGAGAGAGGAAAAGATAGGTTGATGGAGAGAAAAAAAGATCATAATGATGAACAGAGCGACACTGATAAATAAGCAGTGGGGCCCTGGACAATGTAGGTGACATTTTCATGTGTTTAATGTATTTTTATCATATTCATAACTCCACTGTCCTCTCCTGTCCTCTTCCCCTGCTTTTGGTTCCTTTCATCTTCTCAAATATTTCCCCTTTCTCTTTTGATATCTTTTTAAAAAAATATAGATTCAGCATATGTAAGCAAATAAGTGTTATTTGTCCTTCTAAGTCTGACTTATTTTGCTTTAACATGATGATCCCCACTTCCATCCTTATTCCTCTCCTTTATAGCTGAACAAATGAGCAATTTTCCCAGACTTTCATATTTCTCTAGAGAACGATATAAGGAGTGATATAGATCAAATACATTGTACTCACAAACTGACATGTTGAATTATAGCCCCTTTTACCACTACTTAAAGATAATAAAAACACAACCTTATAAAAAGAAAAAACACTTCTCTAGATATTATGGAATAGCCCATCATAGGTCTACCATGTAGGTTGAAAGCTAGACTACTTCTTTCAAATGTGTGTGATCTGGGCAAAAGATGCGTAAGGCCCTGGCAGTGTGAATCCCTTTGAGAGACTGGAGGTGAAGAAATCAGAAACTGAGCATGTGACATTGTTAGAATTAGAACCACAGCTTCAGACACAATTGAACTCTAGTCTAAACTAAAGCTACATTTAGCTGACAGACCATATTCCAATATTTATTCTTCATAGGCCAACATTGAGACATGATATGTTTAGTGGAACAACAAAGATTAAAATGGAGTGTTACAAATCATAGAGCCACTGTGAACTATTGACTTAATACACAAATGCCCTCAAACAATGTTGGAAAGCATGTTTAAAATTAGTCCTGGCTACAGGCCCGGGAACTTTACAAGCCAATGAACCAGTTGGTAAGGTTGTTTTCATCATAACCATAGAGATTCTTGCTCTGCCCTTGTCGTCCCTCTGGGACGTTCTACACTTGCCATTGGCAAGTACCTCACCTGAAAACGTACGCTCTGATTGGCTCCTTCCGTAGCTTGCATGTAGTTGGGATATCTCCCCCAATGGGAGGACATGAATTTTGAGAGCTTGATGCTCAGTGTGACATGTTGAGAGGTGGTAGATCCTTTAAGAGGCAGATCCTAGGGGGAAGATATAACTGATCTCTTCCTTCACTCTGGGTTCCTGGCTTGCAGTGCTGTTGGCATGCCATCGACCTGATTCTCATCGTAGCCAAACTAATGATGTTCTTATACTTTTGATTCACCAGAGCTGGAAGCTAACTAAACCTTTGCTTTAACAAATATATCTTTAAGTAGTTGTACAAAGAAGTCATTTCACAGAGTAGCTTATGAGTACAATATATCTAATACCCAGACTCAGCCCTTTTGTTATAGTAACAGATAACACATTACTGCACCTGCCTATGGAAAGCACCAGCATGTGGCATCCTTCTTGGGCCAGGCTTCACAGGTGGCCAAAAAGTGACCAAAGGCAAGTGTCTGCTTACCTCTCCCTTTTCTTCTCCAACACAGACCTTCTTGTGGCCCCATATTCTTTAGGACAAAAGTCTGTGCTTTCTTATCAAAATCAAAAAGATCTTCCAAGGATAGCTCTTCGGGGAATAAATAGACTTTCTCTGTTTCTTGATGGCACTTGTGTGACTCACCATAGCCTTCTGGAGACAGCATTCTCTGTCTGAGATGTGCATCTCAGGGAAAAGCCGTGAGGGCAGGTGGCTATAGGAGAAGAAAAATGTACCCCAGACAGATTCCCTCAAACCATCGGGGTCTCACTACCACTCAAGCAAATGGAGTCTACATAGCTCCAGACTGCTGTTAAAAGGAAACAGGCAAGAGAACAAATAATTCCAGAGGAGGCTCAAGTAAAGGTTAGAGTTAAGCTAGAATGATGGCATCAAATACACCATAGAAGTCACAGCAAGGCTGGGCTCAACAGACTTAAGATCCTGTCCTCTGGGACTCTAAAGGACTTGGTAGCATTGATTTCACATGTGTCAGAGCATCACTGTCTCATACTCACTAAGAATGCTGAAACTACAGGCCACTTCAGTCCTGAAATTTTCTTTCTGGATTGTTACCAGTGAAATATTGCAAAGATCTAAGCACAAAACAATCAATTGTACTCAGATGTTTCCAGGGGTCAGAATAAGGGGAACATGAAATTCAAAGCAATTTTTTTTGCTACTTAGCATTTCTCATATCTACTAAAAATTATCCAAGCCTGGTACAATTAAAAGACTTTCTTAAAGATTTAGCAGTTCCCAGCATAGCCCTGTCAATTCCTATTAAAGAAGAGTTAATTTCTGCAGCTCTTTAAAGTGTGTTTTAACCAATGAGGTATCTATTCATGTTTTTGTGAATTCTTGAAGTTCAAAAGGTACTTTATTTAAAAACACTCAGCAGAAAAAAAATGTTTCAGAGATGTGACAATCATTCATATGGTATAACTTCTCTCAGTGCTTCTAACACAGACAATAACAAAGATATTTAAATGATCTTGTTGAATTGTAACCATCTTTATAATGCCCAAATTGGTGCCAACATCTACAGTACAATTTGTTGTGCTGTTGTGTGTAATGGCTGCTTTGTCACAGCCATGTAATTTTTTGATATTAGCACTGGAAGTAACTGCTCTCCTGTCTACAGACTATAAGTGATGGCAAAAATACTTTAAGAAGTAAGCATGTCAGCTGGGTGCCAGTGGCTCATGCCTGTAATCCTAGCTACTCAGGAGGCTGAGATCTGAGGATCACAGTTCAAAGCCAGCCCAGGCAGCAAAGTCCATGAGACTCCTATCTCCAATAATCCACCACAAAACCAGAAGTGGCACTGTGGCTCAAGTGGTAGAGCACTTGCCTTGAGCTGAAGAGCTGCAGGACAGCGCCCAGGCCCAGAGCTCAAGCCCCACAACCAGAAGAAGAAGAAGAAGAGGAAGAGGAAGAGGAAGAGGAAGAAGAGAAAGAAAAGCATGCTTGTTTTACTCCAATAGCCCATAAAAACTAGCAATAATTTTGACCCATCTAAAATATTTATTCAGGAGAGCCTACTTACATAAGAAAAGGCCATCTCTTAATAATATCTAATTCAAACAATATATAAAATACTTTTAAGATTCTTTTTAAACAATTTTATCATCTTGAAGTAGCAGTATAAAGGAGTTGCCACCTAACAGAGCAGTTTATGGGTACAAAAAATAGATCTTGATCAGTTTCACCCCCTTCAACATTCTCATCCCCCCCCCTTTACCTACCTCTCCTCTTTTCTTAATTTTAGGGTATATACAATGGATTCTCCTCTCCCTACTTCATTCGTCTACTACTCTCCCCTTGTCCCTACTTCTTCTGAAAGTAGCCATTTCCTGGTGCTTATTTTGTTGGGCTTTGACTTTGTCTTTCTAAAATATCACACTATTTGAGTTCTCCATAGAGTCTACTATACTTCAGTTAATTCACTTGTAACCACTTGCATACCATCCAACATGTTTACTTACAGATCCATAGGCACATTCTAACTACCACAAATGAAAGAAACCTTGCAAGATTCTCACAGGAGCTTGGCACCTCAAGCTGGAAATCCTAGCTTCTTAAGAGGCTGAAATCTGGGGATCAAGATTCGAAGCCAAGGGGAGTTCCGGGAAGATGGCGGAGGAGAAGCTGGAATCTGAACAAGCTCTTGCATAGAAAACAGTTTCAGAGTTCCAGTGAACAGTCCCAAGCCAGAGAATCACACCAAGTGTGCCATCACAGGACAGAGAGTTAGTCAAGAGAGGGGAAGCCAAGCAGACACATCTGAGCAGCTGCCGCTGTGGTGGCAGGGTCGCAGCGGCGACCACCGCCGCGGAGGCATACCTGAGACGCAGTCCGGGACGAAGGAGCCAGACGCAGCGGACGAGCGGATTCTACTCAACACCAGCAAGAACCGACAAGGAGCGGACAACTTCATCCTGCACTTTGCAGACCAGAGACGACCCGGGATCCAAGACTCCGCGTGAGTAGAAGCCCCGCTTCCTCACTCCTTCTCTGGGAGCAGAGGAGGGAAGGCCACCCCTCCCCCCCTCCCCCCCAGCACCAGTGATCTCCATCTTGGATACCGACAAAGCTCGGAGGAGCGGCTAGCTCCAGCTCAGGCCTTGGAATAAAACGAGTCATTTAGCAGGTCACAAGAACTTAACGGCGAAGTGACCTCACAGACTCAGTTCCATCCAAGGAAAAGTCACCCAGCTCAGGCGCCAGCCATTGGAGTGGCTCTCCTCACTGGGTAACCAGAGCCAGAGGCTGCCCCTCCCTCTAGCAGCCACCACAATCAATTGAAAAACAGAAACCCTGAGAATGGCTCCAGGCTGGGTGCTGTGAGTTTTTTTTCACAAAATAGCCCCAGGGAAAAGCTACTGTTCGTTGAAAGGCCTCAACTCTACCCAGAACCTAGCCTCATCACTGCATCCCCCTCTTTTGTGATTCTCAAAGCAGATCACCCTCCCAGTAAACTAACCTGGGAGGGGGATCTCAAAATCTTGGGTAAAGCAGAGCATTTTTCTGCCTGTTCCAACAAACTGACTTAAGAAACCAATCAAGCCACAGGACCTCAAGCTGACCAGAGACTCCAACCAGACTCTGGTTACAGACAAAAGGGAGATACAGGACTCTTCCCACCCCTCCCAAAAAAAAAAAAAAAATCAAAGAACTTTTTTTTTTTTCTTCATCTTCTTTTCTTCTTTTTTTCTTTTTCTTGTTTTGTTTTTTTTCGTTTTTTGTTACCTTATATATATATATATAATTTTTTTTTTTGCTTTTCTAAAACTTTTATTAATCTTTAATTTTTGCCTCTTCTGAAAAAATAATTGTTTTCCATTAACTTTTTTTTTTTTCTCCTCTTATAATTTTTATTTTAGGAATACGTGAATGTGTGTTTTCTTTTCTTTTCTTGTCTTCTTTCTCTTTTTCTTTCATTCTTAATTATCTTTTTGTTTTTTTTTTTTTGCTCTACTGAACTTCTGATCTTTTCTTCTCACTTTCCTATCCTTTCCATCTTTTCCTCTTTGTTCATCTTTATGTGACTTAACTCTTGTCCTGCACATCCTCAGATAAACCCGTAGTTAACCAGTAGACCCTATCCCCCATTGTGTACACACTTAATCCACAAACTTATTACTCAATTCAAAACCTCTGAGACTTAAATTCATTAATAGCAGTACTACCTCTTTATACCTATATAATATTTTAAGCATTTTTTTAAAGTTTTTCTCATCTCCTCTATGTCCCTCCCTTTCTCTCAACATATTCATATTCCTCTATAAATAGATGGTCTTTTAATCTCTAAAATAACATTAATTTTTACGTTTCTATTTTTTTTCTGGTCTCTTTTCATTCCCCTTTCCCTTTCTTCTTTTTCTCTCTCTCTCTACTTACATCCTACCCAACCTATTTCCTGCATTGTGATTAGGACATAGTTAACCCTCCCTGTGCCTCCCCACACCAATCTATTCCTATTTTTTACCCACATCTCTCCCTAACCCTAATAATTTCTGGTTTTCCAAATTCTTCTCTGCGGTTCGAAGTCCTTTAACATATAGTTGTTTGATGTCGAATAGATGTATCTGTTGAACTAGATTGTATCTGTAGACTATTGACTGTACAAATGCAAACTTTGGTTGATGGTTGCCTTAAGATAGTGTTCTAGCACAAAACTGGTGCTATCTTCATCTCAAATGGGCAGAGTAAGCCGGAAAAACACAAGAAAAATGGCAAATTCGGGTATCTCAATTCCCAATCCTGATAATCAGGGGTTAGAACAGATAATGAATAATCCAGAGGAGAGTTCCCAAACAGCTCTACAAACACTGCTGGCAAACATGATAAATGAAAAGTTTGACAACGTACAAAGGACTCTGTATGAGCGTGATAGGGAGAGAGAGGAGGCATCCCAGAAGTTTATACAGGAATATCATAAGCGTGAGGAAGCTACTCAAAAACTGATACAGGATTTGCGTGAACAACTTGAGAATACTCAAAGAGAAAGGGAGGAATGGCGTGAGCAGGCTGAGAACACTCAAAGAGATCTGCAGGAATCCCACGAACGGGAGGAAGCTAATCAAAGAGTAATACAGGAATTGAGAGACCAGGTAGAGAACACACAAAGATCACTAAAGGCATTCATGGAATCCATTAACAAAGAGCTGAAGGAAGTCAGGGAGACCACAAAGGGAATGCTGAATGGAACCCAACAGAAGGAATGGGAGCCCAAAGAAACCATAACCAATCAACTAAGTGATTTGAGGACAAACACTGAACACCAAATTAAGGAAGTAAAGAAATTCATACAAGACCTAAAACAGAGCTTCAACAAAGAACTTGAAGCCATCAAAGCTGACCAACTAGAAGGAAAAGAGATAAAAAACAAAGTAGAGAGTCTTGACAGCAGGTTAGACCATGCAGAAGATCGAATCTCAGGGATTGAAGACAGCCTAGATATTATAGAGAAAGAACATACAACCATCCAAGACAAGTCCAAGAAATATGATAGATCTATCCAACACCTGGAAGACACCATCAGAAGGCCTAATCTAAGGATGATGGGTGTAGAGGAACACCTAGAAACAGAAGTTAATGGTCTAGGAAATCTGTTTAACAGGATCCTAGCAGAGAACTTCCCAAACATGCAAAAAGATAGGCCTGTCCAGATACAAGAAGCCTTTAGAACCCCAAATAGACCAGACCAGAATAGGACATCCCACCGTCACATTATAATCCACACAGGATCAACTCAGAACAAGGAAAAGATCCTTAAAGCTGTCAGAGAGAAAAGGGTAATCACTTATAAAGGGAAACCAATTAGAATCACCTCAGATTTCTCAGCAGAGACAATCAAAGCAAGAAGAGCCTGGAATGATGTATGCCATGCCCTAAAAACAAACAACTATCAACCAAGAATACTGTACCCAGCTAAACTCTCCTTCATAACTGAAGGCCAAATAAAAACCTTCCATAGCAAAGAAAAATTGAAACAATACATCTCCACCAAACCAGCCCTACAAAAGATTCTTAAAGATGTCCTACACATAGAAAACCAACAAGACCGCAATAAAGGCCAAGAAACTGCACCCAAACTGAGAATCCAAGAACCATAGGAAGAACCCAGTTTTCGCAGCCCCCAAGAAGGTAGATAACATGGCAGGAACTCCCAAATACCTCTCAGTCCTATCTCTTAATGTTAACGGACTGAACTCTCCAATTAAGCGACATAGACTGTCTAGTTGGATTAAAAAACAAGACCCTTCTATCTGCTGCCTGCAGGAGTCACATCTTGCCCGTAAAAACAAACACATTTTCAATGTTAAAGGCTGGAACAAAATCTACCAAGCAAACGGACTGCATAAACAGGCGGGAGTTACAATCCCAATATCAGATAAAATAGACTTCAAATTAAAATTCGTGAAAAGAGATAAAGAAGGTCGCTACATACTAATTAAAGGATCTCTCCTTCAGGAGGATATTACAATTCTAAATATCTATTCGCCAAACAATGGAGCACCCAAATTTATCAAAGAAACACTACTTTCCCTCAAATCCCATATAGATCCAAAGACATTAATCGTTGGGGATTTTAACACACCACTCTCCCCACTAGATAGATCAACTCGGCAAAAACTCAACAGAGAAACCGCAGATCTAAACAGCTGCATAGATCAACTAGACTTAACAGACATTTACCGAACATTTCACCCAGCAGCATCAGAATACACGTTTTTCTCAGCAGCACATGGAACGTTTTCTAAAATAGACCACATTTTAGGCCACAAAGCAAACTTGTCTAAATTCAGAAACATTGAAGTTATACCTTGCATTCTCTCTGACCACAAGGGAATAAAGTTAGAACTCAACACCAAAAGCCACCAAAGAAAGTCCAGTATCACATGGAGGCTGAACAACACACTGCTGAATCATGAGTGGGTCATGGAAGAGATTAGAAAGGAAATTCAAATGTTCATGCTATTCAACAAAAATGAACACACAAAATACCAGCTCCTCTGGGACACAGCAAAGGCAGTACTCAGAGGCAAGTTTATAGCTCTGAGCTCCTACATCAACAAATTGGAGAGATCTGAAACCAACAATTTAATGACACATCTAAACCTCCTTGAAAAAGAGCAGCAAGATAAACCCCAATCCAGTAGACGGAAAGAAATAATCAAAATTAAATCAGAATTAAATGAATTAGAATCCAAAAAAACTATAGAAAGAATCAACAAAACAAAGAGTTGGTTCTTCGAAAAACTTAACAAAATTGACAGACCCTTAGCAAATCTTATCAGAAAAAGAAGAGAACACACCCAAATCAATAAACTCAGAGATGAGAATGGAAACATCACCACGGAAACAAGCAAGATTCAGAACATTATAAGGGAATACTTCTCAAAACTTTATGCTAATAAGTTTGAGAACTTGACAGAAATGGACCTCTTCCTAGCAAATATTGACATGCCAAAACTAAACCAAGATGAGGTAAACTATCTTAACAGGCCCATATCAAGCATTGAAATAGAAACAGCAATAAGAGACCTCCCAGCTAAGAAAAGTCCAGGACCAGATGGTTTTACTGCGGAATTTTACAAGGCCTTCAAAGCAGAGCTCACACCAATTCTCCTCCAACTCTTCAATGAAATTGAAAGAGAAAGCTCACTACCGAACACATTCTATGAAGCCATCATAACCCTCATCCCAAAACCAGGCAGGGACTCATCAAAGAAAGAGAACTATAGACCCATTTCTTTGATGAACATTGATGCAAAACTTCTCAACAAAATTTTGGCCAACCGACTTCAACAATTCATCCAAAAAATCATACACCACGATCAAACAGGATTCATTTCAGGGATGCAAAGCTGGTTCAATATACGCAAATCAATTAATATTATTCATCACATCAACAGGAGCAAGAATAAGAACCACATGGTTATCTCAATAGACGCAGAAAAAGCATTCGACAAGATCCAACACCCCTTTATGATGAAGGTTTTGGAAAAATTAGGAATCCATGGAACATTCCTCAATACAATAAAGGCTGTATATGACAAACCTACAGCCAGCATTATACTCAATGGTGAAAAACTAAAGCCATTTCCTCTTAACTCAGGAACAAGACAAGGATGCCCACTCTCTCCACTTCTCTTCAATCTAGTATTAGAATGCCTAGCTACAGCAATAAGACAAGATGCAGACATAAAGGGGATCCAAATAGGGAAAGAAGAAATAAAACTCTCCCTCTTTGCAGATGACATGATCTTGTATTTAAAGAATCCCATAGACTCCACTCCCAAATTACTCAAGCTGATTCAAAACTTTGGCAAAGTAGCAGGTTATAAAATTAACCCCCAAAAATCAATGGCTTTTCTGTATGCCAACAATGAGAAAAGTGTGGCTGAAATTAGGAAAGCAACTCCATTTGTAATAGCCCCACAAAAAATAAAATACCTAGGAATTAACTTAACTAAAGAAGTGAAGGACCTCTATGATGAAAACTTTAAAATCTTGAAAAAGGAAATCAACACAGAACTTAAAAAATGGCAAAACCTCCCATGCTCCTGGATTGGAAAGATTAACATCGTGAAAATGGCAATACTTCCCAAGGCTATCTACAAATTCAACGCAATACCTATCAAAATTCCACCCTCATTCTTCAAGGAAATAGAAGAGGCAATCCAAAAATTCATATGGAACAATAAAAGACCCCGAATAGCAAAAACGCTCCTCAACGGAAAGAACACTGCTGGAGGAATATCAATACCAAATTTCAAACTCTACTATAAAGCCATAGTAATCAAAACAGCTTGGTATTGGCATAAGAACAGACCTCAGGACCAATGGAATAGAATTGAAAACCCAGAAATGAACCTACAGACCTATAGCCATCTAATCTTCGATAAGGGAGCTAAAACAATAGAATGGAAGACAGACAGCCTCTTCAGTAAATGGTGCTGGCAAAACTGGTTAACTACATGTAGAAAACTAAAGCTAGATCCTTATATATCACCCTGCACCAGAATCAACTCCAAATGGATCAAAGACCTTGAACTCAAAGCAGACACTCTGAAAACATTACAGGATGGAATAGGAGAAACCCTGGGTCTCCTTGGCTCAGGCCGAAATTTTCTGAATAGAGACCCGGAAACACAACAAATCAAAGAAAGGCTGGACAAATGGGATTGTATAAGGTTGCAGAGCTTCTGCAGGGCAAATGACATAGCTAGCAAGATCAATAGAAAGCCCACGGACTGGGAGAAGATCTTTACTAGCCATACAACGGACAAGGGTCTCATATCTAAAATATACTTGGAACTCAAAAAATTAAACCACCCAACAACAAATCCTCAAAGAAACAACTGCCCAATAAGTAAGTGGGCGAAAGACTTAAAGAGAAGCTTCTCTGAAGAAGAAAGAAGGATGGCCAATAGACACATGAAGAAATGTTCAACATCCCTAGCCATAAAAGAAATGCAAATCAAAACAACATTGAGATATCACCTCACTCCAGTTAGAACAGCAAAAATCAAGAACTCTAACAACAACAGATGCTGGAGGGGATGTGGACAGAAAGGAACCTTACTTCATTGTTGGTGGGAATGTAAACTTGTTCAACCACTTTGGAAAGCAGTATGGAGATTCCTCAAAAGACTCCACATAGAGCTCCCCAATGACCCAGCAATCCCACTTTTGGGCATTTACCCAAATGATCACAAACAAGGCCACACTAAAGCTACCAGCACAACTATGTTTATTGCAGCATTATTTACCATAGCTAAGACATGGAACCAACCCAGATGCCCCTCAGTAGATGAATGGATCAAGAAGATGTGGTATATATACACAATGGAATTCTATGCCTCCATCAGAAAGAATGACATTTCCCCATTTGTTAGGAAATGGAAAGGCTTGGAAAAAATTATATTAAGTGAAGTAAGCCAGGCCCAAAGAAACATAGGTCCCATGGTTTCCCTTATTTGCAATATCTAGTATAGGTATGAGTCAAGCGGAAAAAGTCAGAGAATGTGATGTTAGGAAAACGAACCCTCAAATATGTATTTTAATGTTTTTGTTTCTTTCATGCATGTGTTTCTAACGCATTTATAAGATTATTTCTTTGTTGCTTTGTATGTCCCTCCCCCACAGTGTAACCCCCGCTTTCACTATATTTGATGTCAGTATAACATGTGGAGGAGATGGGGACAAACAAGTCGTTTAAGGATTCAGGTGGACCTGTTGCAACAATGAGAAGTACAAAAAGTCATGTCAAAACCAGCTTTACAATGTCGGTGGGGGGGGAGGGGGGGTATGATTGGGTGGGAGGGAGGGGGGAGGCTGGGAAGGGAGGTGAAGGGTAAACAAAGGAGGAGGCTACAATGCTTGGTAAGAAATGTATGCATTATCCTGCCCATGTAATTGTAACCCCTCTGTACAGTATGTTCTCAAATAAAATAAAATAAAATTTAAAAAAAAAAAAAGATTCGAAGCCAGAGGGGCCATGAAAATTTGTGATACTCTTATTTCTAATCACCAAAAAGCCAGAAGTGGAGGTGTGGCTCAAGTAGTAGAGAGCTAGGGAAAAAATAAATAAAAAGTAAAAATAAAAAGCCAAAGGATCGTGCCCAGGCTCTGAGTTCAAGCCTCAGGACCAGCACAAAAAGAGAATTGAAATAAAATAAATGCTGATAGACAATGACAAGAAGACTCCAATGTAAATGGTTTGAGCTGAATTTGCAGAGGTATTAGAGATGAGAAGCCATGGGCTCGGGATACTAGGTTCATGTAAACCAAAATAATTTTTCCTAGAAACTCAAATATAAAAAGCTTCCTTTAACATGAACCTCTGGGAAAGTTAAATTCACTAAATCACAGATGATCTTGCTATTTCCTTTCCCCCACAGAGCATGATCAGCCTGTCCTCTGTTCCAAACAATGACCCCGGTGTCTAAAGAGGAGTTGAAATAGACAAGTGGACCTACAGTTTACATAATTACCAGAACTGATGGCTATGGGAAAGCTTCACCTATCAGGCACCCAAGGAATTAAGTTTAGACCTATGCATATGGTCCCTGAGACCCTTGCGGCAGTGGTTGGTTAGCTCCCTGAAGCCACTGAACATCGAGGAGACTTTTGACAAAATCCATAGGGTTGCCATGCTGTCCTTTGCCCAGAATCTCATTGCACCTGACATTTCAGTAGATTTAAGAAGCCTTGAGGGAGACCAAATGCTTATTCTAGCTGATATTTACTTCCAAAAAGTCAGAGCTGTGTTTATATTCTCTTCTTGCTGCATACTAAATAATAGCCTTATGAAAAGCAGTGAAATCAGATAGGAAAAATATGACACTTAATCAAAGCCATATCGGGGACTGAGCAGCCCAGCTGTTCAAAGCTGCCTGAATAGATCTGTAGTGCATGAATGAGTGTAGGTAGGTGCCAGATCTCTGCATTTGTTTCTGTGAGTTAAAGCCAAATCCACACAGATCTGATGCTGGCCATGAGCATCTGGGTGAGTGGATGGCACCTGGGGACTGCCAGGTGCAGGGTGATAATTACCTCGCACTGCGGGTCCAAACTGCTCAGACCCTGAATCCTGTAGTCAGTACTTAGCACAGTTGTGGGACCCTGGACAATTCCTTGATTTTTTTTTCTCCAGGAAATGGAGGGTTTGTTTTATTCATAGGGAGACCTCAGTCCTTATAGAATTGTCACAAAGTCTAAATGGAAATATACCCATACCTTTTAACATAAAAATGAATATAAAACATCGCATGGCTTTTTTTCTGCTCGGCTTATAGCCACCATCATGGGAAGCGAAGGGTGAGAGGGTAGGAGTTTCCTCAATGTTTGAGGTCAATGTTGCAGAAAGAACAATTCACATTCTCAGTAGTTTGCTTAGCTTCGCAGAAACTAAACACACAACTTATTGGCTCTAGGACTTTTAATTTCTCAAGATAAAAATTCACTCATTTGCATTTGCCTCTCCAGAGGGAAAGGAAGTTCATCCAGTGAATGAGAGTTAAAGCACTGCACTCACTGAGAATGGAAATCAGGACTCTGCTTCTCTGGAGGTCTGTGGACAGTTCACTGCATCATTAATGATGGCCTAGGGGTACCACCATATGGAGTCAAAAGGTCATCCATGGGAAACCAGTAAGCCTGAGTATGAATCATTTGGGGAAAGTCAGCAACCTATGCCTCAGGTCCTGCATTGTTAGATTTGGCATAAAACCATGCTTCTTTCTGTCTAGCTGCTAAGACTGTGTTTGGTGCTCTTTTACATGAATGAGTATATTATTGAACACTCTTTGGAAATTTCAGTGTATGTTGATTGCCCACAAGCTTATTGTCTGTACAGCAGGAATTCAGAGAGAGACCAGGGCAAGACCACACCTATTTGTAATTATAACATTGCCCCTCTGTTTAATCTATATCAAAATTAATGTAGCCAACATAGTGTGACAATTTGGGAGAGCATACTTGGATATCTTCAGGCTCAGATTAGTTGCCAGAACTGCCATAACAAATATCTGAAAACAAATGTACTGTTGCAGTCCTGAGGGCAGAAAGTTTAGCATCAGGAAAGGCACTGGCAGGATTCTACTTCCTCTGTGGGCTTCTAGGAAAATGCAGTTCTTGCTTCTGCCTTTGAGTTGCTGCAGGCATGCTCTGGAGTGTGGTTCCAATGAGCCTGCCATGTCACAACATCCTCTTCAGGTCAGCTCCTCTGTGTCATCCTGAGGAGAGAGCACTTGACATTGGGTAAGGGCCCAGCCAACTGGTCCTGGCTGATCTTATCCTAAAGTCTGTCATTATATTGTGTCTGTAAAGCTCCTATTTACCAATGAGCTCATATTCACATCTGCTAAAGATTAGGACTTGTGTATAGTTTGTGGAGCCTGCCATTCATCAGAACTCAATTATGAACTGAAAGTATAAAGCTCTTTAGACATTTTTTTTCCCCAGCCAGACTTGATGCTGGTCTTCCTTGAAATGCTCAACATAACTTTGGCAGACTAAACAAGATCAAACCAACAAATAGGAATCCGAAGTTCTGCCATCAGGAAATGAGCACAGGGATAGCAACTACAAGGCTGGCATTGGAATACCAGAAGGTAAATGATTTTCTACAAGCTGGGTGACTCCCTTACTAGGGCCCCATAGCTAGGATGCCTCAGGACAGGTGGTGTAAACAACAGAAATCTAATTCCTGAGTTCTGCATGCTAAAAGTCCCAAAGCACAGGACCTACAGGCCTCATCCCCTGGCTTACTAATGGTCATCTATTCCAGTGTCTTCACACAGCCTTTGAACTGTGTGTGTCTGTGTCCGAATTTCTTCTTGCGAGGACACTAGTCATATGGGAGCAAGGCCTCTCGTGAGGCACCAGGTCCTAGTCACTCCTGATGCCTCTTAGGAAAGCACTGGGAACAACTGTAGCCACTCAGCAGCTCTCCCAAAAGAAAGCTTCCTCTCACCGTGGCTATAGCAGAGACACTCAAGTGACAGCTCCAATTAGTGGCCATTTGGGGCCATGTGACCATTGCTAAACTTATTACAGAGACAAGAGCTAGTGAAGCAAATAGGAATTCTACTATCAGAGAGAGAGAGAGAGAGAGAGAGAGAGAGAGAGAGAGAGAAAGAGACAGAGAGACAAAGAGACAGAGAGAGAGAGGAAGGAAGGAAGGAAGGAAGGAAGGAAGGAAGGAAGGAAGGAAGGAAGGAAGGAAGGACGGAAGGAAGGAAGAAGGAAGGCTGGGGGGAGGATGGGAAGGGATGGGAAGGGGAAACAAAGGAGGAGGCTACAATGCTTGATAAGAAATGTACTCATTATCTTGCCCATGTAATTGTAACCCCTGTGTACAGTATTTTCACAATAAAAAAAGAAAGAGAGAGAGAGAGATTAAGGGGGAGAGAGAAAGAAAAGAAGTATTAACTGCAAGCTTTGCATTTTCAAAAAGAATCTTCAGGGATTGGGCATCAGTGGCTCACACCTATAATCCTAGCTACTCAGGAGGCTGAGATCTGAGGTTCAAAGCCAGCCTGGGCAGAAAAGTCCGTGAGACTCTTATCTCCAATAAACCAATAGAAAACCAGAAGTGGCGCTGTGGCTCAAGCGGTAGAGCACTTGCCTTGAACTGAAGAGCGCAGGGACAGTGCCCAAGCACAGAGTTCAAGCCCCATGACTGACAAAAAAAAAAAAAAAATCATCAGGGGTCTGGTAAGGTGGTGCATGCCTGCAATCCCAGCATTTGGAGATGGAGGCAAGAAGATTATGAGTTCAAAGAAAGCCTGAGCTGCCTTTGAGGTCCCGTCTCAAAAACAAAACAATGGAACAACAACAAGTCAGATAGCTTCCATTAAGAGAGTGGCCTCTAGTGGTCATACCTGCCATCATTAGGGCCATAACACAAAGGTATAATCCTGGCAGCCATGATTCTATCACTGAAAAGCAGCATCTACGTGTCTTACAGATGGGAAAGAATGAAAGTCAATGCTTGATGGAGGGAGCCTGTGTCTTAAACAGAAGTCACTGTGGTTTTGGTTTTACTTTTTGCACAGCTGTGACCAGAACGATGAGAAAAGACCTCTCTGAGATGGTGGCCTTTCAGCTGAGACCTGTATTTTCTTTTAGAAGTCAAGGTGGAGGGAGGAGGGAGAGGTATACAATGATCTGAAAGAAAGAAGATTCAGAGTTCAGAAACCACACATGGCAAGTCTGAAATGACACTGAAGTATCTGGTATCAAAAAGAATCTTCCTGGGCTGGGAAGGTGGCTCAGTGGTAGAGCACTTGCCTTGCATGCATGAGGCCCTGGGTTCGATTCCCCAGCACCACATAAGCAAAAACAAAAAAAGCCGGAAGTGGCGCTGTGGCTCAAGTGGTAGAGCGCTAGCTTTGAGCTGAAGAGCTGAGGGACAGTGCCCAGGCCCAGAGTTCAGGCCCCACGACCAGACCCCCCACACACAAAAAAAGAGAAACTTCTACCACACATACCAATCAGAGGGACAGTGGCTTCTATGATCCTGAATGATCCCACCTCCTTCCCTCTCGACCTTATTTTTGTCTCTCTGCCCTGCTCTGACCTTATCTGCCATTCTTGTATCCTCAGTCTTCCAGTAGCATTGCTCTGCTGGCTCTTCTCTCTGCCTTTCCCCCATTCCTTCAAAACCTTGCTCACATTTTGTAGTAAAAAGGCCCACCTCACTACACTATTTAACACTCTATGCCATTAGCTCACTCTTACAGAAGCAATAAATATTGTGTTCTATTTTTCCTGTCTGCATATCTCCTTGTAGTATGGTACTTGGCTTATAAACATGTATTGCTTACTATCCCTTCTACTAGTACACAAACTGATTTTGTTTTGTTCATTCTATATACCAAGTATCTAGGACCACACCTTGCATATAATAAATAATTAATATCTTTGAATGGAAATATGGAGGAAGAAGGGAGGAAAGATGTATCTTCCCGTGCTTTTTCTTTTTACTGAAGCCAGTATGTATTGTAGAGTTCTTTGTCCTGAACACCAGAAGCCCATTATGTATTTTAGATCGCTTTGTCCTGACACCAGACTCGAATGTAATTACATAAATTAACCTCAGAAGAAGCTTCTTCACACTGTAGCAATTTTCTAGGACTGTGCCATTTATTTGATGGTCTTGAAACTGTGATATATAAGATGCTACTGGGAGAAAAATTTGATGAAGGATTAGGAAAATATTTGATGTTGGTCTTGTTGATCTAGATTGTTTCAGTGTGACAGTATTAATTGTAAGAGGATTTGAAAATGACTTAGAACCAAAAAAAGAGTATTTTATCTTAGAATAAGTATTCATCATATCTCAGCACAGATCCTGACACCTGCTGAAATTTACATTAATTATGAATACTGACATCCTAGGTTTAAACAATCCATGCTGTGTTCTGTCCATTTTACAGGATTATATAAGTTTGTCTTTGACTTGTCTTAACTTACAGAATATGGACTCCCAAACAACATGGAAAATCACATCAATATTTAGAAGGATGTGTTCTTCACTATTATAAGCTTTAAAACTAAGATCAATCTGTTTAACATTTTACCCAAAATTCCCTGAGGAGGTAAAAAAAAACCCTACTGACTTTTTTGGAGACAGGGGTAGCATAAAGTATGTTTATAAAAGCTTACTGCTGTGTATACATTGATCATGGGATGGACTGGAGGTCTGAAAACTCATTCCCATGATCCTTAAGAACCAGAATAAAATTCAGGCACAGAGGCCTCCTCCGTCCTCAAATTGGAAACATCTGTGTTGTCCACAATCTCACTCTTTCCCATCATCCACAGGGCAGCTCCTGCAGGAGTGGGGTCTTTTGAAAGGGTACCAGGCTTTCTGCAACAATAACACAGGATGTCCTGAATTTTTCCTTCACTATTTTTGGCTCTTCGATACTGTGGGGCAAATTTTCTACCGTCACTAATGGCCTTAGTCACTCTGGTTACAGAGATTGAGACAAGATCATGAGTCTCATGTTTCACTATTTGCCATAGTTTGTCATGCTATAAATTATTGTTGTGTGTGCTTTTAATGGAGAAAACTATTTGTGAAATAACTGTGTTTATCATATATGGCCTCATACATATATAGGAAATAAAAGATTAGTGAAATAAATTGGTTAAGGCATTCCTAAAATTCCTTCCACTCAGGATAAAATTTTAATTTAGGGTATTGGTAATAGAATACCCTTGAAAAGTTCCCATTTGACTACTGGTACTTTCTTTTTCCCACTTAAATCTTTTTTTTAATTTTTATTTTTTATTGTGAACATACTGTACAGAGGGGTTACAATTACATGGGCAAGATAATGAGTACATTTCTTATCAAGCATTGCAGCTTCCTCCTTTGTTGACCCTTCACATCCCTTCCCAGCCTCCCCCTGTCCCCTCACCCAACCCTCTTCCCCCCCACTCCCAGCAAAGTTGTAAAGTTCGTTTTCAACATGACAACTTGTACTTCTCATTGTTGTAATAGGTCCACAGTTATCCTTAAACGACTTGTTTTTCCCCTTCTCCACAAATTGTACCGACATCAAATATAGTGAAAGCAGGGGTTATACCGTGGGGGAGGGACATACAAAGCAACAAAGAAATAATCTTATAAATGCGTTAGAAACAAATGCATGAAAGAAGAAAAAACATTTAAATACATATCTAAGGGTTCATTTCCCTAACATCACATTATCTGATCTTTTCTGCTTGACTCAGACATATACTAGTTATTGCAAATAAGGGAAACCATGGGACCTATGTTTCTTTGGGCCTGGCTTACTTCACTTACTATAATTTTTTCCAAGCCTTTCCATTTCCTAACAAATGGGGCAATGTCATTCTTTCTGATGGAGGCATAGAATTCAATTGTGTATATATACCACATTTTCTTGATCCACTCATTTACTGAGGGGCATCTTGGTTGATTCCATACCTTATCTATGGTAAATAATGCTGCAATAAACATAGTTGTGCTGGTAGCTTTAGTGTGGTCTTGTTTGTAAACAATTGGGTAAATGCCCCAAAGTGGGATTGCTGGGTCAGAGGGGAGCTCTATGTGAAGTTTTTTCAGGAACCTCCATACTGCTTTCCAAAGTGGTTGAACAAGTTTACACTCGCACCAACAATGCAGTAAGGTTCCCTTCTGTCCATATCCCCTCCAGCATCTGTTGTTGTTAGAGTTCTTGATTTTTGTCATTCTAACTGGGGTGAGGTGGTATCTCAATGTTGTTTTGATTTGCATTTCTTTTATGGCTAGAGAGGTTGAGCATTTCTTCATGTGTCTATTGGTCATCCTTCTTTCTTCTTCAGAGAAGTTTCTCTTTAAGTCTTTAGCCCACTTATTTATTGGGCAGTTGTTTCTTTGAGGATTTGTTGTTGAGGGATTTAATTTTTTGAGTTCCAAGTATATTTTAGATATGAGACCCTTGTCCATTGTATGTCTAGTGAAGATCTTCTCCCAATCCGTGGGCTTTCTATTGATCTTGCTAGCTATGTCCTTTGCCATGCAGAAGCTCTGCAACTTCATGCAATCCCATTTGTCTAACCTTTCTTTGATTTGTTGTGTTTCCGGGTCTCTATTCAGAAAATTTCGGCCTGAGCCAAGGAGACCTAGGGTTTCTCCTATTCCATCCTGTAATGTTTTCAGAGTGTCTGCTTTGACTTCGAGGTCTTTGATCCATTTGGAGTTGATTCTGGTGCAGGGTGATATATAAGGATCTAGTTTTAGTTTTCTACAAGTAGTTAATCAATTTTGCCAGCACCATTTACTGAAGAGGCTGTCTTTCTTCCATTCTATTGTTTTAGCTCCCTTATCGAAGATTAGATGGCTATAGGTCTGTAGGTTCATTTCTGGGTTTTCAATTCTATTTCATTGGTCCTGAGGTCTGTTCTTGTGCCAGTTACTGGTACTTTCTTTATCTTACCAAATTGTTCATCAGAGTGCAGAGAGCAAGCAGATTTTGTTTACTCTGTCCAATAGTCTACAGTTTCTTTTTTCATGCTTTTTTATAGGTTCTCATAGTAAAAACTACTGCAATATAATGAATAATATATCACGTAACACAGAGCAATAGCTAAATGACATATTCCCATAGCTATAATTGTAACAGTCCCCATGTATATGGATGCATTATAAAACTATATAATAGGGGCGGGGGGAGATGGGAAGGGATGGGAAAGGGAAACAAAGGAGGAGGCTACAATGCTTGATAAGAAATGTACTCATTATCTTGCCCATGTAATTGTAACCCCTCTGTACAGTATTTTCACAATAAAAAATAGAAAAAACTATATAATGAATAGAAATAGTTACTTAGGATTGAGATTGATGAGTACTAATGATTAAAGCAAGATATGTAGACAACCAACCCAATTCGAATATAAGGATAAGAAAAACATGATCACAAACAAGGCTATACTAAAGCTAACAGCACAACTATGTTTATCATAGCATTATTCACCATAGCTAAGATATGTAATCAACCCAGATGCCCCTCAGTAGATGAATAGATCGGGAAAATGTGATATATATATATATATATATATATATATATATATATATATATATATATATATATATATAATGGAATTCTATGTTTCCATCAGAAAAAATGACATCATCCCATTTGTTAGGAAATGAAAAGACTTGGAAAAATCATATTAAGTGAAGTAAGTCAGACCCAAATAAATATATGGTTTCCCTTATTTGCAATAACTAGTATACATCTAGGATAATCTTATCAGATAAGCAGAAAAGTTCAAAAGCTATATACATATGACCATATAAGATGATGCTAAACAAAATGTACCCCAAGATACGGACACAAGAGGTTTTCTTTGTTGATGTTGTTTTTATGTACTATACATGGTTTCTTGACGGTAGCATAAAAGGGATACAGTTGTGTTCATCTCCCTAGGAATGATACACAAGTTTGCTCATATGCAAGCTGTAATGACTGCTATCTCTATGTCACCAGCAATATTATGAAACTGCCAACTATAAGGAGTATACTGATTTCAAAGATATTTAAAAAAATTGTAAAAAATCTGTACCTTAATCAATGAAATCCAAGAATCCTCTTGTAACTTCATACTATACTAACTGCTGAAATGGTAAGATAGGAAACAGAATAGACTAAAAAGCCTTCTAGCCTCCTTTTACTGTTTCTAAATAAAACTTGATCTTTAGAGAATCAGTTCTAAACTCTGAGTAAAATAGTAAGAAGATCTAACAAAGGCATTTTAAGAATAGCAATGTGAACATGCCAAATTTCTAGTTAAAGTAACCTAGCAGAGCCTTGTGCACACAAGCTTATATTTCTTTGTATATAAGTTCAATGCCAATATTTTGGAATCTGCTTTCCCCACATTGTAGGTTTAGAAGCACTTGTGTTCACTTTCTGGATGATCACTATTGGTGGAAACCTTGTGACAAATCAAGAAGCAATCAAAAACCTTATGAATCCTTAATATACAATGACTATTGGCTCTTATCAAGCTTCTGCTAACCAAAGCCCATCCAACACAGCAAATAATAAGGAATTTAAATTGCTGTTCAAATTTCTTACAATCTCAGTCACTTCAAATCCATTTAAGAAGTGGGCAGGAAGGAATACACTCTCAACAGAAACAAAGACTTCTCACATTTCTTCACAATGTTCTTTAGATTACAATTTGCATGACTAAAATCCAGTCTGTGTTTGTGATAGAAAACAAATACTGACATTTTTATCACAGTTCTTAACCTTGATGGAAATGGCCCATGAAATTTGTGCACAAGGGACATATTATCCAAGCAGAAAAAAAATCTTTGAGTGAGGCAAGATTTGTGCCACTTATTACGGTCCTGAGAACAAGTGGAAAATATTTACCAGGCCATAATTTTAAGTAGCCTGTCTTCCTCAAAGGAAGTACAAAGTAAATGAAATAAAACTCATATTCTTTCCAACTCAACCTGGCACAAACTGTACTGGCATTTGGATGAGCAATCAAGGATTTCCTCCCTCAAACATATTATAAATTATGGACAGATCCAAGCATCAAATAAAATAGCCATGCCATGTGGGGTTGGAGGAGTTCTCTGCCAATACAAGGCTGGTGCTTGTTTTCAAATCACTGTATGCCGCATTCGTGATCTTGTAACCCTTCCCTACCCTCTCAGTGAATTGAAAAATGGTTTTCAATTCACTAAGAGGATGCACACTAGTAAGATTACAAAATAAATACTGTACATTGGAATTGCATGAAAAATATAATACATATAAGTTGAGTGAGAATAATTATCAGGCCAAAGAAACCCAAACACTGTCATACATTTAATATTTAATCCTTATAGGCACATTATTACATTTAGATATTTTTGTATAGTAGCTTGCTCTTTCCTATAAATAATAAATTTAAGCCATGGCTCATGCCTGTAATCCTAGCTACTCAGAAGGCTGAAATCTGAAGATCACAGTTCAAAGCCAGTCCAGGCAGGAAAGCCCGTAAAACTCTTACCTCCAATTACACCAGAAAATTGGAAGTGGTGCTGTGACTCAAGTGGTGAAGCAAAAAAGCTCAGGGACAGTGCCTGGAGTTCAAGCCCCACATCTAACCAAAAACAAACAAAAAATTTAAAACCAAATTAATCTTGATCCTGGACTTGAAAGCTCAAGTGTCCTTCAAGGGTTCATACATGGTTCTTCTTCCACAGATGAAGAAACAAAAGCTCCACATGGTGACTGTTGCCCAAGATGTTAATATAGGAGAACTGAAGCTGAATGCAGGTTCCTGAGCTCCCACACCAAGGCTCCTGCTACTTTCCCACATAAATCATAGGACAACAAAGCCTCGGAATCACAGACATAGCTAAAGACAGCCAACTTCCTCAAAGGCCTAGCTTGACACATCTAGGAAAAAAAGTCTAGGAACAAATTTCTGAGAATATTGGATTCTCTTTAGGGTAAACACTGGGGGTCGGTGCCACTGAATCGATTGATTCCTCACACTTGATGGACATCCATTTAGCATCCATGGGCAGCTCCAAAGTTCATTACTGACACTAATTGGTAATTGTGCACAATATTCCTTCAAGGTAAGCTAAGTGTTATTAGCTTTGCAGCACAGATAAGGTATCCAACTACACATGTTATGTGTTTGTTGTCAGGTGCCCTAGATACAAAAGCTCATAAATGTGTCCAGAATCCATTAATTTCTAGAACAATGGGATACTAAGAGCATAGTGTTTAAATCTAGTTTACAGCTTATGCTCAGGCCCTAGTGCTTGACTAAAATTTGCTTTAGATTTGCAGTCCTGCCAGGCTCGTTGCCTGCAAAGCCAGCCAAACAACAGATGCCTACTTAGCCCATCTCCCCTGTCCACCATCATTGTAGAGGGCTGGGTACGGGCTATGTGGCCTTCTCTAGGAGAGAAGCCTTCCTGCCTGGAGCTTGCTGTGCAACCCCACTTCAATTAACCACTAGAAAACCGGAAGTGGTACTGTGGCTAAAGAGGTAGAGCATTCACCTTGAGCTGAAGAGCTGAGGGACAGCAATGCCCAAGCCCAGAGTTCAAGCCCCATGACCGACAAAAAAAAAAAGATGTTGCACAGAGGGGTTACATTTACATGAGTAAGGTACATTTCTCGTTGAACATTGTTACCCACTCTATTATTGCTTCCCCGCTATCCCTTCCTTTCCATCCTCCCCCCATCACCACGAAGTTGTAAAGTTCATTTTCAACATAGTGCCCTGTGAGTATCATTGTTGCAATGGGTTATCTTTTGTACTTCTTTCAACATTTTGTTATTTCCCTTCCCTTCCCCTAACCAGATGAATGCATATACCAGACAGAGGGTATCAGAATCAAAGGCAGAGATTCATAATAGTTCAAGAGCTATGAACATATGACCATACAAAATGACTAATTGAAATGAACTCCAAGACATGAAAACAACAGGTCTTTTTTTAATTATTGTCAACCTTGATGTCGCCAATGTACTGCATCTAGTTCTTTCTTATTATTTTATTTCATTTTTCTTTTCCCATTGGTTTATCCCTGGCAATCTCTGTCTTTGATTCTGGTACCCTCCATACTATACATGCATTTATAGGAGTGTGTTTTTATCTCTAATCAAGTTCTTCATAAAACATCCAACCAATTTTCTCAACCAGGTGCTACGTGTCTTGCCTACATGAAATACTGGGCGTGAAACATTACCATTCAGGTAACTTTGAACCAGTATCCTATCTGACCAGACTTTTACTTAGGATGAGATCCTTTTTAATAAAATAAAAAAGAGGCCAGGCACTTGCAGCTGATGTTGGGGAGACTGAGATTGAGAGGCTCATAGTTTGAGACTAGCTCCTTTAGAAAAGTCTGTGAGACCTTCTCAACAGAGAACTAGGCATAGTGCTATACACTTGTTATCCCAGATAGACAGGAAGCCCAACATAAGTGGATTATACCTAGGTATGCACCTGGGCAGGAAGCAAAACCCTATCTCAAAAATTAACCAACAAAAATCAGGGCTAGTAAGCCTGAGGTCTTAAGTTTAAACCCTCAAATCACCAAAAGGCTTGTGTGAATAATCAGAGCTCATAATTACTGCTTACTATGCCCTGGGAGTTTAAATAAATTGTCTTTCTTTACCTCAGTAGCCCTATAAAGTAGGAATCATCAGTAGCACATTATAAATCATTAAGTGGTACTAGAAGCAAAAATAACTTACACAAGGGCAAAACTAAGAACTAAGACTTATACCTATACCTATCTGCAGTTGATATCCATGTTTTCAATCAGATGCCATGGCTGTATTTACAAAGGCAACAGCAGGAAAACTGTGATACAACCCCATCCCCCTCTAGCTGATCATATTTTCTCTCTCTCTCTCTCTCTCTCTCTCTCTCTTTCTCTATCTTTCTCTCTCTTAGCTAAAATCAACTGAGGCACTCAAAAAAAGGAAGTCAAGTGGAGGCTTGCCCACCCTTAATCAATACCCTGAGATGCATTCTAAATTGCTTGAGGTAATGAATGTAAGCCAGAAATGGAGTTATCGATATGCTCTCCTGAAAGCTAACCAAGATTAATAAAGAGCTGTTCCAATGTTGATGGGCATAAACTTGCCAATGACTGGGATCCTGGCATTCAATATATCAGCCCATTCCACCTTTGTAAGAAAAAGCCAAAGGATGTTCACATCAATGTTACAGATGGAATGCATATCATAGTTTCTCTATGGTGATTAAAATCCCTAGCTTTACATCCCAACTGTGCCACCCACTATCTGGGTGGTGTGGGGCCACTTAAACATCAGAACCTCCATTTTCTCTTCAAGGATGGACATTCAAGGTTCTACCACAAGATTGCTGTGAAGACTTAATGAAATGGTGAATATAAACATTTACCACTATGCCTGGCCCATCAAGTGTGCTCCATGAACGAAACCATTCTTATTAAACCATTGACAATCTATGCACAAAATAGAGAGATACAAAGGAGTTGGAACAGGTCATCTTTTCCATCAAGAAATTGAAACTCCCTTTGGTAAGACCAACAGATAAATCAGAGAACACAGAGAAACCTACCACGAAGTTCTCACAGCCTGATGCAATGGGTCAGAGCTTTTCAAACCTTGCATGCAACACTAGTCCCTTGGGGGTCTGTAATTGGCATCCCTTATTCCATGGATCTAGGGTGGACTCTGAGACTGTCTCTTTATTATTATTTTTTGCAGCTCCCACATTAGCCCTCTCATTGCTACGCTTTGCATAGTGAAACCATAACCATTTAGAAGTGGGGTAGGCCTGCCCAGGAAGGCAGAAAGGTAAAGGCACATATCAGAAGGTGGCAAGTGATCTTCCATGTATGGAGAGTGTCATGGTAGACATTGGGAAGGGAGGAAAAGCATGTGGGACTATGAGGAAATTTCCAATTGGCTGGAAAATCTCTACTCTGGCCATTCTGGAGAGCAGTAGGGGCAGCACCCTGCCTTACAGTCAGCAGCCCTCAACCCTCACTAGCCCCAGAACCACCAAGGCTGACTGTAAATACAGATGCCTGTGCCACCCCCAGAGCTCAGTGAGATGATCTGGCTCCAGTAAACCTGTGGAATTCATCTGCAAGAATAGCATGCCAACTGCAAGTAACCACCTACCTTGGAAATCTGCTAGGTTCACATGTGCCAGTAGTATCTATGACACTTTCACCTGGTAGCTGAATGCTCTACAAAACTGAAGCAAAGTAAATCTGTTTAAGTAAATCTGGCCCACTCAGGCATCACAAATAACTACTTAATTTTGGAAAGATTCATTAATCCCAAAGTTACACACACACACACACACAATGTGTGTGTCTATGTATATAATTTCTAATCATCTATGCCTCTGCAGATAAAGGCTCATGTACTATGTGATATATCTTTTCAATGAGTTTTAGAAACTGGTGTATATTTAATCTTTTCCTCCCTTAAACATAGAATAACCATTTTCTCTTTGTTAGTCAGGAAGGGCATCAACCCCTTCTCATAATTCATAGGAATACTGACTGCCATCTCTGAAGCGTTTGGGAAAATCTTGTCATCGGGCCACTGGACCCCGCTGATTTAAATACCTCAGGTTTTCCTGGTACTTATTCAGCGAGACATTTCTTCTAATTCATTTCTTCTAATTTGTCCTTCCCTCAAAACCAAAGCAATCCCCAGCCAATCATTTGTCCCTGATATTTCTGTGTAAAATAAAGAAAATATTAAGTGTGTCTATGTTTAAATCACCTTGAACAAATTAACTGCATTCCTCATTGAGAAAGGATGACAATTTTTTATGCTTTATAGTCTCTGTGACTCTGTGAGTCTTTGATGTCCCATACCCAGAGACCTCCTATTTAGCCAAGCACTCCTAAAATAGCAAAATTCCCTTGGCCCATGAAGGACATTCAATGCCTATTTCCCAATGCATTTTCTTGAATGATGTTTCTCTACAATTTTACAGCATTTTAACATAAATGGAGGGAAATATAGAGAGACAGAGAAAGGTAGAGATAGAGAAAGGAAGAGGAAGGAGAGGAGAAAAGTAGGGAAGGGTAATAGAAATAAAGAGGAAAAGAGAAAAAAAGGAGGAAGGGAGGAAGAAAAAGAAGGAAAGGAAGAAAGGGAGGGAGGGAGGGAGAAATGAAAGGAGGGAAGGAAGAAGGGAAGAAGTAAAATAAAGTCTTAACTTTGGGGTAGACACTGATGCACTAAATATTAGATTTGTGAACCTTTCACATCATTGATCTCTCCATTTCAAAAGAGAAAAGACAAAATAAAAGAAGTCCTTAAAAAGACATAGAGGAAGCTGGGTGCCAGTGGCCCATGCTTGTAATCCTAACTACTTAGAATGCTGAGATCTGAGGATCACAGTTCGAAGCTAGTCCAGACAGGAAAATCTGTCAGACTCTTATCTCTACTAAACTACCAAAAAGAGATGGAAGTGTAGCTCTGGTTCAAGTGGCAGAGCACAAGCCTTGAACAAAAGAAACTCAGGGACAGTTCCCAGGCCCTGAATTTAAGTGTCAGAACTGGCACTAAAATAATTTTTTTGGTCGATTGTGGGGCCAGAACTCTGGACCTGGGCACTGTCCCTCAGCTCTTCAGTTTAAGGCTAGCATCCTATCAAATAATTTTTAAAAAATTAAAGAAAAACATGGAAGAGAAAGAAAAGGAAGGGTGATAGAGGAGAAAAAAATTAATTAGGTTACATTGTTTCCATGGAGGGACACATAGACTGATCCCCTCTTGTGAAATATCCTGATTTTAAAAAGGCACTACCAATTGTAACATCAGTCCATGCCTTTTATGTGTCAGTCAGTGTCAAGGTCAGGAGATTGTCATAACTTTAATCTCATTTTATAGATACAAAGTAAAACCATGGAATTGATCCTAGCTCCCAAATCCATATACAATCTTAACCAGTTTGTCAAGTAAAATGCATAGATAAGAGGCACAAGTCTTATAACTCGAATGTCTTAGTGCATGGTGCCTATATTTCTTTCTATTACTTTCAAACAGGAAGTTTAAATGAATTTTCATTCAGCTGTCCTTAATTTTCACTAATCAGGGATTCAAAGACTAGCTATAAATTTAAATCAAAACTCTTAGTCAAAACAAAAACCTCACTCCTTGCTCTTTGAAGTTCACTTTTCCAATGGAGACTAAAATGTCTTCCAAGACTAATATAGAATTCCTAGAAGTGCCTGACCTTGAATTTTCATGTCCTAACACAAGTATACTCTGTGGTCATTATCATATGATTATTGATGTATTTCCATTATTCATCCTTCTCTGTTCATTAATCAGGATAACATCCTGTAAACAGCTAAATCTGTACAGAAATATAAATAGACTGGAGTTCACTTGTTATTCACCAAAATATCAGGAGACCCATGGGGAAAAGCTTACATTACAAACAGCGTGACCTGGTAGCAGCCTTTGACGGTCAATCTCATTTGATCTCATTTTTTCTCCTTCTGATCATGAAATTAGGAGCTTAAAAAGAAAGAGTTCAAAAGAATAGTGAGTTGTTTCATGATATTTGACAGTAAAGAACTTTTAAGATAAAATAGGAAAAGTAAGAGGTTATCCAATACTTGTAATTTATTGTTTACTCTGTTTTATTTTTTTGTATTTACCATGTTTAAAACCTCTACACAGCTGATATCTTAGATTGAGTCTTCTTAGAAGCAGGCTCTCAAGGACCTGCAGTGGCTTATTCCTAACCATTGTAGGGAACCCTGGAAAGGAATTTGAGAGAGAAATAGGGAAATAAAGACAGCCATTGAAGGCTGTGTTATCCAGCTGGTTGCCACCATAGGAGAATGGAGCTGAACTTCACTTAAACACGTGTGTCATCATTATATGCAAGGTACATATGTGAAAACAGAACCCTGTATCCTGAGTGTATGGATGGGATTGGGAAAGATGGAGAAGAATGATGGAAAGGGTGGCATTGTTCAAGCTTCATTGTACTGACTCATTGAATTGAAACTCATTTGTACAGCTACTTAAAGGTAATAATAAGGAGGGAGGGAGGAAGGTCAAGGGAAGAGAAGGGAAGAGGAAAAAAAGGAGGGAAGGAGAGAGAGCGGAGAAGGAGGGGAGGAAAAGAAGGAATGAGGGGAGAAAATTTGTTGGCATTCATTCTATTAGGAGGATGTGAAATGGACTAATCTTAATAAGAAATACCAATAGAATGCAGAAGTGACTTGCAAAAGAAAACAAAATGTAAAGAACACGGTTTCAGGGTATGGACCTACCAGTTCCCTTCAGCCATTTATTTGAGATCCTCCCTGGACATTGGTTCCCCAGAGCACCTCTGAGCTGGAGGCTTCCACAGCTTTAGAGAAAAGCTCAGGCAGAAGACATAATCGGGGAGTGCTGGAAGTCAACCTGCAATGTAAATCAGGAGACAAAAGAGTTTCAGATGGTTGTGCACACTACCTGCTACAGAGCATGTGCTGGAAATTCTCACAGCATTTCCAGTAACTCTAAGACTTATTATTATACTCATTCTAAAAAGGAAAACATTAAAGCACAGAGAGAAATGAATGCCTGCATTCATTCAGACAGCAAATTGAGCACAGAGCCCGCTTTGAGGAAGGCAGTATGTTCCCAGTCGAATCGCTTAGGCTAATATCTCATATCATAGACTAATATTTAATATCATAGACTCATAGCTAACACTTGTTTTAGATACTACTAATACCCAGTCTTATGTTACTCTGGACAGACAGCCTAATGTAACTGTATAAAGATAATTACACCGAGACTCTCAAAAGAAAAGATATGATTTTCACCAACTAAGGAGACATGATAGAGACTTATAGCTCTTTTCATTGTGAAATCCTGATTCTTTTTAATTCTGGCACAGTTTTCTAGCACTTGCTAGGTACTGAATAGAGGATGAATGAATGAAGCATTGGATGTATGGCTGGAAACATAGACAACTTGTATAAGGTCAATCATGAATACATAGACATTGACTTATTTCCAAAGAATATTATTAGCCTCCTGTTTAATAGAACCATCAGCCATTCACAGTTTATTAACTATTCTTCCATTCACAAGATCATAGCTTCTGTTTTTAAATTTTATTTTCTTGTAAAGATGCAGTACAGAAGCGTTAGTTATATCAGTAAGGTGATGAGTACATTTCTTGTCGAGCATTGTTACTTCCTCCTTTGTTTTTCTCCTACTATCCTTTCCCTCCCCTGCTCCCCCATTCCTCCCCCCACAAAGTTGTAAAGTTCATTTCCAATTTAGTGTCTTGTGAGTATCGTTGTCACAATGGGTCATCCTGTGTCCTTGTTTCAGCATTTTGCTATTCCCCTTCCCCTCTTCAAATTAGATAACTGTGTCTAAAGATGCAAGGTATCAAAATCAAATACAGTGACATATGAGGAAGAACATACAAAAGAAACAAAAAAATCACATAGAACATTAAAAACAACGACAACAAAGAAAAACCTCTTGTGTCCATATCTTGGAGTTCATTTCACTTAGCATCATCTTCTATAAGACCATACCTTTCTAACAAGAATGCCCAAGTATTACTAGAAGCCTCCAGAAAATTCTTAATGACTACCCCCAAAATCATTCAAAGGACAGGTTGTGGATAGCTACCAACTTCCTTTGTCTGTCCCTTCTGGATTCCAACTCCCCAGGTGGCCTTGCTTCCCATAGGTAGTTCTGATCCCACAGGTACCACCCCTGTACAGAAGCCCTCATGAACATCAGACTTCTTGGGGTCTATGAGAGCCACTCGTAAGAAACGGTTCTCGCATATTGACTCCCAGTTTTCTCTTTCTCCAGGACATGGATAGCAGTTTATAGGACCATGGATCCAAAGGCAACACAGACAGGTGGTGATGCCTAAGGATGCCTTCCAAAGCCAGGCTTGGATGGCTTGCCTCTCTGTGTTGTAGGAGTCCTGTCGCTGAGACCTTCTCCTCCTTCCAGATCTGAGGTGTTCTGTCAGCCTGTTTGCCCTTGTCTGGATCCAATATAAAAGTAATGCTCCAGCTTGGTCCCAGGCTTGTTCATTTAAACATGATTGGATGCATGAGATTAATATCCATGTACGAGTTACATATACAACATTTTATATAAAGTTGGAAATATTAGCTAATAATACTTTTGCCATCTGATACTCTCCTTACTCAAGTCACTAACCCTCTAGCTTGTTCTTTGCTGTAATATACTCAGAATGTAAACCGCAGCATATCTGAATATATTATATCAATAACAAACTCAAAATACATAACAAAAATGAATTTTAAGTTAAAAAATCTCCTTTTAGAATTTTCCAATAATATTTACTTTCTTGATTTAATAACGTGATATTTCCAATGATAGTATAAAGAAAGACCATGTCTTAATCAAACTAATGAGTCTTTAATAGTGAAATATCAGGACTTGGGTCAAATAGATAAGGTTAGTATTTTAAACACAAGAACTTTCCCTAACATTTTTCAAATAATATTATGTAGCTGGCCTCTAACTATAAAGCAAATCTTAGCATGATTGGAAAGTCCTGACTTAAATGTTGATCTTTTCAAGTCAAATGGCAATGTGCTCTTTTGAAGGATGATCTTTAAGTGGCAAAACTTGGAACACATTTACAAAAAAAAGTTTCAAATTTCTGAGATATTAGTTTCCCATAAAATAGAGTGGGAGGGGCATGTATATCATCATGCTTGAGAGAGAAAGATGATTTTCTTAACCTAGGAAGTTCATTGAACCTTTCAGTGAATGTGCATACAAAAATCATTATATTTGGCTTTTTAACCATTCCGGGGGGAGCAGCCAAAATAGTTACCCAAACCAAACGCAAAGGCTGTCTTTAAGTGCTAACTCAACTTCAATAATAACAGTACATTAAAATTATGTAGCTTCAAGTTGTAAGAAAAGTAGAGATGCAGTTTATGACATGAATTTAACCTTTGAGAAAAAATACACAACTAAGATGTTCAGAAACTTAAAACAGAGAGCTATCTATAGACATCTCACAACAATAATTGTCATTGACTGTGAACATACATCAGCCATATGAAGTAGAAAAAAGACCTGGGACAATAAGGAACCCTCTCTTAACAAACACTATATATAATCAACACTCTTGCTGTAATAGAGATCAACTCAGAATCCCAATCTACTATTTGTAAAGTGACTCTCAATAGAGAAATGGTGAATATGGCAATGTTAGTTTCTTCCTTTCTTTCTTTCTTTTTTTTTTTTGTCAGTCATGGGGCTTGAACTCTGGGCCTGGGCACTGTCCCTCAGCTCTTCAGATCAAGGCTAGCACTCCACCACTTGAGTCACAGCACTACTTCCAGCTTTCTGATAGTTTATTGGAGATAAGAGATAAGAGTCTCACAGACTTTCCTGCCTAGGCTGGCTTTGAACCATGATCCTCAGATCTCAGCCTCCTGAGTAGCTAGGATTATAGGTGTGAGCAACTGGCACAGAGTTACATTTTCATTTTTGTGTGAAACAAAAGTTGCTTGCAACAGTACACAGAAGACTTGGGGCAGTGTGGTATTGGGGTTTTGAACTTGGGGACTCCTCATAACTGAGGATTAAAGGGCTTTCATGGACTTGCTTGAGAGAGGAAAGTGACTGCATTCTTTTCGAACTATAAACCTCATCAAATCTTTCAGAACAATTTTCACATCAGACAGAACCTCTCATTTGATTTCTCTTCCAGTCCACTTGCCAAGAAGGCATTGTTTCTGTGCTGACCAAAGGACATCACTGATGATAGCTGGGAGCTTACAGTGGACCTCAGAAAAAGAGGAATTATAAAAAGTAATTCATACCTTCTGCATGATTGAATTGTACAAAAGCAGACTGAGTGAAAACTCAGGTCAGGGGTGTGTAGAGACTGTGATTGCTAGTCCTGCCTGGGTAAACACATCAAGTTGTTCTTGTGGGAAGTGACCACTCCGTGGACAAGCTGCAGGGCTCATTGTGCCACAGCTGATTTTAGATTGCGACACATACATACATCCATCTCTCACGAATGGATATTTCCTTACCACTGCTCACAAGGCCTTCAAACAGAGCTTTGGTTTGCTTAGATCTATTTTCAATAACAATTTGTCTTTGAACAGAGCTAGGAACTGTCCATCAAGCAAGTTTCAGTAATGGACATTTTTCTGTCTCTCTATGGTTATAGAGAACTCTGACTCCCTCAGATCATCACAAGGTGGGTAATGTTCTACTGCTGTGAATAGGGGAGAAAAGTGGTTGGTGAGAACATGATAGCGTGGCACACCGGGAATGCCGAATCATGGGCCTGCAGTGACGGTAATGAGGTCCTTTGCTTTTTCTGTTGAACAGTTATAAACATTTCCGAAGAGAAGCTCTCTGTTGTTGTACAAGATGCTTTTATCCTCAGGGAATGATGACAGGAGATTGAGAATTAAAATCTACAAATGTGATTCTAAGCGTCTGCACTAGTGTTCTTTATAGAACCATCAGGACATCTATCCTGTCTTTCAGGCTGATAAGCAATTGTATGTGCATAGTCTCTGGTTCCTGGGAGCAGACTGAGAATATGAGCAATGACTCAGAAGAAGACCGATGTGCATTAACATGGAGGTATAAATGTTATAAGAAGGACTAGTGGACACTATTCTAAATTATCAAAATTATATGAATATGCAAATGAAACTTCATCTATCTCAATTTTATTACAGATACACCTAGTGTAGACATCCACATTTGTAGAGACCTCCCATTAAGCACAAATATCTACTTGTAGTGTCTAAGTAGCTCGAATATCTAAGTGCTAGACAAAAGGGTACTTCCTACACACAATGAAGGTGTTAGATGAGCTTTATAGAATGTATCAAAAGAGAATGTTTACCAAATATAATTCAATATATAAAATGCAATATAATAAAGTCTTAGAGACCATATGGCATGGCTCTAAAACCAGAGAATACAAGTAGAAACTTTGTTAATAGATTCATAGAATTTTTAGATTGAATTCTACAACCACATCATAAAAGATGACAGGGTTTCTTTTTCAATTATAACATATTATTGTGATACAGTAATCTGTTCACATTTGCAGAATCACGTTCCAAGACACCCATCCCCACACCCATGGATTCCTGCGGCCACCTAGTACTAAATTAAATATATAGTATTTTTATACACACATACCTGTGATGAAATTCAATTTATAAATTAGGCCCAGAAAACATGTTAACTTTACTGCACCAAAAACTTGAGACAATCATTGTATTAGAGAGAGGTTTTAGAGTTTTTGCTTGGTTGGTATTCTCACTTTAGGGCCTGTGGCAAGGCAAAGCATGACACCAGAAGCTGCTTACCTCTTGCTGGGATGCAAAAGAGAGAGGAAAAAAAGGGCAGGATCCCCCAACTACTTGGGAGCACACTCCCAGTGATCTGAAGACTTTTCACTAGGCCACACTCTTAAAAGTTCTACCACCTGGGCTGGGAAGGTAGCTCAGTGGTAGAGTGCTTGCCTTGCATGCATGAGGCCCTGGGTTCGATTCCTCAGCACCACATAAGCAGAAAAAGCTGGAAATGGTGCTGTGGCTCAAGTAGTAGAGTGCTAGCCTTGAGCTGAAGAGCTGAGGGACAGCACCCAGGCCCAGAGTTCACGCCCCATGACCAACAAATAAAAAAAGTTCAACCACCTTCCAATGGCAGAAAGATGGAGACCAAGCCTTATTCCCCTGCACCTCTAGGGACATTTCAGGTCCAAGTTGTGGCAGAAAGAGCCTAACAAGGACTAATAATACAGGAGATCAATTACAGCAAGGTACTGAAATCAGAGCTCTGTGAGTGTGGTTTCTGTCTCTCAGAATAGTCCAGTATTTATGAAGTTTTCTCTGCACTATTGCCGGATCGAGATTAACTGCATGTCCTTGAAAGCACAAAAGTAAAAATGTCCCTGAGTTTTTTTGCTCAAGCTTTTTTGTTCTATCACTTGAGCCACAGCTCCACTTCAAGCTCTTTGGTGACTAATTGGAGGTAAGAATCTCATACTTTCCTGCCTGGGCTGGCTTTGAACCACAATCCTCAGATCTCAGTCTTCTGAATAGCTAGGAATACAGGTGTAAGCCACAGACACCTGGCTTGAAACTTTTTAATAATCAAACTTCTGGCCTGAGCCTTGTGAGTTATTAGAAGTGAGACTTCACATTGCCCAAAAAGAAATGTACTCTTTACCAACCTAATGTAACTCTAATCCCTCTGCATATCATCATTATAATAACAATAAACAATTTTTTAAAGATGTATGACTTCTTTTCCCAAGTTAAGTTTCTCTTTGTGAGCTTAATGTTCTGCCAGGTGGAAAAAGAGGAGACTTTCATTTAAAAGAGTTTGACATACTCTTTGTTTAGATATTTGTTGCTATCTTGCCTCCTAGATAAAACAATAAACAGCCTGTATTCTACCAAAACCTTCCGATACAAATTAGACATATTACGTATGTATATTACCATTTTACATATATATAATGCATTTTAATACATATACTGCTGGATGCCAGTGGCTCACACCTGTAATCCAAGCTACTAAGGAAGCTGAGCTCTAAGGATCACAGTTCAAATCCAGCCTGGGAAGGAAAGTTTGTGAGATTCTTATCTCCAATTAACCATCAGAAAACTGGCATTGGCACTGTGGCTTAATGTGGTAGAGTGCTAGCCTTGAGTGCAAATGCTCAGGGACAGCACTGAGGTCTTGAGTTCAAGCCCATGACTAACAACAACAAAAAGTACATAAACAACATTATTATACATTGACCTATCAACCTCAATTCCTTGCTTGGAAGACATCTTTTCAAAGAGACAGCTTTTACATAGGTGCTTCAAGTTAGCTTTTTCTTTTTAGATATTCATATCCTTCTACCTGCAAACCACTACAAGCTAAAACAGAACTTAAAGGGCAGCATCTCCTGAAAGTCTGTTGCTAAAGATTCTTTGTGTAAAACAGCAATAATTCTTTTACTTGTGGTCTCTTTGTAACATAATTCACTATGAAGTGAGTATTAGTGCATTTTAATCTCTTTCTATGTTCAGAGTTAAGGATGGGAAAGTGGGAGAGTTAATTTGGACTTGTTAAGATGAACAGTTGTTAACATGGCCTTGTTCTGGAGGAAATCTGTGATCTACTCCATAGGTAGGAAGCCATGCTAGTCATTATTACTAGGGGAGCCCTCCTTGGGCTCAGAGGTGGTGGTGGTGGGACTTGGAGGGCTCACTCATTGTGAGCTGGTCTGTTATGGCTCCTTCCATTTCCAAAGGGTAGAACTCGGATGCTCACGGGAGCTTACACTGGGGTGACTCAGCTGCTTGTAACCTCCTACCCTCAACACAGAGAACTAAAGCTATAAGTGAAACACAGGATTTCCTGAGGTTATCTGAGCACTTACTTTCCCACTTGCCAAGGTTTTAGTGTTTGTTTTCCCAAGGGTTACACTGCCATGGCTGTGGACCAGTGGAGGGAGTGAGGCTTGTGTCTTCTTTAAAGTGGGATGATTTGGTCTTAAGTAATCTGAGGCAGAGAGGGGTATTTTTTAATATCTGAGTTTTCTTTTCTCCTCAGGGGTCTTAATGAGTAAATTCTGTAACTGCCAATCCTCATAGCAACTCTCCTGATAGTACTATTTGTATTCTTATTTACACATGAGGAGAATGGGGCACGTAGAGCTATTTAGTTTTCCCAGGACTCCACAAATGCTAGTTCTTGGTTTGAAAATCCAGGCAAAATCCAGAGCCTGTACTCTTAACTATTAAATGTAATTCTTCCCACTGAATAAAAAGACTGGTCATCTGACCCTGGTCCCAGTATAGTCAGAATAACAGCCTTGCTTCATACTTATCTCAAGCTATTAAAATCAGGGAATGAAAGCTTTTTTTCTCTGCAAAAAAATACCAAACTGATTGGCTCAATTAATGGACAAAAGTCTCATAAGGGGTTATCTCTGACCAGGCACACAGAACTGCAGGTCTGTGTAAACTTCATCCTTAACAATGGACAGCTAACCAAAAAAAAAAAATCATCAGTTATTTGAGGAAATGCACAAGTGTAAATAAGAAATATAGAGATTCAGGGGAAAAATAACATTCCAAATAAGAGGAAGGGTAAAAAATATAATTAATATTGTTTGAGTGATTGCAGGTGCTATCTTATCCATAAAGCCAAAACAATCAACAATCAATGCTGTGCCAAAGGGAACAATTACCAAACAAAATGGAAAATGCAGACATGTGTTGTATAACAACCTTTGGTACACAAATATGTTTAAAAAAGCAGAATTACAGGTATAAACATATTCAATATTCGGGCTGGGAAGTTGGCTCAGTAGTAGAGTGCTTACCTTGCATGCTTGAGGCCCTGGGTTCAATTCCTCAGCACCACATAAGCAAAAAGAAAAAAAGCTGAAAGTGGCACTGTGGCTTAAGTGGTAGAGTGCTAGCCTTGAGCTGAAGAGCTGAAGGACAGTGCCCAGGCCCAGAGTTCAGGCCCCATGACCGGGACCCCCAAAAGAAAACCATATTCAATATTCAACCCATCCTAGAAAGAAATTTTAAGACAGAGATGGAGAAAAGGAAATTATCAAAGGTATATTTCACAAAAAATAAAGAACTTATTGGACTCAAGAATATAGATCAATAGTTTGAACAGATTCACTGAGGTTCCTAAAACAATGAAAAAGCACCACACCAAACACATTGCTGGAACATTTAAGTACTGTGAGGAAAAAATACTGAAATACTCAGGCCAGTGATATAGGTAATACAAGAGAGAACAAGATTCAAACCAGAATTGAATCTCTGAGCAACAACACTGCTGAGAGATGGGCTGAGCTTTCCAATGTTTTTCTTTTTAAAAAAAACTTTTCTTGTAAAGATGATGTACAGAGGGGTTACAGTTACATATGCTAGATAATGAGAATACTTCCTTTTGAACAGTGTTACCTCCTCCCTCATTCTCTCCCAGTTTTAGTTGTGTAGTTCATTTCCAACATAGTGTCTAGTGGGATTCACTGCTGAAATGATTCACCCTTTGCCCACTGTTTCTATGCTTCTCTCTCCTCTCCCCAAATCAGATAAACATATATAATACCTTGGGTGCAGAAGTCAAAAACAGCAACGGAAAGGAAGAAAAGAAAAAAATAAAAGAATCACAAGCAGTATAATTTTTAAAAACTACTCCGTTTCTTAAGAGTTCATTTCAATAAGCATCATTTTATCTGATCTTATGAACATAGCTATTGAGCCCTTGTGATCCTCTCCTAAGAATATCCTGCTTGGTTCTCCATGTGTGACTGTTTAGATTGATGTTTACTTAATCATTTCCAGTAGTAATTTTGAAGAAGAAATAAGAATGGCTAATAGACACATGAAGAGATGTTTGGCATCTCATGCAAATCAACATTGAGATTCCACATCACCCCAGTAGAATGGCCATTATCAAGAAGACTAACAATTACAGATGCTGGCAAGGGAATGCTACTTGTTGGAAGAAATGTAAATTTGTTCAACCACTCTGTAAAGCTGTATGGAGGTCCCTCAAAAGACTAAATATAGAGTTTCCCTATGACCCAGCAATCCTACTTCTGGCCATCTATGCAAATGACCACAAGCCAGGCTACACTAAAGCTACCAGCATGACCATGTTCATTGCAACATTCAATCAACCCAGATACCCACCCACCCACCCACCCACCCCTGTGAATGAATAGATCAAGAAAATGATGTATATATACACAGTGGAATTCCATGCTCCCATCAGGAAAAAAATGACATTGGAAAAATTATACTGAGCAAAGTGAGCAAAACCCAAAGAAATAGAGGCTCCATGGTTTCCCTCATTTGTAATAACTATAATGTGCCTTTAAATCAACAAGTAAACCCAACGGACAGTAAAAAGACAAGTAATTACCCGAACATGATTAAACAACAACCCAATGTTTTTCTATTAGAATTCTACAAACCATGTATTAATGTATAGTACACAAATCCTTTCTTTTGAACATGGAGAATGCCATGGATTCTAGCTCTTTTTTCTTTCCCTGGAGTATGTACTATTCTCTGAATCAGCACCCTGAAGTCAACAAAACAGAATTCAACTCTGAGAAGGAGCCAGCAAAACTTTGTTTTCTTGACCATTCTAGGCACAGTTACTGTGCACACGGTCATAAAGAACCCTTCTCAGAAGGAGGAGTTGCAATCTACCAAGAAGCCCTTATGGAGATGAGTCTACATAAGACAGCTGACCCTGTGACTTGTGTCCCCTTGGGAAAACCAATCCACCCTTTACTTGAAAACCCTTCACCTTCCCAGAGGAAAGGAAGTCAAGTTCCATGTGTTACAAATCTTTTTGGCACTTACTGAGTTGGATAGGAAAATAGCTTCATCACTGCCCTTTGTTGTAATTCTTAGTTGAGATGTTAGATGAACTTGAAGTCCACTGAAGGAGTTAGAAAAGTAATCTCCATTCTAGATCATACCACACTGACAGTAGAAACTTCCATTGCCTTTTTTTTAACCTTTGTATTCACTGCTGTGCTTTGCCCAATGCCCAACAAGGAAGATTGAGTGGAATGTCTGTGCCATTCATGACAACCACTCAAGCAGGCAACTTTCCTACTTTAGTGGCTGAAATGCCCAAGGGCCTCTGCAAGTTGAACTCACTGGCAAACCGGTTGATGATCAGTACAAGAGGAGGAGTCACTTTTAGAATCATTCTCATGGCTCCTGGAAATGCTGAAGTATAACAAAAACAGCCTTCAAGAACATTTCAACACTAAGAAGCAAAACAATCTGCCTACTGACTTCAGTTTCCAAGGGCAGCTGTCCAATTACGATTCTTGTATTCTTCTTTCAAAACTCTTTGTCATTTTCTGTTTTTGTTGTGGGGCCTTCTGAAAGTACTGATGGATTTTAATCAGCAAAATAAAAGATAAATGATTTTAATTTAAGGTCTTACAAAATCTCTTGGAATATAAAAAAAAACTAAGATGGAATTTCAAAAGCAATAAGCACAGAATATATAACAAAAGGTGAATATAATTTTTCCCAACACGTCCAATGGGGTAGAAATTTAGTCATCTTTTTCTCTAGTGACTGAAAATATAATGTGGTTTTTGCTCTTTCTCCAACTGATATGCAATATTGTACTGATTATCTCTGGTTAAAACGACCTTGTACTTCTGGGATAAATCAAACTTGATTGTAGAATGTAATTCTTTCTATTTACTTGATTTCTAGTATTTTGTTGGGGATCTTTGGGTCTGTAATCATGAAAACAATATCAGTTTGTATAATTCTGTGGTATTTTTGTCTCAATCACAGAAATAGGAGATGGAAAGTATTCCTCCCTTTTCTACTTTCAGAGGAGTTTGGGAAAAAAATTGGTGTTGAATATTCTCTAAGCACTTGGTAGAATGCACCAGGGAAACCCATTTGGGCCTGGGTTGTTCTTTGGAAAGTTTATTTTGATTTCTGATTGTATATCTTCATTCCTGTTAGTCTGCAAGGTTACTTGTACAGACCAAAACAAAGGATGACTTCAAATAACAGAATGAATATAATAAGAGAATGAAATCAAGAAGTCAGCGGGTCATGCTCCCTCTGAAAGCTTTAAGAAGCATCTTTCTGTGTCTCTACTGCTTTTTAGCAATGGCCAGTAACCCTTGGCATAGCTTGCCTCAGATGATGAAGTACAGCTCAAACCTGCCCTCTATCTGCACATGGACATGCTCCTTCCCATGCTTTTCTGATGTCTCCCATCTCTACATGTCTCTCCTTTCCCCTTCTCTTTTTATTTTATTTTTATCTTTAACTGTATGAGGGAGTTACCATTCAACACTGACTCCATTCGAAATAATATTATCTACACTGACTCTATTTCCAAATAAGGTCTCATTCTTCCCTACTGGGGTTAGGATATCAATCTATCTTTTTGAGGGACAGGATTCAACTTATAGTACTTGTTTTAGGTATAATCCAATTTCTTATTTCTACACATATTTTTCTATTTTCTATTTCCTCTCCAGGTAGTTTCAGTAGTTAGTAGCATTTTAAGAAATTTTCTATTTCATCTAAATTATCTAAGGTGTTGACATACAGCCATGTACAGTATTCCCTTATAATTCTTTTTTATTTCTATAAAGTCACTAGTAATGTTTCCTCTTTAATTCCCAGTTTTACTAATTGGAGTGTTCTCTCTTTTTTCTCTCAGTCTAATTATAAAATCAAATCAATTTTAAATTAAGTGTTTTCAAATAAAATGTTAGTTCTCTTCATTCTCTTCATTTTAATTAACTTTAAATTAATTTTCCCTATAATCTTTATTATTTCCTTCTTCTTGCTTGCTATAGGCTAGCTTATGTCTTTTTATTTTATTATGGACTGAGCTATAGCCCCTTTCAAATATATAGTTGAAGTTCTAAACCATTTTTTTTTGTCTGTTGTGGAGCCTGAACTCTAGGTCTCAGCGCTGTCCCTGTGCTCTTCAGCTCAAAGCAAGTACTCTACCACTTGAGCCACAGCGCCACTTCCGGGTTTCTAATGGTTTATTAGAGATAAGAATCTCAAGGACTTTCCTGCCCGGGCTTGCTTTGAACAGTGATCTTCAGATCTCAGCCTCCTGAGTAGCTAGGATTATAGGCATGAGCCACTAGCGCCCTGCGAAGTTCTAATCCTTAACACCTCCAGACATTACTCTTTTTTGGTGATAGAATCTTCAAAAGAGGCAACAGCTGGGAGTGGGCTATAAACCCACTTTTTTTTTTTTTTCAGGGAAGATTAAGATATAGATACACAGAGAGATAGAAGATGGAGATCTCTAGACATTCAAAAAAAACCAAGTTTTTGGTACCTTGAACTTGGACTCCCAGACTTCTAAACTGTGAGGAAATAAATTTCTACTGTTTAAGCCTGGTGTGCTTTTTTATGGCAGATTGAACAAGCCAATACAATCTCATATATTGTCTATGTAGTGTCACAGGAATCTTACAATGACAAAGGCAAGGAGGTAGCAAGGGAAAAGGGAAACTCCTATGGTGACCTGAAGCTTTGCTGCAGCTGTCAGTCATCGATCAGAATCACAGTGCAGCCTATGAACCTTGTGCCCTCTACCTGGGCCCACAGCTTTTGTGCTCCTCCCAGCTGCCATCACCCTAACCCAGTAACCGGGGATCTGCCTCTTCCTTCTGTTCCTCCTTCTCCTCCTTTTAACATGGGCCGGTTTATTGTGAGCTTCTTCCTACAAGAACCAATCGCATATCCAATTGCTACTCCAGAAACAAGCACTCTCCTGGAAGTAAGGTGATAAACTCCAGGATTTCCTACACTCCCCTGGCTGTGAGACTTAGCGGTGCCCATGTAGTGCCAGGCAGTCCTCCGATTCCAAGGTCAGAATGCCTCTGGTTCAAATGCTGACTCTACATTTTAACATGCGACCCTGACAAGTTAAGTGACCTTTGTGAATAGCTTCAGGATCTGTCATTCCAAGGTGGGTCATCTTATCTACCTCATTTGTCCAATTACTGACACAAATGAAATTTAAACTTTATGTTCACTAGAAGTTAGTTCTCTTATTATTGCTACTTCTACTTAGACTATGTTCTCCTTATTCTCTTCCTGTCAGGAGGTCTTGGAAATCAAATATATTTCCTGTTTCCCCATGGCACAAGCAACTGAAATCCCAATCATTTCAAAGTCCTTAGGGGGTACTCAGGAATAAGTATTCATGCTGACCATCCGGTATGTGCCATTTTCTTTCTGCCCTGTGCAGGCCCTCTTGACTTTTCTTTCCCTCTCTTCTCCAGGTTAGTCACCAACTGTATCTGTGACAAGAATTCTATCTTCCTTTGTCCTCAAAACTTCCAGACCTGTCATCTATGCTTATACTACAGGTCAGTTGGGGGCTGCTGTCAGAAATCTGAGGGTGGGTTTTGTTTGTTAACTCTTGCAATACTACCAACACTGCAATGCTGCCTTCCTCCTATGCTCCATATACCTGTCCTCCTCGGAATCCTTGCCACAAGACCCCCGCCACCTTCTGTCTCCAGTTGAGAACAAGTACTTCCTCGAACCAAAGGGCCATTTGGAGAAGACCTCCCTGGCCACGCTGACTACTTAAATTCCTCAGCAAACAACATGCCTGAAATGTATGTTTTCTCAATTCCTTTTTCACATGAGCCAAATCTGAATATTGACCACACAAATAAAGACTATCTAGAATACAATGATTGAAGAAAATGCCCCAAGGAGAACATGGTACTTGTTCATTGACATGCTGTGTTATAAAGTGCTTTACTTATACTGTCATGCAATGGAAACTGAATTCATGTCCCAATGACTGGAAGAGTTTCTTGGCTAGCTTAGCTAAGGTCAAGTTCCCAAGTTATCTTTACTCTGATTGTGCCCTGGTGTTTATAGTACACAGTGGATTCCCTTTTGGACCTTCCTGCTTCTCTTAGTGAATCTCACAGTTCCTTCTTTATTGCCTTTTGACACAAAAAGACAAAAATTCCTTTGCTGTGAAATTACTACAGAGCCTCTCTTTATCAGAGTGGAATAGAAACATCTATGTCTGGGTAAATGTTACATTTCTGAAGCAAATTTGAATAATTAGGGGAAGTGACAGAATGTGACAATTCATGAACTATTCCTAAGAATGTAGCAGATACAACTGAACTGAGATGATAAAATATATACTTCCTCTTTCCCCATATTAAACTGAATCTTTTTTCTTCTAACCCACTAACAACTCAGGACAACCTCAAACATGTTGAAATGTTGGTTGCTATTTTCTCAGTACCCTGCAGGCTCTTGGGTAGCTTGTGGCAGAATTACATAGAAGTGCCTCTGACCACTTCTAATCTTTTTTTTTTTTTTTTTTTGGGTCTGGTCGTGGGGCCTGAACTCTGGGCCTGGGCGCTGTCCCTCAGCTCTTCAGCTCAAGGCTAGCACTCTACCACTTGAGCCACAGTGCCACTTCTGGCTTTTTTCTTTTTGCTTATGTGGTGCTAAGGAATCGAACCCAGGGCCTCAGGCATGCAAGGCAAGCGCTCTACCACTGAGCCACCTTCCCAGCCCCCACTTCTAATCTTAAACATAGAACTGAAAGATGTTTTCATTCCATACACTTTTTTAAGTTTTGAAAAATCATTGGTCTAAACATGTAAATTAAGAACCCCCTCCCCCAAAAAGAACAGAAACGTGATTTTTTCTAAATAGGAAAGGGAGATAGACATAAAAGCTGAAATCAATCAGAGAGAGAACAAACAAAAAATGGAATTAAAAAAATAACTTATTTTGAAAAGACTTGGCATAGTCAAACCTCTGGTAATGCTGACGAAGCAGGGATAGGCAAAATGAAAAATGCCTCAAAATCTACTCAGAACACAATTTTGAAATCAAGAGATTATTATGAAAAACTGGAAGTAGTGTTTTTACAGATCTTAAAGGAAATGGAAACAATAATGTTAAAGTCAAGTAATGAAACTGACTCAGAAACAAACAGAAAATCCAAAGAAAGACAAGTAATCAAAGAAATTAGATTGGTAATTGAAAACATCACTGTACACAAGGCCAGCTCAGAGCAAATGAGTTGAACCTAGGATTCTTATCAAGTCTATCAGTGTGTGCTGACATAAATCCAACTGCTATCAAAAGAACCTCTGAAAATACACACACACAGGCGTGCGCACACACACACACACACACACACACAGCATATATATATATATATATATATATATATATACTCATATATATACTCATATATATGTGTATATATATATGTATGTATGATTGATGAGGAGTACTTCATTAAAAGAAATGCTATCCACTTAGGAACTCAGTAAAGAAGGTGAAAATAAAATGTTTGCAATACTCATAAGTAGCAAAAAGAGATGTGAAAAACTCTAGCAACAACAATTTTAAAAAAGCAATTCACTAGAAAAACTGAGTTAAGTGCAAACTGAATGGCGTACAGCAAGGACAGGTACAAAATGGAGACAGGGCTGCTTCATTTCTCTCCTGCTTTAGCTAATGCCTAGACCCAAGTAAGGAGTCAGTGCTTCCCAGTAAAAGCAGCTTCAGTACCTGTTACAGTAAGAGGTGAGTTACAACCTCCCATGGAGTACAAAGCAAATTACCACTTAAGGTAGACAAAAACCAAAAAAAAAAAATGAAGTTCGCCAATTAGAATATCTTGCATCTAGGGGCCAGGCATGTTGGTATACCTCTGTGAGCTCAGCTACATGAGAGATGGCATATGATGTGCAAATTCAAGTTTGAAGCCAGCTTGGACAACACTGAGACCCTCCCAGAAAACAGAACAAAAAAAAAAAAAAAACTGAAAAAGTGAAAAGAGGAGGAAGGTAGGTGAGGAGAAAGCTTTAGTAGAAGAGAGACTGGCACATTTAAATTAGGAAGCCATTTATTTCAAATGCAACACTAGGGAGTCAGAGAGGGGAAAGAGGGAGAGAGAAGAGGAGGAGGAGGGAGAGGAGAAGAATGGAAAAAATGAAGGAGGAAGGGAGATGGGTAGGGGGAAAGAGAAAGGAATGGAAGGGAAAGGAGGGGGAGAGGGAGGGAAAGGGAGAGCAGGGAAAGGAGAAGGAAAGGGAGAGAAAGGGAGAAAGAATCTGAGAAGTCCTTGTGAGTATGATGTAAAAATTCTTTAACAGCAAATACAGCAGTCATTCAGGAGGATTAAAAACTGAGGTCAAGTTCAACAGTGGTCAGTGATTTTCTTTCCATTATCATACTTCCTTTAACACTAAAGATAATCCTGGTGAAGTGTTTCCTTCTACAGGATATCCTTAGTGCATTACAGCTGGCATTTGTCAATGAACTGGGACTCTAAAAGTAAAGAAGCTAAAATCCATGCGCTTTTTTTTCTCTTTATTTTAGAATTTAAAATGCCAGAAATAAATTCTTCCTAAGAAGAAAATTTGAATTCAGAGTTAAATGTTTTGCTGGTCGAACGTTATTGTCACAGCTAATAGCAACATAAAATAACATACAAAACCACCTTAATCAGACACTGTACATACTTTCTTGTGTTTCTGGGGTTTGTTCAGGGTTAGTGACTTGGTTTCTAGAGTAATGGTCTTAGGTGCCTCATTTAATTCATAGTAAGTGATAACACTGACTACAATAAATGTTTCCTGAAGTGTACAAAATAATATGAATGAAATAACAGAGCAATGTCGGACATTGCCACATGCTGCCAAGTAACATGCGAAGTCCCACTGCGGGTCAGAACATCTGCCTACCTTGATCCTCATGGGAGAGAAGCCAGCAAGACAGAAACAGTTGAAAGGAACGTTTATTAGGAAAAGAATATACTTTCAGTAGACTGAAAGCAGGATATCTCTAGAGTGAGAAGGACTATAATTTGCTTTCCTCAATACAAGCTTTTATTGATGTACACATAAGGAGGACTTGGGGTGGTAAGTTCCTCCCCAGGTCAGCCTATGGGCAAAGTCACTACCTCAAGCTTGGGGTGAAAGGACAGTGGTTTCCAGATTGCGTTTCACTTCTAGCATGGGTAAGTTAAAGATGTGTAATTTCCAGGGCTGGGAATGTAGCTCAGGGGTAGAACGCTTGCCTCACATGCTTGAGGCCAGGGTTCGATTCCTCAGCACCACATAAACAGAAAAGGCCAGAAGTGGTGCTGTGGCTCAAGAGGCAGAGTGCTAGCCTTGAGCTGAAAAGCTGAGGGACAGCTCCCAGGCCTAGAGTTCAAGCCCCACAACTGACCAAAAATAGAATGATAGGTAGATAGACGGACAGACAGACAGACAGACAGACAGACAGACAGACAGACAGACAGACAGATAGATAGATAGATAGATAGATAGATAGATAGATAGATAGATAGATAGATAGATAGATAGATAGAATAAGATCTGTGACTCCAGGAACTGTCCTTTCTCCACCTGCTCATCTAGGAGTTGGAAAACTTAGTGTTTTCTTTCAAAAATCGTTGGTTTGTCCCTGTCGATCTCTTGCTTCCATGGCCAACACTGATGTCAATCTGCTACCTCTCACAGATTATAATCTTATCTTGTAATTTAACTTTATTATTGCTCCAAAAATTTCAAAAATAGGGGAAAAAATTACCTTTTTCAAAGTGGTATCATTGCAGAAAACATCTTTGAAGAAGCCAAATCAACTCTGAAACATGGTAGAGTTATGACACTGATGGAGCTGGGGAATTTGTTTTGTAGCCCTGTGGTGATACACGGGCAGCATGACACCCTGGCCGATGATTCTGAAGACTGGAATCTACTTTGTAGAAATGACAAGCTCATCTTTCATTGGCTTTCATTGCCCAAAGCACTTTCTTAGCATTCTCCTTGTTTTCAATGGTTTTGCCTGTGTTCAAATGACTTTGTTCTTTAAGTAAGATTGTGATTTGTAAGTTTCTGGAAATGAGAAGCTTGACAGAAGCTGCTGTCAGGATTTCTGAGACTGATCTCATTGCTCAGATATCATTAAAAAAAATGACCTGAAGCTTATTTCTTTTACTATCAAGCTTCTAAACTTTGATATCTCACATACTACTTTAATGTCATATGCATAGCTAGGAGTCTAATATAGACACTACTGAGCAAATCAGAAACAAAGTATGTTAATTAAATATGACCTCATCAAATAGGTATGACTAGCTGTTGAATATTTATCTTCAGTTTATAATTAAAACTCCTGCAGAAAGATTGTAACAATAATCAAGAAAACTTCCTAACCAGCTTCCTGTATTTTGCCATAACAAAGCCTGTACAAGCTTATGGGTAAATGTATCTGTCTCTAGATTCTGAAAGAAACTTGAATGGAGGGGTGGGGTTGAGAGAGATGAGAGAGAAAGGCAAAAGAGGTGACATTGAAGCCTGATGCATTGTACTTATAAACTGACATGTTGAATAGTAGCCCCTTTGTGCAACCACCTAAAGATAAGAAAAATACATACTTTTTTAAAGATTCTGAATGAGAAAACGTTAACTTGTAGAAGCAAGAAAGATAATAAAAATAATCAAACAATTAAAACCAAATTAACTTATCGTCAGCGTATTTTTTTTCACTTACAGACAGAACATAGTATATTTTAGACACGAGGGTGAGAACTCAGTGTACTGTGCTTGGTAGGCAGCTGCTCTATAATGGAATCACACCTCTAGCCCTTTTTCTTTTGGTTATTTTTGAGAAAGGGTCTTGCTGATTGCTTGGGGATGTACTTGGGCTGTGATTCGCTTATGTTACACTGCAGCATCGTTGGAGTAACAGATATATACCACCACACATCTGTTGAGACAGAATCTCACAGACTTTTCTGCCTTGGCTGGCCCAGAAAGATGATCCTGACTTCAGCCTTCTGCTAGCTGAGATGACCATCACAACAAACTATTGGATGAGAAGGGATCTCATGTGTATGCCTGTGTGAACAATGAACTCCAATTCTCTCAATCTCTGACTCCCAAGTAGCTAAGATTGCAGGCATGAGCCATCAGCACCTAGCTCATGCCTTTTTTTGTAATATTGGGGTTAGAACTCAGGGCCTTGTGTGTTCTAGGCAGGAACTCTACTACTTGAATCTCAACCCCATTCCAATGATAATTATTTTTAACCTTAAGAAATTTAATAAAGTGTTTTTCTCTTCAAACACAGTTATCTATACTTATTCTACTGAGTTTCCATAGCTCCAATTTTCACATTATCTTCAAGTGTAGAAGTGTACACACAAGTACATATACAACCCCACACACTTAGAAGCAATCCAACCTTTTATTGGGCTATGTACCATGTGTCCAAACTATATTAATACCCACTTTGGCGATTTGTGTTAGACCTAGAACCAAGTCCAGCATCAGTCTCTAAAAGTATTATCCACTCTCAGAAAAACAAGAGAAAAACTTGCAACCACTTCAAGATGGTAATTGCAAAAGAAAAACTCAAGTGTTTTCATTTGAAATAGATTTTGGATTATAGGTAGAAGCCTCTCAAAGTCCCACATTAAAGACTTGCTCTTTCTTTGAAGGTTCAGGCAAGTCTGTGACCTTTTTTTTTTTTTAAGACCAGTGATAAGACAGACATGAGAAAAATTTCCATACTGTTGTGACTGAATAGAATGGGGAAAAGCTCTACAAATCTTCCAGGACAGGTTCAGATAAAAAAAATCCACTTTCTGTGGGCACAATGTTAAATATATGCAACTCTAAGCATAATTGCTTGGCATTCACAAAGGCATACAACACAAGAGAAGAAAAGAAGGGTTTGGCGAACAAAGGAAATTTATATGTACAACTTTAAAGGTGGCACTCAGCCACAGTGTAGATTATAAACGGCATCAGTCATCTCCATTGTGTGGTGAGTAGGGAAGAAAGCAGGATGGTAAGGTTTCGCCACGTTCATAGCTTATGTCACTGGCTTCCACTGCTGACACTGTTGTAACAAAATACCAGAGACTGGTAGCTTAAAGAACAGAAATGTGCTTTTGCCCAAAATTCCAGAAGCCAGAAGTGCAGGATCGTGCCATGATGGCAGCTTGATGCTACAAGCTCCCCACCTAGCCTGTCTGTCTCGCTCCATGTTCAGGGGCATTTGTTTTCTAGGCATACCGAGAGAAAACAAGATTTTTGGGGGGTTCTCTTCTAATGGGGATCTAACCCTTTGTTTAATCTTAATGGCTGCCTCAAGGCCTCATCTTAAAATATATTCATATTGCAGGGACACAGGGTGTCAGCATACAAAGTTTTGAGAGAACAAAATTCAGCCCAGGAGTCTTATCATTATCTTTCTTCATGATTCTGATGAGACTGAAGCAGAGCATAAAAGTTCACCTTATGTTGTTCCAATCAGATGTCTAAATTCTGAAGTTTCCATGTATTTGATTCACAATGTGTTTCCTTCAATCAAGAATCTTTTGGCCTTAGTGATTTGGGGAGTAAAAGCTTCTGGAGGCTCAACATACCAAACCCTCCAGCAGCTTTGCATGGTTGCACTCCAAGCATTGACCTTGGTATATACTTAGCATACTAAACTACACTTGGTGGAGATTCCTGGATTTGAAGAACACAAATCTAACTCACAATTTCAGAACAACTTCCAGAGCATTTGTAAAAACAAGCACTGAGCAAATACTCATTAACACTCAGGGATTCAGCCTGAATTATCTCTAGAAAATTTTAAAGACGAAGTCTTAGAATGTGCTACATTTTTTAAACCTATGTCTTATCATTATGACAAAGCTGTAAGAAAAATCAATTTTACTGAGCAAAAATCCTGCCTCTGTATCAGTGAGGACCCCTTGTATTGCAGGTAGAAGATGAAAACATAGGAATGAAGATGCATTACTCCACAGTGTAACGAGACTGGTCTTGATGTAGCTGGAGGTCACATGTCCACCCCCATGCGAATCTCTGTGTCAATGGAAGAGCCCCAGGCTGTAGCCAATCCAGGGCCATGGGGAAGCAATGGTGATTAACAGCCTCACCAAATGAGAGCTAAGAGTGGGAGACAAGCAGTTCTCAGATGGAAATTTCCATGCTGATAAAGAAATGACACCAAGAAAGAAACGAGCAGGCAACGAAGAAGCGATCCAGAAACAATTTACTTTCTAATGTCTTCTTCCACATTAGAATGTCTGGATTTTTTTTTTTTTTGCATTATTTGTTGGTATGAAACAGTGAATCACAAACTGTCATCATTAAGGATTTCAGGTTGAAATCCCAAGACGTATGTTATGTGACTGTATAGTTTACATCTCCAAAAGTATTTAATGGTAGTAGTTTCAACAACTCACTCAACAAGAGTCACTTGGTCTAGAACCATCCACATTTACACAGAGGTTGATAAACATTCCTAGGTGTGTCGCTAAAATTATTAATTGATTGACTGCATTTCACTAGTGTTTTTTTAATAAATACCATGAGACTCCAGACACATTTGAAGACAAAGATTATATCTCCTTCAATTGAGTTTCCTAGTTTCTTCGATGAGCTTCCCAACTACTTTTCCAACTACTAGCTTAATTTTCTTCTTGCATAGCTCTTGTAGTCAGGAGATCATTTCATAGGCCCTAGGAAGATCAGAGGGATAGAACACAGCATTGAAGCTGTCAACAATTTCTAGCTAGATGTTCCACTAAGATAGAATGGTTAAGCTGTTGCCCAAAACCTCCTTTACATGGTCAAGATGTTTGTCAAGGTTAGTATCTAAATCCTCAGGAAGAAAATCTCACCATGATTGATCAAGCTTACCTATCAGAGACATTCAAAGATAGCTGCCACTTTGCAACTATACAAATATGCAGTAACATCTTAGAATATGATGTCCAAGCTATCTGGGATACTTATAAAAGAGGAACAGAGGAGGAATGTCCAGCCTTAAACTCTACTAATGGTCTGTGTGTAGCACTCCATTGTTTGTATCTTCAAGCTCTTCTTGCCCAATAAATAGCTTCATAATAGATAAGAAATGTGCAGTGTCTCTGGTGTGTGTATAAAGAACCTTTCTCACGGATGCATAGAGAAAGAATTCATTGTCTTTTCCAGACAACATTAATTCTCCACTCCCCAGCACACGCACCGTGGCTTTTGGGAAGGACATAGGAGGAACAACAGTCACGATTTCAAGGTTCTGAGTTCTATTCCATCCTAGACAGGTGTGGACCAGCTAGCTAACAAAGTAACTAACCTTCCTGACTCTCAGTTTTCTCACCTGTCAGCAGAGAATTCAGTCAATGTCTCCACTTCTTCTCAGGCCTTGACCTGTTCTTGGGTTACAAACTCATCTCCCTCGTGCAAACGTGATGGTGCAAAGTCATGGATGTGCAGATAATCCCTCTCTATGAACATACCCTGTGAACCATCCCAGACTCTCCCCAGACTGAGCAACAGTGATGAATCCATCCCTGCCTTGAAAGACAATCCTACTTAGTAGACAATACATGAAAACCATAACAAAACAGTCATTCTACAATCACTCTCCCCAGATCTTCACCACACAGCAGTGGGTTCACTCTCCCTCCATTCTCACTTGCCAGCAGGAGGCAATCTCGCTCATTTCTTCCACTTCCTGCTAGGCAGATGCTGGCAACTTCCAAGAACTCAGACTCCAACAAACACCCTTCCCATAGCAGAAATCCTTCAGAAGGCATTCCAATGACCCTTTTCTTTTTATAAGAAATCTTTCAGTCCTGGTGAGTTAAAATGTTCCGATTCTTCATAGACATCTATATCATCTGTCTGTGTACATAGGGGATTTGGTCCTATTAAAGTCCTGTTCACCTGTAAAGCTACCAAAGAAGAACTAGGGTGAGGATTTTGATTTTGATGATGTTTTTTACTTTGATTAGAGGCAATGGGCTCTAAAAATGGTCAATCTCATTACCTATAACATCAAATACCTAAACAGAAACCTGGCAGTACTGAGAACTGTAGATGTTATGCTGTAAAATTACCTCTCAGGATGACCTCCATACATATACAGATTCTGCTGAAATTCCAGGCAAATATACACACTTTTTTTTTTTTTTGGGGGGGGGGTTCTGGTCATGGGGCCTGAACTCTGAGCCTGGGCGCTGTCCCTCAGCTCTTCAGCTCAAGGTTAGCGCTCTACCACTTGAGCCACAGCGCCACTTCCGGCTTTTTTTTTTCTTTTTGTTTATGTGGTGCTGAGGAATCGAACCCAAGGCTTCAGGCATGCAAGGCAAGTGCTCTACCACTGAGCCACCTTCCCAGCCCATTTTTTTTTAAAGTTTCAGATGAGATTTGATTTCATGAGTAGATGTTGAATTTCAGCCATAGTTCTTAATCAGTAAATATTTGCTAGATGTGTTCATCCAATCTGCCATTCAAATTTCACATGTTAATCAAGATCAAATAAGACCATTTACCCCCTGAAGAATTAAGAAAAAAAGGAATCAAACCCATTCAACTTTTTTAAAAAATGGCCTTGTCCATCAATAAGGTTCAACTCTAAGCAAGGCTTTTGAAAAGGGCATTCTTACTCAATCATTGAAGAACAAAACACAGGAGGTACACTGAGTGAAAAGGTGAGGTAAAGACAGACAAGGCCTGCTAGCTCTTAAGGTTGACAGAGTCAGATCTTTCTGGGAACTGGACTGGGTGGTCCTGTTCTTGATTCCATCTGCTGTGGTTGCTGTGGTGGATGCCCAAGTCCTATTTTAAAAATGAAGACTCTCATCTCCACAGCTGCTAGAGAAATGCCTGTATATTCAAGAAAAATCTTGGAATAGCTCTTCCCAAAGGGAATCTCTCCTAGGCCATCCCTCCTCAATCCCACCTTTTATCGATGAGCAACATACATCCAATGACTAATATTAGGAGAGAGAAGAGCCTTAGCTTTCACCCTTCCAAATCTCAGGCACAGGGCTTGGCTCAACTGGTAAAGTACCTGCCTAACAAGAACAAGGCCCTGAGGTCAAATTCTAGTCACACACACACACACACACACACACACACACACACACGCACACGCACGCACACGCACACGCACACGCACACGCACACACACACGCATGCACGCACGCACACACACACGCACACACAGACACACACACACGCACACACACACACACACACACAGACACACACACACACACGCACACACACAGACACACACACACACGCACACACACAGACACACACACACACGCACACACACACACACACACACACACACACACACACACACGCGAAGGACCATCTCTGCCCTGCTTTCAGCTCTGCTGAAGACCTCAGTTACAGGAGGCCTCTGTTTCTGCTGTATCACAACCCAGTTTCTTTCTTTGCCTGCTCCTGCTTGCTAATCTCTGCTTTCACGGATGTTGCTCCGAATCCATGCTCCAACTTAGTTTCCCTGGAAACTGTACCTGATGTACCATCTAGGTCATCTAAACATGAACTGGATTCTCAGCCAACCTCAATATAATTCCAATATCAGCATTATAAAAGGATAGTGATATGCTTTATATGTTAATATAAAAATCCAGAGAAAGAAAGAGAGAACAACCAGAAACTTTATTATATCCAGAGTGTAGAAAAGTCTGGGCACACTGTATGCGCTCAGTAAATAATAAGAGAATGGTTGAATTAAAACTGCTTACCCTACACCCATAGGCCTAGAGGATGAACTGAGATTAAAATCAAAGAGCTTTGGCCAAAGCCTTTGAACCTGCTCCAAGTCCTCCTCAGCCCCTCCCTCTCCCAAGGGAGTAAGTCCTCACAAAGCCTGGGCAACTGGATGCTGAGGGCAGCACCCACTGCTTCCAGAAGGACCACCTCGCCAACTCAAGGGTCACTTCTTGAAAAGGACCCTTTGATTCAGCCCCTAAAATAATTTCATTTTTATTTAGCTAATTTTTAAGTAGTTGTACAGAGGTGTAGCCATGTAACAAAGCCGTTCGTGACTACAATGATGGGCGCCACTCCGTTACACTCCAAACGTTCTTTACCCACCTCTTCTTTGCTCTTCTTCATTTCCTAAGAATATCCATTAAATTCTTGGCCCCATTCTCCCCTTCTTCTCCTGCTCATGGTCGACCCCATTCCCCTTGACTCCTCCCCACCTCTTTCCAGCAACCAATTCCTGGTGTTTTCTTTGCTGAAGTTTGACTTTGCTTACCTAAAGAATTGTACTTACAGTCATTTTATTTGCACTTGGATTGTGGCTTGAGTGATAGAACATTTGCCTAGCATGCTTAAGGCCCAGGGTTTTATTCTTAGGACTACAAAAAAAAAAATAGAAATAACTAACATTATTATTAGGAAAAGTTTTTAAAGCATTTTATGTTCTCACATAAAATTATGAAAATCATTCTGAATGTGCTTAAATGCAGAAATATAAATCTGGAGATTCGGAAAAGAGAATGCAAGAAGAAAGAGAAGAGGGAGTTTTGGTGTTGTGGGCCTCTTCTTTTATATAATTTGGCTTCTACAGGAAATGCGTGCATCTGATGATTGGAAGCAGCTGTGGACTGTGACATGGGGGCAAAAGTGGAACAGAAGTTCCTGCAGATGAGGCCCCAGAAGCCACGCCCCCAGCTGTAAATCTCCCAGCACACTAGCTGCCCCTTCCCCTGTCAGATCCAGGGATCTTCTCTCTGGCTAGCAGCAGCAATGGTAATTAATGGGCATGTGCAGGGGATGTGTGCCACTTTAGAAAGTTGCAAGGGAAAAAAGAAAATAGCTAAAGGGATGATTCAGAGTAGGTAGGGCTTGAACTGAATGGGAAGTGACCTTCTAGATATCAGTGATGGCTTCCAAGTTCATTCATGCAGCAAAATCAAACAGTACTTGAATCCCTCTTGGATTCCCTAACCATCAGCAATCAGCCCCAGTCCACCTTGGCCCACAACAATCACCTGTGGAATTATTTTCAACACTAATGCCCAGGTCACCCTGTGTGTGACTCCTCACTTAGACTTAAACAAGATGGGTGGCCCATATTGTGGGCGGTGCTGGGCTCACAAAAAGAACAAAGAGGCAGAGAGATGGCCGGCCGATCAGAAACTAACTCTGAAAGCTTCCAAGTGGAAATGCTAAGTATGAGTGGTCAAAATGAATCATAGAATGACTTCTGACTTTAATACAATGGGGACGAAGAGTCAATCATCCTTGGGCAGCAACAACAAAAGTCACAGGACCAGATTTGGAGGGGATGAGAAAATGGTTGAGTGACTTGCCCAGGACCACCCAGAGAGAAAGTAGCAGAGCTGAGATTCCCCAAGGTCTGTGACAGATCTCTGGTCCCTGCATAGTGCTGGCACCCCATAGTCATTCAGTAAACACTGATCTCAATGAAGTAAGCAAACAAATGCCAGAATGAATTTTTGAATGACTATGAAACCGGACTGTGCCAAGGTTTTTGTCTCAGCCATGTTTAATTTACAAAAAAAAGACCTATTGAAATAATGAAGTTGGAAAGGACCATTTACAAAGTAAAGCCAGAAATGTCGCCTTTCATAACTCTCATTGGGTACAAGTCATTGGCAGCTGCCTTGTCAACATAATAATAATAATAATAGTAATAATAAAAGCTGTGTCAACACTGACACACCATATTTTTGTCTAAAAGGGGCACCAGAGTGGCTGGCCAGCCTACATTTTGAGCTGAGCCAAAAGTGATTGAAGTCACAGGCATTAAGACTTTGTACTTTCCCACTAGGAGAGACTGAGTGCCTATGCTTCATTGCCAGCCTGTGCCTCCTGTGACAACTCAATTAAAGTTCTCAGTAGAGCAGCAGCATGTCTTATGTACTCAACACAGTAGTCTTATGCAGCCCCATACCTTAATCCCCACAGAAGATACAGAACGAAAATAAAATTGGTGGGCTGGGAAGGTGGCTTAGTAGTAGAGCGCTTGCCTTGCATGCATGAGGCCCTGGGTTCGATTCCTCAGCACGACATAAGCAAAAAGAAAAAAAGCCGGAAGCGGAGCTGTGGCTCAAGTGGTAGAGCGCTAGCCTTGAGCTGAAGAGCTGAGGGACAGCGCCCAGGCCCAGAGTTCAGGCCCCACGACCGGACCCCCCCCCCAAAAAAAGAAAATAAAATTGGTACAGTACTGAAACAAAAAGAAGATTCGCTAAGATGACACCAAGTCAGTGGATTTGGCAGCTTGGTTTGAAGTTATTTCTTTCTGTATTTATGTTTGCGTGGTACTGGGGTTTGAACTCAGGGCTTTGCCCTTGGGAGGCAGACATCCAGTGCTCATGCCATGCCTTCAGACCCACACATGATTTCTTCTGTTTTGATTTTGGGTTTTGTTTTTGTTTTTGTTTTTGTTTTTGGGTTTGTTTTGGCGGTTGTGGGGCTTGAAACTCTGGGCCTGGGAGCTGTGCCTCAGCTCTTCAGCTCAAGGCTAGCACTCTACCACTTGAGCCACAGCGCCACTTCCGGCTTTTTTTTCTTATGTGGTGCTGAGGAATTGAACCCAGGGCCTCAGGCATGCAAGGCAAGCGCTCTACCACTGAGCCAACTTCCCAGCCCCCAGCATGTGATTTTTTTATAGTAACAATTTCATCATTTGAAGACAGCTGTTAAACTTTAAAATTTTCAATTAGCAAAACTGAATGGAGAAAAACTATACTATTTTATTTCTATGTGATTTTTTTTCTTTCTCTGGAAATGATGCTCAGAAGTGCATTTGACTATCTTGTCTGTTGTTGTAGTCAATATCATAATACCGGGCTATCTGCTGCATACATACACAACTAAGCTGACTAAAGTATGGTAGACATAGAAGTGGATTCCCATGGTAGAAGCACCTGGAGCAACTAAGAGACAGTCTAACAAAATCAATACCAGGAAGGGGAAACATATCTTGCCTGAGGGGAGTAAGGTTTAAGGGAAGACAGACAGATGAAGAGAGGAATGATGGGTGATGACAGTCACCATAGTCTATATGTGAAAATGGAACCAGGTAACTTGCAGGGATAGGTGGGAGGGAGAAAAATGGAAGAGATGAAACTGATCCAGACGCAGTGGATTCACACGCTGACACGTTGAATGGAAACCTCTCTGTATGGTTCTTTAAAGATAATAAAAAAATAAATTTAAAAGAAGTTTACTGAACTTTCTATTATGTATTTCATTATATTCGATATAATAATATAGTGAGCATGGATAGAAATCTTTTGTAAGTGAATTAACTTTATACAACTCTTTTGTTTAAAAAGTAGCCCAATGATTTTTATACAAGAAAATAAAATGAAATTGTTTCTCATTAACATTTTGGGGGTGTTATAAATAAATATCATACGTTCCTTAATTGAGAGGCTTAGGTCTTATGTTTTGCATGTCATCCGGTGGCTCTCCCATGAGTCCTTCCTTGTAAGTGCCAATTAATTAGCAGAAATATCCACCTCAGGGAAGGATAATTGGCAAGTGTCCTTCCATTTAGTTTATTCTTAAGCTCACTGTATATTTATTTAAGATCTTCTTCCAACACTTCATGATGTTAACAAATAATGGAACATGTCAGTTTCATAAATGTGCCTTTCTTGTGATGAGAGCCAGGGTCGTCAAACCTCCTTTTGGAAAGTGTACATCAAAGATTCACCTTTTCTGGGATGAATCTTGTCAAGAATTGCTGGACACATACATAGACACTTAAATTGTAACCCCTTTGTACAATCCTTTGAAGTTAAAAAATTATACAATATGAAATAAACTATAAAAATAGATCTACCTTTTCTGTGCTAATTACCAAAGTAGAATAAGAAATGCAATGTGATGTAGAAAAAGAAATACAAATAGATGGCTAACTCAGAGCAGTTAGAAACAGGAACTTGGTCTTTGGTCAGATTACATTTAACGTATAAATACCAAGATAACCTGCTTCCTGAAGTATTCAGAGCTTGGTTGGGTTTGCAGCCAGGCACTGATAAACTCACAACAACAGTCACATTCATGATGCATCTTCCACATGCCAGACAATTTTCAGAGCACTTTACATGTGTCTGACTGATTCATACATAGTATATCTCATGGATCTCAACCTGTTTGGGCAGACACATCTGAATCAACTAGGAAGGTCTTTTAAGTCTCCAAAGGCCCAGGCCACTCTGGCCACTAAATCAAAATCTTAGGAAGCAGACTTTCCCCCAAGAAATTCCAATGCAGAGTTAAGGGAGTTTAAAAAGTCTGATCTATCCTTAAAAGGAGCACAAATACCATCAGGTAGCTTTGTATTATTTACTCAAACATAGTCTCTTACAGAAAACCTCATCATTTTTCTTAAGGTATGAACTATCCACTAATTGGGGGGAAGAGTGGCACTCATGTGCTCCCAGTTTGGGAAAGCCAGGCTTAGTTTTAAATGCAGACAGAAAGAGACCCACCAAATCTACCTATTCAATATAGGCATTGTCTCTCCTTGCCACTTCTGTGAGCAGAAGTACTGACTTCTTCTGTAAGTGGGTCCTGTGGCACTCTATGGATACAGCTTGGTCATATATGTGGATATTTTATATGGCATCTGTATTGAATTACTTACTTCAAACAGCTTTTTGTGGTATCTTCTGGGTTTTCTATATATAGTACTAGATCATCCACAAACATATCAAATATCAGAAAAGATGTGTTTTTAAAAAGGAACACTTGTAGACTTTTGGTGGAGGTATGAATAATTATAGCATTATGGAAAACAGTATGGAGGTCCCTTTAAGACTCTAAAAGAATATTATCTAGCAATCCCACTATCAAATATATATCCAAAAGAGATAAAAATCAGTTTGTTGCTGGGTGCTGGTGGCTCACACCTATAATCCTAACTACTCAGGAGGCTGAGATCTGAGGATTACAGTTCAAAGCCAGGCAGGAAAGTCCATGAGACTCTTCTCTCCAATAAACCACCAGAAAACTGGAAGTGGCGCTGTGGCTCAAGTGGTAGAGTGCTAGCCTTGAGCTGAAGAGTTGAGGGACAGCACCCAGGCCCAGGGTTCAAGCCCCACACAAACAAAAAAATGGCATGCACAGACAGCAATCCTGTCATTTGTAAGAAGCTGCATGGATGAACATGGAGGACACTGCGTTACGTGAAATAAGCCAGACACTGAGAGATAAACACTGCACGATCTCACTCAGAATGTGAATTGTAAACCAGTCAAAATTCTTATGCAAGAGCAGAAGAGCAAGACTGGTGCTCACCAAAGGTAAAGAAGTGGGGGATGAAGAAAGATCAAAGAGAAAAGCAGGATCAAAAGCCATGAAGGGTCATAAAAGGACCTGAATGGAACACCACTAGCAAAAGAAAAGTGAGGATCAAGGGAAAAAGATGAAGGTCAATGAGTTTCCATTCCGGTCTTAGCGTCTGAGGCTCAGGAGCCAGACACTGTCCTCTGTCTACCACTGCTAGGTACACAGTCCTATACAGGAGTTACCTAGTTCTCAAACCAGCACATTCTGCTACACTCCCAAGAAGAGTCCAATTTACTTTCTAACCAGAATCCAGCCCCATGGCTTTCCCTCAACTGATTGAACTCTTTTCTTTACCTCCAGTTGATTACCTTTCCTTTCCTGCTATTCCTTTGGAGACAATTCATCTGCTGCTGCCCCAGAGATGACCAAGTCTTTTCAGTTAGACAATGAAGTGTTCATTGCAAGCTTTGTATAGCTAGAAAATGTTATGGGCCAAAAGGGCAATGATGTCGACCAGTAATTCTACCTGCTAAGGGTATGGTAAGGCATTAAGGGTGGCCCTAAATGTCTTGGTATTCAGGGTGGCAGTACTGGGAAGGGAGGTGAACCTTTAAGTAGTAAAGCCTCACAGGAGGGCCTTAGTTCATTGGGTCATGCCCTTGAATCAAACTGAAATCCCCCATCTCACCCTGCTCTTCCTCACTTCCTAGCTCGAGAGGTATCTGCTCACTCCACTTGCTCTCACACATGCTTCCCCCATCATACACTGCTCTATCCCCAAGCCCAATCCAGATCTTAGACTTTGACTTCCAGAAACATGAGACAAAACAAAGCTCTCTTTCCTCCACAAATAGCCTGGGCCAGGGGTTTTGTTCTAGTGATGGAATTATAAAACATCATCTCAAGGATGTGAACGGAATCCCCTCTACTGGGTGTCCAAGCTGTACCAAGCTATGCAAAATGTTACTATCTAAAAAGAACAATAAATAAGTCAGGCACTGGAACTTCATGCCTGTAATCTATTGGAGAGGTTGAGATCTAGGGTCACTGTTTGAAGCCAGCAGAAAAGTCTATGGGATTCTTCTTTCAAAATAACCTGCACAAAGAGTGGAGGGATGGGTCAAGTAATAGAACCTCAGCCTTGCCTTGAGTGAGAAAAAAAAAAGCCAAAAAAGAAAGAACAAGGCCCTGGGTTCAAACCCAAGTACCAGCACAAAATAAAATAAAAATAAAAAACACAGGTCATAAAATTGCTTCCACAGACTCTGGGTGAATGAGGCAGGGAAAACAACAGAATTATGATCAGATTCATATACTTAAATTCGAGGCCTGCATGAGCTCCCTTATAATGAGTAAAGCTGAGAAAAGTAACCCAGAAACAAGTCTATGACAGCTTAATAGGATTTAGATAACTTCAGCTCATTAACTTTGCAAGGGATCTCTGGCAGTAAATGAAACTCATGCTAGGTGCTAGGCTGACTGGAAACAATTCTGTTATTCATCTTACTACACCTGCCCCAAACTCCAGAGACACAGGCCACAGCTGCTCTGCTCAAATGTGTCCTAGCAATCCTGCTGCACTGACAGGTATATAAATGGTAGGCAGTCCAGTGGTAAGAATAATCACTCACACACACACACACACACACACACACACACACACACACACACACACACACACACATTTGCATAGCCAGTACCCAAGTTTCATTCAAATTCTATATTTGTTTAGAGATGAAAATTTCAATGGAGCCAAAGCCTTCTAAGTTATATTGGTTCTAACCTTGGTGTAACCAAAGTGACCCTACATAGCTCAATGAAAACCAATCCAGCATGCCCTATAGCAATATGGAAGATGTCTTTTTCCTTACTTTCTTCCCATTTCTTTCCTTTCTCTCCTTTTTTTTTTTTTTTTTGGCTTAAGTCAAAGGACAAAGAAGTAGAAGTGAATAGAGAACCTCCTATAATAAGAACACTGTGAAGAAAACCCCCAAATTCTTAAGTTGTTTAAATATTGTGAAAGAGATTTGTCAAAAAATTCAATCATTTTTTGAGCATTTCTCAGAACAGATATACTTTCACAGACAATTATTCCCAAAACTAATGCATTTTCTTGAGGGGAAACTCTGCCGACCAGGAAAAGATCAACAATCATGCCATCATGTGATTTTTTTTTAATTTAGTTCCTGAGAATGAAGAGCAATTAAACCAGCTTATGAACAACATGTTTTGATATTCTGTCTGTTGATGGGTAACTAATCTGAGAAAGGGTTAATAGAACACCGTGCATTTTCAAGCTATCCTGAAATAACCCTGTGGGAATGCTGGGAACCTGATTCAGTCACCAAATGAAGAAAGTCAAAGAGCAATTCCTCTAATAAGGATGGCTCAGGCTCTTTGGCAGCAGGACTCATGCAGCTATCGTTTGCCAGTTACAAGAGCCATCTGGGGAGACCATGCTGTTTGGAGAATTCAGTGTGCAAAGTCTGCGTGAACTGTGGGTAGGTGAACTGCTGTGAGCAATTGTTTGGTGGCTTTACCTTTGTTATTTGGCAAGGAAGGACTCAGGAAACCTGAGATGTGATTATAGCCCTGAAAGTTCCAAAACTGTTTGTGTTTGCATCTCATGGAAGTTCTCATTCACTTTCTTCTTAAGTTTGTTTCAAAATAAAAATTCGACTTCATTGATTGAAGGCCACTCACAGATTCACTTTTTTAGAGACTTAGCTCAAGCATCACTTGTTCTAGAAATTCTATTAGGATATCTGCTCGTTGCACCCCCAGATTCCATACCTATGTGTAATGCACACCCATGGTAAGAAGCCTAGGCTTTTCTGTATCACCATTTGTATTGCATCGTAGAGAAATGTCCTGCCAGGATATCTGCTTCCATGCTGGACTGGAAGCCTCCTCAGGCCAAGAGCTATTTCTCCTTCCTCTTCCTGACTCTCCATCCACAGCACAGTGCCTATCACAAAACAGCTTCTTCTTCAGCTGTAGTTGAGCTCCAGGGAATGGAGACCTTTGGGGATGGGGTTTCCCAGAGCTACAAATGGGCTATTTTAGTTCTCCGTCCTATGTGAAATAAAAGGGGGCTTTTCACGGCCATTAAAATCTCCTATGAGCCATTTCTCAAAACTAAAATATGTTTCTATGTATTTTCAGCTCTGCTAACCCCTGGTGTTTTCCGGTTGTTAGCCAGAGCATTTCTGAATGCTGTGACCCTTTCCTTCATTTTAAGTGCCTTGATCCTTGGGGTGTTGTTTTTTTTTTTTAATCTCCATGGTGTTTTTCCTTCTACAAATTATATTTCCCTTTGGGCCTCTTTCCTCTGTCAGTGCACAGGCCTATGAAATCACTGTTTGCATAGCGATCCTGGTTTTGGTTTTTTTTGTTTGTTTGTTTTTTACTGGAAGCTCTAAAAGACAGATCAAGGAATGTTCTCTTTGTTTTACAAAAGGTCCATTGGTGTGGTGAGTACCCACTTAATTTCAAGAGAAAAGATATTGACAGCTTTCCTTGCCTTGTCATGAAAACCCACTCATTTATTTAAATGTCAGAGATTTAGTAAAGGAAATTTAGATTGACCCCACAGTACTTTGAACATCCCAAAGAGAAAGGAATATAACAAACTCAAATTATAGCCCAAATTCAAGGGTACATTTACCACCATAGACCTTGAGACTCTTCTTAATATCAAACACACCTCTAATACTATGTTAAACTAGAATTTATACACCCCCAGAAATCAGGAATTGGGTCTGTTTTAGATTCCACTTTCCCCAGTCTTTACTGATGTACCTGGCACATAAATTCTTCCATATTTGTTGAGTTAGTGAGTATTTGTGAATAATCAGGGGGGTCAATAGAAATAGGTGGATGTAACTGGATTGAAATGCTACTTTCTTATACCGTGGTATAATCCTGGACAGAAAGTTGTCTCAATCCAAATTGGACCTTCCTTGCAACAATTACTCTACTAACTACTAACATCATACAAAAGTTGTACATAGAGGCTGGGAAGGTGGCTCAGTGGTAGAGTGCTTGCCTTGCATGCCTGAGCCCCTGGGTTCGATTCCTCAGCACCACATAAGCAAAAAGAAAAAAAAAAGCTGGAAGTGGCGCTGTGGCTCAAGTGGTAGGGCGCTAGCCTTGAGCTGAAGAGCTGAGGGACAGCGCCCAGGCCCAGAGTTCAGGCCCCACGACCAGACCCAAAAAAAAAAAAAAAAAAAAGAAAAAAAAGAAAGTTGTACATAAAATAAAGCTAAAAGACTTGGTCCTCACCCTCAAGGAAACTATATTTATGAATTATACACACAAATGAAATTCATAAGAGAATGTTAAACTCTCTATCCTTCCATTTTAAACACTTACCCATTTCATTCCATTTTAAACACTTAGCCAGGAAAAACTATACTGACAGTCACTACTGTGTCCAGGCCTGTGGACATGAATATGGCTCAGATACCAGATCTCCAACTGCAGAGTTCCAACAGTATAACCTGCAATATGATGACTAATGGTAGGAGCTCACACAAATGGGGCTTGTGAACTTTCCTTAGTCTACTAGCATATTTCCACCAGTCTGAGAATATCTTCTTTCTATCAGCCTCATGAAAATGGCTACTATTTTGTGTCATAATTTTACAGATTTCAAAACTGATGTTTGGAGTGTCTACCTAGTCAAAGACTGTGCACCTTAACTTGTCCAAAGTGATGTGACCATAGCAGGGCCACCTGAGCTGAGATTCTGGCCAGTCAAGAATCTTATCACAGGAGGAAAAATGGTGGACCAGCTGGGGCCAAACAAGCTCTTGGGAAGAAAGCAGTTTTAGTGTTCCAGTGAAAATTCCAAGGCTAGAGGGGCACACTGAGTTTCCATCATAGTACAGACAGTTTGGCCAGAGAGGAAAAATTCAGGTTTTAAGGAGACAGATCTGAGCACTCACGGGTGTCCGCAGCTCCCACCATACCAACAGACAGAGCCTGGCACCAAAGCACCGCAGACAACAGCTTCTACTCACCACCAGCAGGAACCGCAAACCGACAAGGAGAGGAAATCTTCATCCTCCTCACCACAGACTGCCGAAAAACAAAGTAAAGGCATGAGTACCCCACAAGTCATTCCCACTCCTCCTCACAGAACATGGTTTGGGCTCCTCCCCCACTACTGGAGAAGAGCACCATTTTTGATACCAGTAAAGACTGGGTCGGAGCAGCTAGCAGAAAATTCAGGCTTTAGAAGCAGAAACTGGGAACCATTTTTGAACAGGTCAAAGGAACCTGACCAGCAGGGTTCTACTCCACCCAGGGGAAAGTTGCTCTTCCCAGGCAGAGAAGGCTGTGCCCAGGGCTCTTCACCAAGTAAGCAGCAGTACGGCTGCTCTCTCAGCTGCAGGAAGTTAAAAGAAAAACAATTGAAAACTAGATAAGGTATGAAATCTGGGAGTGGCTCCAGGCTGGGCCACAAGAGTATCTCAGGAGCTAGCACCTTAGGGAAAAGCTACTGATCACTGACAGGCCACAACCCTACCCACATTCAAGCTCCCTCGCAGTGACTTCAAGCTACAGCAAGCAGCCATTTCCTTCTTGTGTGACACGCAAAGCAGATCACCTTCCCACTGAACTAGCCTGGGAGGAGGACACCAAGTCCCCCCTCTGACTGCTCAAACAACCTGATTTAAGAAACACACTAAGCCACAGGAAAAACTAACATCACAAGCAAATCAGAGACTCCACCAAGGGACTGGTTACAAACACAGGGGAAACATAAGATCCCCCAGATAAATCAAAGAATTATATTTTCTACTAATTGTTTTTAATGTTAAATTTTTTCTACTTTTTCATTATTTTTACTTTGTGTGGGTTTTTTTCTTCTTTCCCCTTTTGGTCCTTTTTCATTTTTTGCTTTGCTTATTGCTGTTTGGTTCATCCCCAGATAGAGATCAAACTTTGATTATAAGGCCTTATCCTTCATTGTGTGCATACTTAGACATCGGTTACTTAATTCACAATCTCTCAACCTTAGTTCCTTTAATCATGGTATTTGTTTATACTTACATAATTTTTTAAGTTTTTTATTTTTAAACTTTTTAATTATTTTTCTTTTTTTCATTTTTCTTTATCTTTCTTGTCTCTTTCTTCCTCTCTTTGAATTAGGTCTTAGTTACCTTGCTCTCTCCTTTGCCCACCTTACATTCCTCTAATCCTAGTTTCTCACAATTTCCCTATACCTACTAATTTCTGGTCCCCTGATGCCTTCTTTGATTTTCATAATCCATTGATCCCTAGTCATTTGTTGTTGAACTAGATTGTATCTGTATTCATTTTGACTGTGTCAAAAAATCTGCGAGACTACAGGGCTCTGGGTTGATGCTTGCCTTAGAATAGTGTTCTAGCACAGAATTGGTTTTGCTTCCATACCCAAATGGCCATAGAAACAAGAAAAGTGGCAAGTCCTGCTGATGATAATCAGGAAACAGAGCAATTAAGAAAAATCCAGACAAGAGTTCTCAAAATGCTCTACAAACATTACTGGTAAACATGCCGAATGAAAAGATTGAAAGCCAGCAAAGGGCTCTGTATGAGCCTGATAGGGCAATGCATGAGAGTAAGGAGGCTAACCAAAGATTAATAGAGGAATTGTGTGACCGTGATGTGGCTAACCAAGACTAACAGAGGAATTGTGTGAGCATGATGAGAATAACCAAAGATTAACAGAGGAATTCATGGAATCCACAAACAGAAAGCTAGAGGAATCCATCCACAAATGGAAAACTGAATGAATTCTAATAGAAAGAAAGGCTGTGCACTATAGCCACTCAACTAAGGGATTTGGGAGTGAATGCTGAAAACCAAACAAGTCCATACAAGGTCTAAAACAAAGCTTCAACAAATTGAAGCCATAAAATCTGACCAATTAGAAAGAAAGTAAATAAAAAACTAGAAAGTTGTGACAGTAGGTTAGACCACACAGAAAATCAAATCTTTGGGATTGAAGATAGCCTAGACATTATAGACAAATATTCAAGACAAATCCAAGAAATATGATAGATCCATTCAACAGATAGAGGTCACCATCAGCAGACCTAATTTAAGGCTAATGTGTATAGAGGAGGGCCTGGAAACAGAAACTAAAGGCCTAGGAAATTTACTTAACAGAATCCTAGCAGAGAACATCCAAGCATACAAAAAGATAGGCCTATTCAGAAACAAGAAGCCTTTAGAACTCCAAATAGACCAGACCACAACAGGGAATCACATTGTCATATTGTAATGCACACAGGATCAATAGACATCAAGGAAAGGATCTTTAAAGCTGTTAGGGAGGGGGGAGGCTGGGAAGGGATGTGAAGGGTAAACAAAGGAGGAGGCTGCAATGCTTGATAAGAAATGTACTCATTATCTTGCCCATGTAATTGTAACCCCTCTGTACAGTATGTTCACAAAAAAATAAAAAAATAAAAAAATAAAGCTGTTAGGGAGAAAAGATCAAGGAAAACCAATCAAAACTACTACAGATTTCTCATTAGAGACCGTGAAAGCAAGAATAGCCTGGAATGATGTATGCCACGCCCTAAAGACAAACAACTATCAACCAAGAATACTGTACCCAGCTAAACTCTCCTTCATAACAGAAGGACAAATAAAAACCTTCCCCAGCAAGGAAAAATTGAAACAATATATCTCTACCAAACCTGCATTACAAAAGATACTTAAAGATGTCTTATACATAGAAAACCAATAAGAGGGGCTGGGAAGGTGGCTCAGTGGTAGAATGCCTGCCTTACATGCATGAGGCCCTGGGTTCTATTCCTCAGCACCACATAAGAAAAAAGAAAAGAGTCGGGAGTGGTGCTGTGGCTCAAGTGGTAGAGCACTAGCCTTGAGCTGAAGAGTTGAGGAACAGCGCCCATGCCCAGAGTTCAGGCCCCACGACTGGACCCAAAAAAAAAAAAAAAAAAAAGAAAGAAAGAAAAGAAAACCAATAAGAACACGATAAAGGCCAACAAACAGCCACCCCCCTCCCCCAGAGAAGGAGATAATCATAGTAAGAATCCAGTAGGCACAGCTCCTAAGAAGGTGAATAACATAGCAGGTACTACCAAATACCTCTCAATCCTAACTCTCAATATTAATGGACATAACTCTTTAATAAAGCGACATAGATTGTCTAGTTGGATCAAAAAGCAAGATCCTCCTATCTGCTGCCTTCAGGAGACATACCTTGCCCACAAAAACAAACATATTCTGAAAGTGAGAGGCTGGAACAAAAATCTGCCAAGCAAATGGCATCCATAAAGAGGCCAGAGTTGCTATTCTAATATCAGATAAAATAGACTTCAAATTAAAACTAGTGAGAAGAGATGAAGAAGGGCATTACATACTAATTAAGGGATCTCTTCTACAGGAGGATATAATAATTCTAAATATCTATTCACCAAACACAGGAGCACCCAATATTTTTTGAAGGGATTTTTTTATTGTGAAAATACCATACAGAGGGGTTACAATTACATGGGCAAGGTAATGAGTACATTTCTTATTAAGCATTGTTGCCTCCTCCTATGTTTCCCCTTCCCTTCTTCCCTCCCCTACCAGTCAAAGTTGTAAAGTTCGTTTTTCAACATAACGATTTGTACATCTCATTGTATCAATGGGTCCACCTGTATCCCTATTTAAACAATTTGTTTTTGCCCTTCCCCTCCACAAATTATACCAACATCAAATAGAGTGAAAACAGGGGTTATACTGTGGGGGAGGGACATACAAGGCAACAAATAAATCATCTTATAAATATGTTAGAAACAACAGCAAGAAAGAAAAAACATTTGAGTCCTTATCTTGGGGTTCATTTCGCCTAACATCAACTTAGCTGACTGTTTCTGCTTTAGGCCCTACAGTGGTAATGTACAGCAACTTGAAAAGATAGAAATGGTGGGCTGGGAAGGTAGCTCAGTGGTAGAGCACTTGTCTTGCATGCCTGAGGCCCTGGGTTCGATTCCTCAGCACCACATAAGCAAAAAGAAAAAAGCCGAAGTGGTGCTGTGGCTCAAGTGTCTCAGACATATACTAGTTATTGCAAATAAGGGAAAACATAGGACCTATGTTTCTTTGGGCCTGGCTTACTTCACTTAATATAATATAAAATGGGGCAATGCCATTCTTTATTTATCCAAGAAACACTACTTTTTCTAAAATCTCACATAGACTAAAGACAATTTTTTATTATTGTGAGAATAACATAAAGAGGGGTTACAAGTACATGGGCAAGATAGAAAGTACATTTCTTATCAAGAATTGTTGCCCCCTCCTTTGTTTCCCCATACCATCCCTTCCCCTCTCCACCCCCTCCACTCCCCCACCCCCTACCACCACTACCACTATCCCCCCAACCCCCACCCCACCAAAGTTGTAAAGTTGTAAAGTCTTGTACATCTCATTGCAACCCTATTTAAACAGTTTTTTTCCCTTTCCCTCCACAAATTATATCAGCATCAAATACAGTGAAAGCAGGGCTTATACGCTGGGGGAGGTACATACAAAGTAACAAAGAATCATCTTATAAATATGTTGGAAACAATCACAAGAAAGAAAAACGCATTTGAATACTTATCTTAGGGTTCATTTCACCTAACATCAACTTGTCTGACAGTTTCTGTTTGTCTCAGACATATACTAGTAATTGCAAATAAGGGAAACCATGGGACCTAAGTTTCTTTGGGCCTGGTTTACTTCACTTAATATGACCTTTTTCCAAGCCTTTCCATTTCTTAACAAATAGGGCAATGTCATTCTTTCTGATGGAGGCATAGAATTCCATTGTGTATATATACCACATTTTCTTGATCCATTCAGCTACTGAGGGGCATCCGGGTTGGTTCCAGATCTTAGCTATGGTAAATAATGCTGCAATAAGCATAGTTGTGCTGGTAGCTTTAGTATGGTCTTGTTTGTGATCATTTGGGTAAATGCCCAAAAGTGGGATTGCTGGGTCAGAGGGGAGTCTATGTGGAGTCTTTTGAGGAAACTCCATACTACTTTCCAAAGTGGTTGAATGAGTTTACACTCCCACCAGCAATGCAGTGAGGTTCCCTTTTGTCCACATCCCCTCCAGCATTGTTGTTATTAGAGTTCTTGATTATAGCCATTCTAACTGGGGTGAGGTGGTATCTCAATGTTGTTTTGATTTGTATTTCTTTTATGTCTAGGGAGGCTGAGCATTTCTTCATGTGCCTATTGGCCATCCTTCTTTCCTCTTCAAAGAAATTTCTCTGTAAGTTTTTAGCCCACGTATTTATTGGGCAGTTGTTTCTTTGAGGATTTGTTGTTAGGGGATTTAATTTTTTGAGTTCCAGGTATATTTTAGATATGAGACCCTTGTCTGTTGTATGGCTAGTGAAGATCTTCTCCCAATCCGTGGGCTTTCTGTTGATCTTGCTAGCTATTTCCTTTGCCATGTAGAAGCTCTGCAATTTCATATAATCTCATTTGTCCAACCTTTCTTTGATTTGTTGTGTTGCTGGGTCTCTATTAAGAAAATTTCAGCCCGTGCCAAGGAGAGCTAGGGTTTCTCCTATTCCATCCTGTAATGTTTTCAGAGTGTCTGCTTTGACTCCGAGGTCTTTGATCCATTTGGAGTTGATTCTGGTGCAGGGTGATATATAAGGATCTAGCTTTAGTTTTCTACAAGTGATTAACCAGTTTTGCCAGCACCATTTACTGAAGAGGCTCTCTTTCTTCCATTCTATTTTTTTAGCTCCCGTATCAAAGATTAGATAGCTATAGGTCTGTAGGTTCATTTCTGGGTTTTCAATTCTATTCCATTGGTCCTGAGGTCCATTCTTGTGCCAGTACCAAGCTGTTTTGATTACTATGGCTTTGTAGTAGAGTTTGCAATTTGGTATTGATATTCCTCCAGCAGTGTTCTTTCTGTTGAGGATTGTTTTTGCTATTCGGGGTCTTTTATTGTTCCATATGAATTTTTGGATTGCCTCTTCTATTTCTTTGAAGAATGAGGTTGGAATATTGATAGGTATCACATTGAATTTTTAGATAGCCTTGGGAAGTACTGCCATTTTCACGATGTTGATCCTTCCAATCCAGGAGCATGGGAGGTTTTTCAACTTTCTAAGTTCTGCTTTGATTTCCTTTTCAGGTTTTCAAAGTTTTGATCATAGATGTCCTTCACTTCTTTGGTTAAGTTAATTTCTAGGTATTTTATTTTAGTTTATTTTTTGGGGGGTCCAGTGGTGGGGTCTGAACTCTGGGCCTGGGTGCTGGCCCTCAGCTCTTCAGCTCAAGGCTAGCACTCTACCACTTGAGCCACAGCACCACTTCCAGATTTTTTCTTTTTGCTTCTGTGGTGCTGAGGAATTGAACTCAGGGCCTCATGCATGCAAGGCAAGCGCTGTACCACTGAGCCATCTTCCCAGCCCGGTATTTTATTTTTTGTGGGGCTATTACAAATGGAGTTGCTTTCCTGAATTCAGCCACGCTTTTCTCATTATTGGCATACAGAAAAGCCATTGATTTTTGAGGATTAATTTTATACCTTGCTTCTTTGCCAAAGTTTTGAATCAGCTTGAGTAGTTTGGGAGTGGAGTCCGTGGGATTCTTTAAATACAAGATCATGTCATCTGCAAAGAGGGAGAGTTTTACTTCATCTTTCCCTATTAGGATCCCCTTTATGTCTGCATCTTGTCTTATTGCTGTAGCTAGGCATTCTAATACTAAATTGAAGAGAAGTGAAGAGAGTGGACATCCTTGTCTCATTCCTAAATTTAGAGGAAATGGCTTTAGCTTTTCTCCATTAAGTATAATGCTGGCTGTAGGTTTGTCATATACAGCCTTTATTGTATTGAGGAATATTCCCTGGATTCCTAATTTTTCCAGAATCTTCATCATAAAGGGGTGTTGTATCTTGTCAAATGCTTTTTCTGCATCTATTGAGATAACTATGTGATTCTTATCCTTGCTCTTGTTGAGGTGATGAATTATATTAATTGATTTGCATATATTGAACCAGCTTTGCATCCCTGAAATGAATCCTGTTCGATCGTGGTGTATGATTTTTTGGATGAATTGTTGAAGTCAATTGGCCAAAATTTTGTTGAGAAGTTTTGCATCAATGTTCATCAAAGAAATGGGTCTATAGTTCTCTTTCTTTGCTGAGTCCCTGCCTGCTTTTGGGATGAGGGTTATGATGTCTTCATAGAATGAATTTGGTAGTAAACTTTCTCTTTCAATTTCATTGAAGAATTGGAGGAGTATTGGTGTGAGCTCTGCTTCGAAGGCCTTGTAGAATTCCGCTGTAAATCCATCTGGTCCTGGGCTTTTCTTAGATGGGAGGTCTCTTATTGCTGTTTCTATTTCAATGCTTGATATGGGCCTGTTAAGATGGTTTAATTCATCTTGGTTTAGTTTTGGCAGGTCCAGATTTGCTAGGAAAAGGTCCATCTCTGCCAAGTTCTCAAAGTTATTAGCATAAAGTTTTGAGAAGTATTCCCTTATGATGTTCTGAATCGTGGTTGTTTCCGTGGTAATGTTTCCATTCTCATCTCTGAGTTTATTTATTTGGGTGTGTTCTCTTCTTTTTCTGATAAGATTTGCTAAGGGTCTGTCAATTTTGTTAAATTTTTCAAAGAACCAACTCTTTGTTTTGTTGATTCTTTCTATGGTTTTATTGGATTCAAATTTGTTTAATTGTGATTTAATTTTAATTATTTCTTTCTGTCTACTGGACTGAGGTTTATCTTGCTGCTCTTTTTCAAAGAGGTTCAGATGTCTCATTAAATTGTTGGTTTCAGATCTCTCCAATTTGTTGATGTAGAAACTCAGAGCTATAAACTTGCCTCTGAGTACTATCTTTGCTGTGTCCCAGAGGAGCTGGTAATTTGTGTGTTCATTTTTGTTGACTATCATGAACATTCGAATTTCCTTTCTAATCTCTTCTATGACCCACTGGTGATTCAACAGTGTGTTGTTCAGCCTCCATGTGTTACAGGACTTTCTTTGGTGGCTTTTGGTGTTGAGTTCTAATTTTATTCCCTTGTGGTCTGAGAGAATGCACAGTATAACTTCAATGTTTCTGAATTTGGACAGGTTTACTTTGTGACCTAAAATGTGGTCTATTTTGGAAAATGTTCTGTGTGCTCCTGAGAAGAAGGTGTATTCTGATGCTGTTGGGTGAAATATTTGGTAGATGTCTGTTAAATCTAGTTGATCTATGCAATTGTTTAGATCTGTGGTTTCTCTGTTGAGTTTTTGCCGGGTTTATCTATACAGCAGGGAGAGTGGTGTGTTAAAGTCCCCAACAATTAATGTCTTTAGAACTATTAAAGACATTTATTGTTGGGGACTTTAACACACCACTATCCCCACTAGATAGATCAACTCAGCAAAAACTCAACAGAGAAACTCAACTTCATAGACCAACTAACAGACATCTATAGAATATTTCACTCAGCAGCATCAGAATACACCTTCTTGTCATCAGCACACAGAACATTTTCCAAAATAGACCACATTTTATGTCACAAAGCAAATGTGTCCAAATTCAGAAACATTGAAATTATACCCTGAATTCTCTCAGACCACAAGGGAACTCAGCCCCAAAAGCCACCAAAGAAAATACTGTAATACATGGAGACTGAACAACACACTGTTGAAAAACATGGTTCCATGGTCATGGAAGAGATTAAAAAGGAAATTCAAATGTTCGTGATATTTAACAAAAATGAACATACAAAATCGTGACTCCTCTGGGATACAGAAAAGGCAGTATTCAGAGAAAAATTTATAACTCTGAGTTCCTACATCAACAAATTGGACAGATCTCAAACCAACAATTTAATGATGCACCTGAAGCTCCTTGAAAAAGAGCAACAAGCCAAACCCCAATCCAGTAGACAGAAAAAATAATTAAAATTAAATTAGAGTCCAAAAATAGAAAGAATCAACAAAACAAAGAGTTGGTTCTTTGAAAAAATTAACAAAATTGAAAGACCCTTAGCAAATCTTACCAGAAAAAGAAGAAAACACACCCAAATAAACAAAATCAGAAATGAGAATGGAAACATCACCATAAGAAAACAAGATTCAAAACATTATAAAGGAATACTTCTCAAGCCTTTATGCTAATAAGTTTGAGAATCTGGAAGAAATGGAAGGATTTCTACCAAATATAGATATAACCCAAACTAAGCCAAGATGATTTAAATCAATTCAACAGACCCATATCAAGCATCGAAATAGAAACAGCAATAAGAGATCACCCATCTAAGAAAAGCCCAGGACCAGATGGATTCATAGCTAAATTCTACAAGGCCTTAAAAGCAAAACTCACACCAATACTCCTCCAATTCTTCAATGAAATTGAAAGTGGAAGTTCACTACTAAACTCTTTCTATGAAGACATCATAGCCTTCATCCCAAAACCAGACAGGGACTCATCAAAGAAAGAAACTATAGACCCATTTCTTTGATGAACATTGATGCAAAACTTTTCAACAGAATTTTGGCCAATTGACTTCAATGATTCGTCAGAAAAATCATACACTATGATCAAACAGGATTCATTTTAGGGATGTAAAGCTGGTTCAACTTTCACAAATCAATTTATGTAATTCATCACATCAACAAGAGCAAGGACAAGAACCACATGATTATCTCAATAGACACAGAAAAAGCATTTGACAAGATCCAACATCCCTTTATGATGAAAGCTCTGGAGAAACTAGGAATCCCTGGAACATTCCTCAATATAATAAAGGCTGTGTATGACAAACCTACAGCCAGCATTATACTTAATGGAGAAAAGCTAAAGCCATTTCTTCTAAATTTAGGAATAAGACAAGGATGTCCACTCTCTCTACTCCTCTTCAATTTAGTATTAGGATGCCTAGCTACAGCAATAAGACAAGATGCAAACATAAAGGGGATCCTAATAGGGAAAAATGAAGTAAAACTCTCCTTCTTTGCAGATGGCATATCTTGTATTTAAATAACCCCATGCACTCCACTCCCAAGTTACTGGAGCTAGCTGAAATTTTCTTAATAAAGACCCAGAAACACAATAAATCAAAGAAAGTTTGGGCAAATGGGATTGCATGAAACTGCAGAGCTTCTGCATGGCAAAGGACATAGCTAGTTAGACCAATAGAAAGCCCATGGATTGGGAGAAGATCTTCACTAGCTATACAATAGACAAGGGTCTCATATCTAATATATATTTAGAACTGAAAAAGTTAAGTCCTCCAAAAACAAATCCTCAAAGAAACAACCTCCCCATTATAAGTGGGCTAATGACTTAAAGAGAGACTTCTCTGAAGAAGAAATAAGAATGGCCAATATACACATGAAGAAATGCTCAACTTCTCTGACCATAAAAGAAATGCAAATCAAAAGAATATTGAGATTCCACCTCACCCCAGTTAAAATGGCTGTAATCAGGAAATCTATTAACCACAGAACTCTTGGGCCTGGGCACTGTCCCTCAGCATTTCAGCTCAAGGCTAACACTCTACCACTTGAGCCACAGCATCACTTCAGGTTTTCTGGTAGTTTATTGGAGATAAGTGTTTCACAGACTTTCCTGCCCAGGCTGGCTTTGAACTGCATCCTCAGATCTCAGCCTCCTGAGTAACTAAGATTACAGGCATGAGCCACTGGCACCCTTCGAGAGACTCATTTTTAAGAGATATAAAATCTCAAAATAGTCCAGGCTACTCAAGAGATCTGAGGATCATAGTTGGAAGTTAGCCTGGACAGGAAAGTCCATGAGAGTCTTACCTCATGTTAGCCAGGGATGCTTTGCAAATGGGACATGAGCTACTGTTTGCTATGGATGCTGTCTTCAAGGGCAATCGCCCAGGAAATGGCTCGGTGGGACAGTGATGACCTCTATAGCAAAGAGGAGCTTCCTCCATCCAGTGTAACACAGATAGTCTCTTCTCCCAGGGTAAAGGGTAGGTGTGCTTGGATCCCTAAAAAGACAGACATATCATCTTGTCATCTGAACCCCAGAATCCTAGAACTCCTAAAGGCTTATTAAGAAAGGTGTTTGTTAGTGAACAATCATCTGGAAGGTAAAAGGAGTAGTGCACCAAAAGAAAGTAAACAGTTATTGAGAATTGTACCGTTTTCCACTTTGAGGACTCTTGAAAACTTCCTCTACTGGTTTTAAGTGAAGGACATGGTTTTTTAAAATTGTTCCATAAATAATCACAATTATGATTTTTCCCTAAATACTCAGAAGCTTTTCCCTGATTGGTTTTTTTGGGGGGTGAGGGGTGGGGTCCGGGTATGGGGCCTGAACTCTGGTCCTAGGCTCTGTCCCTCAGATCTTCAGCTCAAGGCTAGCGCTCTACCACTTGAGCCACAGAGCCACTTCCCGGCTTTTTTCTTTTTTTGCTTATGTGGTGCTGAGGAATTGAACCCAGGGCCTCAAACATGCAAGGCCAAGGATCTACCACTGAGCTACCTTCCCAGCCCCTCCCTGATTGTTTTAAGGATTAGCTAATGCAACCCAACAACTAACGTATCCTAATACACAGATCAATACTGATACTAGAAAATAAACTCTGCTTTTTGAGATTTCTTAAATCCTAGCCAATGCTAGTCCTTCTAGCATGACAATAATTTCATTTAATGACAGAAGAAGCTTTTAGGGCTGGAAGCATGGCTCAAAGAGCAAAGGAAAGCCTTGAATTCAAAGTAAAACAAACAAAAAAAAGGTAGGCTCATTTGGTTTAGGCATGGTAGCTCATGCAAGCCCAAATCCCAACCACTCAAGGAGGAGATCAGGAGGACCACAATTTGAGTTTATCCTGAAGATTTAAATCAGCAAGACTCTACATCAACCAATAAGCCAAGCATGGTAGCTTTACTCCTATAGTCTCTGCTATGCAAAGATGAAGAGGAGAGGATCACAGTCTGAATCCATGGCCAGAGAAAACAAAAGACTTACCTGAAAAAATAATTAAGGCAAAAGAATTAGTTGAGAGTGTGATCCAAATGGTAGGGCACCTCCCTAAGAAATACAACACTTTGATTTCAGACTCCAATACCACTAAAGAATAAGGAGAAGGAAGAGGGAGATGAGGAGGAAGAAGGAAAAGAGGAAGAAGAGGAAGATTTTGATTCAGGTAACAAAATCCATGCTTCAATTTTTTTATATACAGGCTTACACCTGTAATCCTACCTACTCGGGAGGTTGAGATCTGAGGATTACAGTTCAAAGCCAGCCTGAGCAGGAAAGTGCCTGAGACTCTTATCTCCAATTAATCACCAGAAAACTGGAAATAATGCTGTAACTCAAAGTGGTAAAGCAAAAAGAGCAAAAGAGCTCAGGGATAGTGCCTAGGTCCTGAGTTGAAGCCCTACCACTGACCAAAAACCAAACATCTTAAGCCCATGATTATTTCCCACATTATGGGAGGTTCCCAATGTGTTCCATCAGGACTCTTGCCCTATTTTCTGTTTTTTTTTCTTGGCCCAGCTACCCTCCAGTGGATAAAGCATAACTGCAGGAATTCAAAGCATCATATGCAATTGTCTTTTTATGCAGAGAAAGAAGAATTTTGTTTGAGGAGAAGCGAGACTTTCCCAGTGGCTCCCAACACACTTCCTAACATTATTCATTATTCAGCCAACCACCTAGCCATCTATCCATCCAAGAACTATGTGTTGAATATCAAGTATGTGCCAAGCCTTGTTTAAATTATTAAGATATGCAAGTGAACAAAATAGTCCCTGCATCCAGGGAGTACACATTCTTCTGCCTCATATTGGAGTTATTGGTTACAGTACAAGTTCTGCAAAGCAGAACTAATAGGAGGTAAAATGAAGGAAAGGAGGGAAGTGGGGGAAGGGAGGATAAAGAGAGGAAGGAGGAAAGAGAAGTATTTATTTTACTCCATTCATTATTATCAGCAATTCTGTGGGAAAAGTCGGCAGGCAAGAAACCCCAGCAGTAGTAGCTGGTACCATCTTGAAGCAAAATACTTATTTAGAACATCTCAGGCTTTGGGTTTTTCTCTTAAGTTGTCAACGAATTGTATGACATTACTATTCATGGCACTCTCTAAAGATCATAGATAGTTTTTACCCATCTCTACAAAATACCTTAACAGCAACCCCTAGGCTAGGATGCAACTTAATCAGTTTATAGTCAATCAATTATAGTCAAGTGGATACATCAAGCTATTCATCAAATCAGATCTTGTTTGTCCCCTTATCTCCATTGTCAGCTTCTGGAAGAAAAAGTTGGTCTATAATTCCCCACAGAACTTCATGCAGGGCCTTGTAGCTACTAAATGTCCAAGAAATGAGTGCTAGTAAAATGCCCAACTTTGGTCCTCAGCTCCACCCAGACCTGAGCTCCTCCCAGCCCTGAAGTTCCCACCACACAGCTGGCCGCTCCCTCTCTCCACCCAGACCCATCTTAACTCCCACCTACCTCACTTCCTATCCCCCAGACCTTACTGCTACCTGTAGTGCAGGCTGCCAGGTGCTCTCTCTCAGGTGTGTGTGTGGGGGGGGGGGGGAATATGGCTCCCCTAAAAAACCTTGTAATCATCTTTCTCCTGTGCCTGTCTGCCTCCGTGTGGTCCCCTGGCATGGATGTGAAGGATCCTTTCATTGATCCTTTCAGTAAATGTTTAAGAAATGTGTGCTATTTGCTACTTAATCTTGACTTAATGACACACGCCACATCTGTATGTCTTTGGATGAGAAAGGAAGTTCAGATCAAAGAGGATCGCCCTAAGCTAAAGCAAGACCAGGAGTTCTAAAATTAAGGGGCTAATGCCCTCATTCACTTGGCCAATTCTGAAGAGTCTGCCCTCCTTTCCAGTCACACTCCTCATTTTGTCTCAAGAAAAGATCCCAGGCCATCACATCCATGTCATGGAATGACACTGCACTAAAAAAAATGCTATTAAGCACACTGTGTGCCCTTTTGGAGGGAATGAACTGAAGATGAGGGCTTAAGAGATTTCATTTATTTCCCATCTGACTTGGAACTTTTCTTGGGCCATTTTATCTGCTGCTTTCCATCAAGCAGATGTTCTGGAGAGATTGCACAGGGAGCTATGGGGCAGAGCCAGTCCTATGATGTACATGTGTTTCCACTGGACACCCAGGGGGATGCTAGGCAAATGTGGCCTCTGTGACTCAGAATCTGGCATTTCCAAATGTTCCATGCACCTATGCCACACCCCCACTGACCCTTAAAAGGAAATACATTTGCAAGCATGTTTACTTACTATACAGAGAATTACTATACAGAATTTCATATAAATTATTTTCTCCTTGGTGTTAATCTAGCCACACCCTCAAGGCTTGACCATCTGCATCTCATATCAAGTAAAGGTAAAAGTTAAACTAGCTTAGTACTTACCTATTCCAGGCATGGAGTAAAGCTATAGCACCTTTGGAAATACATAAAAACAAGAACTGACAAATGGGATTTGTATCAAATTGAAACTTTCTGCATGTCAAAAGAAATGGTTGCCAGAATCAAGAGACAAGCCACAGATTTGGTGGTAGTGGTGGTGGTGGGGAATCTTGGAAGGCTATTCATTAGACAGATAATACCTAAAACAATTAAACACCAAAAGAACAAATAATCCAATTAATAAATGGGAAGTGAACTGAGCAGACAGTTCTCAAAGGAAGTACAAATAGGTCTGGGACATAAATGAAGAGGTAGAGAACCTGTCTAACATGCAGTACCAATGTCTAATAAATGCATGAAGAAATATTTATATTCTTAGCCATGAAATATATACAAGTCAAACTGGCACTGAATTCCATCTCACCACAGTCAGATTAGCCAAATACCAGTGAGGGTCTGAGAGATAAGGAATGTAGATTGGTGGAATACATTGGTAGAAATGTAGGTTCACGCAGCCACTCTGAAAATCACTATAGAAGCTCCTCAAGAAACAAAGAAAAAGAACTATCACGTGTTCTTAAGCATATATCCAAAAGGATGTAAGTCACACAAGACACACACACACACACACACATGTTTATAGCAGCACTCTTTACAATATTCAAGGTTTTCCCAACAACCAAGGATTAGATAAAAAGAAGTGTGGTACATAGATTCAAGGCAGAGATAAAACAGAAACAATTATTCAGGCATCAAGAAAACTGAAATTATGTCATTTCCAGAAAAATAGATAGAACTAGAGGATATCAGGTTAAGCAAGATAAGCCAAACTCAGGAAGAAAAATATTCCAAAGCCACTTTTCTTTGCTGTGAGTTGTCAGACATAACCCCACATCTCAACCAACAAGATCCCACTGGTGATAACTGGGGATAAACACTTATTCCTTTCTCTCCTTTAATTAAGGAATCTCCCCTCATTTACTTACACAGAAAATTTGCATACTCACACATCAAGAAATAAAATCAGAGTCAGAAATTGAAATTATGGCCTGGTGCTGGTAGTGTATGCCTGTCATCCTAGCTACTCAGAAGGCTGAGATCTGAGGATTGCAATTTGAAGCCAGCCCAGGCAGGAAAGTCTGTGAGACTCTTATCTCCAATTAATAAAAAAAGAAAAAAAAATGGGGCTGGGAAGGTGGATCAGTGGTAGAATGCTTGTGTTGCATGCATGAGGCCCTGGGTTGGATTCCTCAGCACCACATAAGCAGAAAAAGCCAGAAGTGGTGCTGCAGCTCAAGTGGTAGAGTGCTAGCCTTGAGCTGAAGGGCTGAGGGACAGCGCCTAGACCCAGGACTAGCTTCTGCATCCCCCCACCCAAAAAAAAAAAAGAATTTGAAATTATGTGGATGGGAACTGGGCTATTTAGAGTCTGCTTGGTGTCCAGGTAATATCTCATGAATAATCTGGTTGGAAACTTCCCTGACCTTTGCTCCTTATCTCTCAGAGTCAATCTGTTCTCTGGTATTAATGCCCTTCATATTGGAGGAGGAAAAGAGAAAGCCGATGAATCATTCAAAAGGATTATGAGTGTATCTAACTTATATCCACATGGACTTACCTCCATAATATCTAAAACACAGTAACTCCAAAGCACAATAATAAAATGAAAAGAAAACACACTAAAAATGGGCACATAATGTGACTAGACGTCTTCAAAGTTATACAAATGACCCATAAACATATTTTTTCAAAAAATACCCCACCTCATTGGCCAGCAAGAAAACCAAAATCAAAACCACAATAGGATACCATTCACATCACTAGGATGAGATGATAATAGTTAGTGTTCATGAAAATGTGGACGCACAGCTCTTTTAGACTGCCGATGGAAATGTAAAATGATTGCTCCTTAATGCAAGAGACATGGGCCTAACTGGAATTTCATTTCCCAGGAAAAAAAATTCCTATATGCTTGTGGGGTCAGAAGTTGTGCTAGACAGCTCTCTTGACTACAACCCAGGCCAACCCAAGTACTCTGGAAAGATGAGTCATTGCATGTGGCAAAATGACTCTCTTGAAAGGACACTGTGGATCATATGCATTCTGAGAATATGAGCCTGAGAAACAAATAATCACCTGTACCAAGCATGCAATTATAGATTCTTCTACTTGAAAGACACCTCAGAGAAAATCTATTTATCACACAAAACGTTTCACCTAGAATAAATGCTCAAAGAGCTGGCATATGTGTTGCCTCCCCCTTTGAGATGCAATTTGACTGCCTTCCTTGGATTTCATTACCAGGGGAACATGGCCCCCTCTCTCTGTTTTCACCAGCAGGAAAAACAGCTTGTGACTAAAGGAAGCAGGAAACAATGGAGAAGCACAGGTCACTTTGCTTAGAATAAACTATAAAAGGGCTCCAACACCATTACCCCCAGAATCCCGCTCTCCCTGCTCCGTGTGCCTTCCTGTGCCTTATGGTTTTTCTCCTCTTATCTGCTGTAGGACTCAAAAAACCAACAGCAAAATTGTTGAGAACATTTTTGACTACAATCTGAAATAGATACAACCCCCAACTTCCGATGGGTTGACTTTACCATTTTTCAGCTTTATGACTGACTATGCAAATATAATATGCATTCAATTGAAACTGACCTTTGATTTTGGGAATTTGGCCTTTTCACAGGCTAGTAATAGGCAAAACTCTTGTACCGCTAGGCAGTGGAAGCCAAACACAGCTCCCAGTCAGCCATATGGCCCCTGTGCTGCAGGCATTTATTTGTGGAGTTTTGTGTTTTTAAATCCCATTATGTCTACAAAATATCCATCTGCATCTCCCAGACCCAACCATTCTGCTTTTCACTTTCAGTGCCATGATGTGATAAATTACTTAACAATTTCATTTCTGCCAGGCACCAGTACCTCACACCTGCACTCCTAGATACTCAGGAGGCTAAGATCTGAGGATTGCAGTTTGAAGCCAGCCCAGACAGGAAAAGTCTGAGAGACTCTTATCTCCAGTTAACCACCAAGAAGCCAGAAGTAGAGAGGTGGCTCAAGTGTAGAGTATTAGCCTTGAGCCAAAAAAAGCTGAGAGACAGGCCCAGGCCCTGAATCTAAACCCCAGGACCAGCATTTAAAAAAATAAACAAACAATGCTTTAAAAAATATGAAACAAGCTTTGTGATACATAATCCTGCCTATCAGTAGGCTCACTTAAATGTCCTGAGCACACTTAAGACCCCAACTAAGCCATGATGTTTGATAGCTCAGGTAAATTATGTACATTTAGCAAATTTTTCACGTGTAGCTGATCCTATTGCAAGTCAAAGAGCATCTCTGTCAGGCCTGCATGTGAGTCCATCTCAGTAGCTTACACAATGTCCCACTTCCTTTGGCTCTTCAAAGCTCTCTCAGGGTCAGCTAACTCAGTTGCATTGGTTCCACAAGGGGAAGCTGTTGGATTACGGAGCTCCAAATAAATGATATGGCTAATTTCATCAACTCTAAATGTATATTTTCATTTGCAAATGCAATGTATATTTTCATTGGCTTAAGCTAAATATCGTCTCACAATGCTGAAAAACCCATCCATTTCAGTTACAGCCAGATCAGGGGACTCAAAACAGTATTGTTCAAGTGTAATCTCTCAACACCTTTGGCTCTACTTTCTTCTACGCTGCCTATCGTCTAAGCAAAGATGAGTTTATTTTCTACCAGTCTCCTATCCCATCCGAAACTAGGAGCCTGATCAAGAGTTGATCCAGAGTTTCAGAATGATCTTATTAGCCTAGAGTGAGTCACGTGTCATCCCTGAACCAATCACAGAGACTCTGAATGGTGTTCTGTTTACGGAATGCCATTGATTTGGACTAGCTTCCTTCTTGGGGCTCCAAAAGACCAGACCATTCCAGAGAAGGATTATTTGTCATAGGTGCCACATCATCACTTGGATTGTGCCCATTAAGTTGCCAGTCAAATTGAATCCATGCAATAAGGAAGTATTGCCCCTGCTTTGACCCTAAGGGAAATTTAGAAGTGAACTGTCCCTTTTTCTCTATTTCTGATTTTTTTGGTTCTTTTCTGCCTATAAAACCACCTCTTCTCAGTTCATCAGAGCATGCATTCTGTTTTATAAATGAAGTATTCCGCCTTTCTAGATCACAAATAAAACCCATTTAAGATCTTCAAATTAAATGTGTAGTAATTTTGTCTTTGAGTGTGCCCAACTTTACGCACTCATCCAACCCTATGTGGATTGTGAAAAAGGAAAGGTAAGGTTAATCCATCATGATGAAATCAAGGTACTATTTGCAGAACAAAGAAATGATGCTGGATAGGTACAAATATAACCAAATGCTCATTACAGGCCACTTAATCTGGTTTTCTACAGGATTCACTACAAGGCAATCTTGAAACAATTACTATATGATAGAGCCATTCCTTTTAGAAACACTTCTAAAGTTTTCCATATGCAAAAAGATAAACTTGGCACGAAAACCACCCAATAGACAGTACCTCGAGCATTAGGCCTTTTAAAGCAGAACATATTTCTTTTTCCTGATTACAGCCTGTTTCTATCATCACCCTTATAATAATTTTCACACTTTTTTCTCACACTGGAAGTAAAAATTTCAGTGTCAAATTTCTCTTCTGTCTTCCATGTCATTATGTTAACAGTTTCTCAGTCTTGGTAAGTTCTTTCTGGAACATCATTTTTCTCCTAAAACAGGAAGTATGTGAGCCAAAAATAATCTTTCCTCTTAGCCTAGTAGCTCTCCAGTGAGTGTTGCTAGAGGTTTAATAAAAAGCAGTGTTCGCAGCCAGAGCTCCCAAACTGGTACTGCACAGAGGACAGCTTTGAAATTCCGCTGGGGTTCAAGCTCCTCGAGCAGATGTTCCCTCTGGGTGTGGAGGCCACACTTCCACAGAGCGTATGCCTGGCTCTGCCCATACCATCCTACTGGGGCTTTCCAAGAGCTGAAGATTTGCACAAGTGCAGCCTTCCCTCTGTTCTGCTATCACAGTGTTCAACCATGCACCCCACACACCCTGTCCACCATCCACCCATAAATCCCGCTGTGCTGCGGAGGCCAGGAAATGGATGTGTTCTCTGTTCAAAGGCCAGCAAGCCAAGAACTCCCAAAGCTCTTGCGTCAGAATCAGTAGTGTCTAACTGTGCAGGGTGTTCTTTGTTGACCCCACCTGGCAAGGGACCACGGCAACGCTTAGAATCATCCAACTCCCTGTGGTTCCCAGGAAAGAGACTGGGATTTAGAACTAAATCCCACCACTGGTTCCTGTTCACCTACACTGGATCTTCCAGCCCTTTCCATGACCACAGACCCTGCTGCTTTGTAAGGGCTGTCCCCCTTCCCATCATCCATGAGCGTGGTCACGCTAGATGCTTTTTAAGACAAAACCAGCCACCACACCTGCATCTTCTGGTCTCAAGGATGGGTTCTAGGACAGAGCTTGGCCTAAAACAGCCAGTTCTGAGCAAGTCAGAACATTTTTCAAGAGCTATGGAAAGAAACATCCTTGTCCTAATGGACTTAAAGCTGAGCTAGTGATGAGGACCAACTTATCATTTTTCCTGGGACTTGCTGGGCTTTAAAACTGAAAACCTGCTGAGTGCTGGTAGCTGTAATCCTAGCTACTCAGAAGGCTGAGATCTGAGTATTGAAATTCAAAAGCCACCCACGGGCAGGAAAGTCTATGAGACTCCTATCTCCAATCACTCACAAAATAAGCTAGAAGTGGAGCTGTGGTTCAAATGGCAAAGTACTAGCCTTGAGCAAGAAGAAGCATAAGGACAGTGCCCAGGCCCAGAGCTCAAGCCCCAAGATCAGAAAAACAAAATTTGAAAACCCCACATCCAGGGAACCCCTTAATCCTAATCCTAGAAAACCAGAAAGTGCAGCTGTTCCATGTGATGCGAAGGTTGAAGACCACATTTACATTGTTGCTACATTAAATGTGGTAATCAAACTAGCACAGAGGAAACGAATCTCAGAGATGGAAATAAGCAGCTAATCCTGGTCATATCTCCAAGCCCCAACACATCTTTTTTTTTTTTTTTTGCTTAAGCCATCATAGCTTGTATTTTCTAACACTTGTAACAGAAACTATTCACTAATGCATCCATTTCTAAGACACCAGGCTCTTAACCTTTCTAAGGCTCGATAAGTACAACCATAAAACTGAAATGACATTTCCTGTAGATTAAATGAGCCAACAGCGCCAAGTATCTATCTCAAGGCCTGGCATGGAGTAACTGCTCGGTACATTTTGTTTCCTTCCCTTTATAAGATAGAACACTCATAAACTCTAGGGAGTAAGAGCCAGCAGGGAAACAGAGGTGTGCTGGCTCTTGATTGCCGATGATAACAGATAAAGAGAACTGAAGACAGATGGAAAGGGACTTGGCTGAAGCTCTCCAGCTTAGTGACAAAGTCAGCTAGCACCTGCCCCCTGAATTGTCACTAGTGTCCTTTCCATCTCATCATGAACTCAACTCTTGTTTAGCTCCCCTGAGATTGCCAGCCTGTAGAAAGCGTAATGGCTTTGACATGTGAAGAGCCAGGTGCTAGTCGAGAGCAGAGAGTCACCTGAGCCGGTGGATTCAATGAGTATCCATCCAGTTACAACAATAGATGGAGAGCAAGTATCAGCTCTGAAACACAGACTGAGTGAAGCCAAAGGTACTTACTGTCCTGAAAACTACTGAATAATGGAATATAGCTGGTATGGCCTGCCTGTTTGTATCTAAATACACACACACACACACACACACACACACACACACACACTCATACACTGAAATCCTAACTCCACATGGGATGCTAGGAGATTAGACCTTTGAGAGGTCATAGGTCATATAGGTGAGGTTCCTGTTCTGGAATTAGTGCTTTTATAAGTATGATAGTATGCTAGTACTCTCCTTTCTGTGTGTCTCTGTGTGTGTGTCTCTCGATCTCTGTCTGTTGTCTCTCTCTCACTCTATCTCTCTCTCATTCTCTCCAGCCTCATATGAGATTAAAGGAGAAGATTGCTATCTGCTAGAAATTGGTCCCTCACCAAAACCCAACCAAGCATACACTTTGATCTCAGACTTTCAGCCTCATGAACTGTAAGAAATATATTTCTATGGCTAAAGCCCTCCAGTCCACAGTATTTTTCTTTTTTGGGGGGTCCGGTCATGGGCCTGAACTCTGGGCCTGGGCGCTGTCCCTCAGCTCTTCAGCTCAAGACTAGCACTCTACCACTTGAGCCACAGCACCACTTCCAGCTTTTTCTGCTTATGTGGTGCTGAAGAATTGAACCCAGGGCCTCATGCATGCAAGGCAAGCACTCTACTACTGAGCCACCTTCCCAGCCCTCCATAGTATTTTTCTATAGTAGACAGGGCTTATTAAACCAATATCAATGATCAGTTGCTAAGCATCAGATTCAAACACTAACTTTCTTCTTAGAAAAGTAAAAAGTATTTTCACCATGAAACTCATAGCTGAAATGTCTTTTCTCCAAACAAATGACACTGGAGTACGAATGGCAGCTGGAATACAGAAGAGAATGTGATTGCTCTGCATCAAGCTGGATTCAGGGCAGGGGTGGGAAGAGGGCAGGAGAAGGCTGGCTCCTGGGTATCATTTGTTCTCTCTAGTTGGCAAGCATAGTCAAGGCTCACAAGAGCATGAGGAGACAGAGCCTGGTGGTTGCCTGAATTTCTGATTTATTTGTCCTGTCTACAGAGCCTCCTGTACCACAGCCATTCTAATGGTTTCACTCGATGCTGACTTGAGATCACCAAAGGAATATTCTCCTTGAATGCCACATGTTTGGCAGGGATAATTGGAACATAAGGGCCATGTGGTTCCCTCAGAACTACTGGGCCTTGCTCCCAGCTGCTAGTCCTAGAGGAATGCACGGTACTAAACTAAAGGGACTTTCTTCTCTGTAGAGAAGTGTCATCACTCGGTGTTCAGAGTCAGCCAGAGATGAAGAATGGAAACCTGCTACGAAGATGGGGATGGCAGGGACCGTGGCCTTCACCATGAACCTGACACAACAAATGGTAGGGAAATGAGAGTTTCATGTGCACAGGGTTCACCACATTGCTCAACCCTACAGGTCTTGAACTAAGTGATAAGAAGACAATTCTGAGCATCATTGGTAAAGCTGGATTTGGGTCCCATGTTCAACCCTATCTGCCCTCTATCACTCATACAGATCCAGGGAAAGGCGGCACAGCTGGACCCCTGCTTGTCCTCACAGGGGGAAGGGCCTCCCCTCAGTATTCTGGTTCTTATGAAAATAGCTTCCCCAAATAGAACTGTCTTGTGACCCACCTTATTCCAAGTTCCACATAAAGGCAAAGGTTCTGCATGAAACCACATCCCTTTACATGATGTTGCCACATTCTTTAAGTTTGGTTAGTTTAAGATGAACAATAAAGAAATTAATTGAAAAAATTAGACACAGGTCTGGTAGTAGCTGTCTATAATCATAGAATTTGGGAGTCAGAGGCAGGAGACTAGTCTGGGTTACATAGCAAGACCCTGGCTCAAAAAAATTTTTTTTAATTAAAGATTAGCATTCCTGTTTCAACCCAGACACCAACAATCTGAGAAGTTCCTGCAGGTCTAGTTCTAGACCAGACTTGGGAAAACCAAGGTTTAATTAAGTCCTAAGGACCCTCATTGATGCATGTTCTGGGAAAGGGTGGAGATCCCCTAGCCAAGTATTCACAAAGGTTTTATAAACTCTGCAACAGCAAGCTAATATAGCTCCATTATTAATTCCGCTGATTTTTCCCATTCTGATGTCCTCCGTCACACATACCTTCATAATGGGTATTATTGGTGGAGCCTGGATTATTATGAGATCTGGCTAAGGTAAAATTGACTTCAAAACCCATGGGTATTAACAATAATGTCTGGAGATAGTTTTAATTAGTGAAGTTTTTGTTAGTTATTGAAGAATAGAATTAAATTTCCAGAGTATTTTAATATATTTCTCACAGAATTTTCCATTGAGATAATTGATTCATATACAGTGATTAGAAATAATATGGAGATTTCTTATATACTTTGTCCATCTCTGCAATGATAATATTGAACAAGCAATAGTCTAATATAGTATGAGTATTCTCAGATTCTACTTATTTACATTAATATTTCCCAGTTTTACTTATTTTTGTGGGGGGGAGGTCAGTTCTAAGTCAGTTCTAACAATTTTACCACCTGTGTGAATATGTGTTTCTATTATCAAAGTTGACTCACTAAGTAGTTTTAAAACGACAGTAACTCCCTCATTGCTCTTTGAAATCCAGACTTAGACTAAATTCTCCTTCCCTTTATTTAATTCTGGGCAACATCTGTCCTACATCTCTAGATGTTCAAAATGTGATACTAGTGGAGTCCATTCAGTATTCCATCTTAGGAGGTAGTCTTTTTTTTTTTTTTCAATTGTGAAAATACCATACAGAGGGGTTACAATCACATGGACAAGATAATGAGTACATTTCTTATCAAGCATTGTTGCCTCCTCCTTTGTTTCCCCTTCCCATCCCTTCCCATCCCTTCCCTACTCTCCCCCTCCTCCACACCCCCAGGAGGTAGTCTTGTTTCAGCATAATCCCCTAAGATCCGTGCAAGTTGCTGTGTATCACTAGTTTATTCTTTTCCGTAGTGAATAGTATTCCACAATACAGGCCTAGCAAAATGTGTTTACTCATGGATTGATCCGATACCTATGTTAATTCCAGCTGTGTGAACAGTCACGCACAGGTTTCTGCGTGCACTTGAGTGTTCATTTCTGTGAGATGTGTGTCCGATCTTGCTGTCACTGGGTCATATGGAAACCATTAGTGATCTCTCCCTTGCAACATGGTCCTCCTGGAGGAGAACACACACACAGCCTACTCAAAAATCCTCCAGACTAGAAATCAACAAAACAACAACTGCTATTGTAAACCAAATCTTGTGCCTTTTTTAACTGCCAGTGAAGAAACCACGTTCGAAGCTGATAATCCAGCTGCTCTTCTCTATAAAATAGAAATACCTTGCAACCCTATCAGCTGTTTACTGCTCTAGAGTGAGACTGGTACCAGGAATATCATGAAGGCTTACTCTGATGTTTATGGTTGATGCTTCATCTTCAACATTTTCTCTGCTTTAGAGAAAGAAATGTCTTTCTCTTCCTTCCATTTACATGTGAACTATTTTAGAGAATTAGCCATCAAATTTACATGGAAATAGTTTGGTAGAACTCTCAACAAAGATACATTCACAAATATGTGCATTCTTTGTTAAGACATGAAATCAATAAGGTTATAGTACCCTTTATAGTGTTTGTGGGAAGCAAATTAGCAATGTAAACAAGGGGATTGTTTCAAAATACTAAGATATTAACACACTGGCATCACACATCTGCTAATAATACATGATTAATCTTTTGTGTTTGTGTGTGTGTGTGTGTGTGTGTGTGTGTATGTGTGTGCTTGGAGTTTGAACTCAGGGCCTGAGTGCTGTCCCTGAGTATTTGTGGTCAAGGCTGGTGCTCTACCACTTGAGTCACAGCTCCACTTCCAGCTTTGGCCTTTAATTGGAGATAAGTGTCTCATGAACTTTCTTTTCCCAGGCTGGCTTCAAACGGCAATCCTCAGACCTCAGGCTCCTAGGATTCTAGGTGTGAGCCACCAGTGCTTGGGTAGTGATTAATCTTTTTTTTTTTAGAAAAGCTATTTTAGCATCAGAACCTAAAAGTAACATAGCTTCACTTGGGGAAATAATTGTGGTGTAGAAAAGCAGGATTTTGTCATCTAAGACATAAATTCTAGTCTAGGCAAAGAAGCTCAGTAACCTTTAACATTTTGGCCTCTGGGTTTCGTTGTTTGTAAAATAGGGATAACACTTCATATCAAAGCTGCTAGAAGAAAATAAAGTATAAGGAGAACCTCAACATTACCTTGATCTAGTAATGGTTCTAAAATCATTCTATTTCATTTTCTTCTCTACTCCAACCTTTCAGATTATACCAGTGAGAATTCTTATTTCACATAGTTATCATATGACACATCACAATCATCAGGATATTTTTTTCCATTAAAACCTTGGGAAAATATAATTTATTTAGGCTTTAAAGTTTATTTTAAAATCAAAGTTGACCACTTTAAATTCTCTCTTGCCTTCCCAATTTGGTCTAAAGGCTAGTTCCCCTGATAACTATTAACTTCGTAGCCCAACCAATATTTCTTAGGGAAGCAAAATTCCTGCCAACACCCTTGACAGCCTTGTCTAAAGGAAATCTGAAAAATTGAAGGCAATATTACTTGATATTATTTTTTCTAATTCCATTATAAAAATTCAGAAGGGTATGAAAGAAAATAACCAAATATTTTTTAAATATATAAGTAGCATAAAGATTTACATTGCTTTAAATGTTATTCAGCAATTTTGAAGGACTTTGCATTTTCAGAACACTTTAAGCCTAAAAACATACAAGGCACCATGGGTGTAACATAAAACGTATCAGGCAGCTGCTCCATCACCAGGTTCCGATCCTGGCATAGTCATAAAACAATGGGATTTTCAATCAGCAGAATGGCCCTTTGGGCTAAGTCTATTTCCTAAGTCATGTGAATATGTGCTTGATACTATTGACCCTAGGTTGGTTTGGGATTTTTTTTCTTCTTCATACTCTCAAAGGAATGAGTGGGAAGCAGGTTTTGACCATTTGCCCAGCAGTACTTGCAGAATACGGTATCCCGAACAGGCTAACTGGCACTGGGCAGCCTCATTAGCATAATGAATATCCCAGGAGGCAGTTTTTCCAGTTAAGGGTGGAGTCAAAAAGGTCAGCAGATCAAAATCAAAGCCAGATGGAAAATTACAGACTCAACAACTTGACTGACCATTTTCTTAGGCACCCAAAGGTGCTAGAGCACTTTGCTACTCCAAAGGAGGAGGAGGAAGCTTCTAGTCTAAGAGGAAGAAACAACATCATATCATCTTTGTTCCAGCAAGGTCATCACCAGAAATGGTCATTCCTGAATGCATTTTAAAGCCTCTGCCTTTCACTTGTTCGAGAGCCAATGCTCGAGAGTGTTGTTGGGATTTGCTGTGACCTTGGACTCAAATCTCATTTGGCATTTGAGAAATCGGGATAGCTGTCTCTCTCAGTTTATCAGTTTGACACTCTTGAGTTTATTTAGGACATCTATGGAGCCCTCTGTGAGGTAAGCTGTTGATCCTTGACACCTCTCCTTTAGGTTCAAAGTGTTTAGTTTATTCTAGTTAGATGGGGGCCAATAGGAAGAAAAGAAAAGAACCAAATGGAAAACAACCCAGATGTAGGAAAGTGGATTCTAGTTGGGTGGCCTGGATTCAATAGTAAAGACTACTACTGGGAATATCTCATGACTGATGACCGTATGGGACCCTTCCTAAATTAGTCACCATGACAACCTGATCTTGTCCTTAAGGCAAGGTCAGCCTTGAGGCTCTAAATACAGAGAAGAGTTTGTTTCCCATCCAATCAACAGACAGCCCAAAATGTCACTAAATAATACTGAAATGGACTAAACTATAAAATAAGGGTAGCTCCAAGAATAAGAACTAGCTTTTCCCATAATGCTTATTTTAATGCTTCTCCAATCTCACATTTATTGAAACAACTTTTTAAACCTCAATTTTGGAGGCCCATTTTATTCAGATATAAAGTTATTCAAGTCCGCCTTGGAAAGAATGGCCTAGTGTTTGTGAGCTCAAAGAGCTGCAAGTCTGGGGACCCTGGGCCTATTTTTTGCTCAGTGAACTCAGAGCCAAAGGCACTCAGTGAGCAGAAGTTAGTAATTTAAGTGATTACTGGGTCTATTAAGCCCACACTGCATTACCATATGTCCTGTTTTCAGAAATACCATGAGGGCAGAGAACACAGGTAAGGTCTGTGGCAAGAGAAAATATAGGCTCCTAGTAGGGTAGTTCACGAAGAGGTGTTATTTGATATAGAAATATGGGGAATGAAAAGTCACAAGAGATTCATGGGGTTGTGAGTGAGAAGAGGAAGAGGAGGGAAGTGAGACAGCATTGTCCATCTGGATTACAAGAATGAAGGTGATGCTCTCAATCAGAAGAGATACTATAAAAGGTGAAGGAAGGGGGTGACAGTTAGGGACAGAGGACAAGGAGATGGGATTGAGGCTGTGGCAGAATCCCTTGCTGGCTACCTCTCTATGTAGAACTGGCTATCTCTATGCCAGAGATCCAGATGTGGATCTGGTGCTTATGAGGAGAACTGGAGGTTACCAGGTGGATGAAGCTAAGGATCCTGTGAGACTATGTTGAGCAGATAAACCACCCGATGAACTTGGAGGATTGTACCAGTTAGTTATGTGTAGCTGTGACCAACATATATGACATAAGCTACTTAAGGGAGGAAGGCCATATTTTGGTTCACATCTTCAGATGATTTAATCCACAGTTGCTTGGTCCCATGGGGTTGAGCAGAGGCAGTAGGTATGGAAAAGGAGCTTTGTGGACTTTGTCGCACACAGGAAGCAGAGGGTAAGGAAGGAACTAAGAATCCTAAGGCTAATTGCTCAAGTCAAACCTTCTGAAACCAACTTTCTCCCACTAGGCCGTACCCCCTTCCTAGTTTCTGAAGTCTTCCAAAATACTTTCACCAGCTAAGAGGTATGTATTCAACACATGAGCCTCTGGCAGACATTTCACATTTAAACTGTAACAGTGACCATGAGGGATAAGGAGTGAAGAATTCAGAGCACAGGTAGCAGAGTTAGAAGAAAAGGAGAAATTTGTCCTCTGAGAAGAAGAAAGTAGAACACACTGACCCCAAGATGGACACATTAGAAGAGAAGGAGGAGTGAAAGCACTTGTAAGAGAGTCTCAGAAATTAAGACATTGTGCTGTTCCTAAGCATGAAAAGGTAATGAAAAGCTCAATGAAACAAAGCATAAGTTCAGGATTCAAGGCAGAGAGGGAAGTGAAGAAGCTGCACAATGAGAAGAGGGAAACAACCACTGGCAAGGAGAAGAAAAGGCAAAGGTCACTGAAGAAACTCAGTGGCTAAACAGCCAAGTATACAGCTTTGGATAACGAGCCCAAAAAATCATTCTCAGATACGTAAAGGTCTACAAACTAAAATTTTTCTAAGGAGTGGTGCTTCCACATATCTGGCCTTTTAATTAGTCCTAAATAAATGGTGGGTTGACCAGGCGCAAACATTAGGTCCCATGGATTCCCTTATTTGCAATAACTGGTATACATCTAGGATAATCTTACCAGACGAGCAGAAAAGGTCAAAAGCTATATACATATGACCATATAAGATGATGCTAAGCAAAATGAACCACAAGATAGGGGCACAAGAGGTTTTTTCTTTGTTGCTGTTGTTTTTAATGAACTATGTGATTTTTTTGTTTCTTTTGTATGTTCTTCCCTCTATGGTACAACCTCTGTTGTCACTGTATTTGATTCTGGTGCCCTATATCCTGTGTATACATTTTTCTAATTTGGAAAGGGGAAGGGAAATAACAATATAATGAACAGGTAGACCCATTGTAACAATGAGATGTACAAGACACTATGGTGAAAATGAACTTTACAATGGAGAGGGGTAGCGAGGGAGGAGTGGGGGAGTTTGGGAGGGAAGGGACAGTAGGGGGGAACAAAGGAGGAAATGCTTGATAGGAAATGGACTCATTACCTTACTCATGTAACTGTAACCCCTCTGCACAATATCTTTACAATAAAAATATTAAAAATAAATAAATAGTGGCTTGAATATTTGACCTAGGAGACAAAGTATAAAACATAGATAAGAAAATAATTAAGAGGAAGCTGACCTCCTGTATCCTATATATGTATTGTGATTATTGTTTTAAATATTATATCAAGTGAGTGGGTCACACAATCACTAGCCAAATATTTAGTCCAACTCCACTCTTGGTGGATCTGCAAGGCTGCTTCTGCATGGGGTTAATATGTGAATTGGCAAACTCAGCAAAGATTTATCCTCTCTAGTGCCGTCAGGCCTTATTCAAGCAGTTGTATAGACTAAAACAGGCTAACCACAATAACAATTCATTCCTCAGGGACTACTGTCTCTTGGTTTAGACAGCAAGTCATTTTTGCTTCAAGACTTAAATGAATACACTGACATTTCCTAGGTCTTGAGCCTGCCAACCTACACAACCACCTGGGTCTCCAACATGCAGATTGCAGATTTGGAGATTTATCAGTTTCCATAATTGAGTGGGCCAATTTCTTAAATCTCCTGCTAATTCTATTTTTCTGGAGAACCCTGACAATATCTATTTCATTCCAAAAGAGAGGATATCACTAGAGCATGATATTGCTTTTAAGTTTACTATGTTTTATTTTCTTCTCTCCCTCCTCCAAAAAATGCCTTTACAAAGAGTTTGCAAAAAATTAACCATGATCCTGAAATTCATTCTACACTTCGTGCTTTTGTTAAATGCTGCCTTTGACTCAGCTCCTCAGTCAGCACAAATACCCGATGTAAATGGGTGCTGCATAGATTGGCTTTCTTACCTGTAATGAGATGGCAAGAGACCCAATTTTTCTGCAATTCAGAAAAAGAAACTGAGGGCCAAGGAAGTAAATTTCATCATGAGCTAGACACTTCACTCGGTCAGCTTAGGAGGCCTTCCTCTGCTTTCTAAGCTACACATCACTTAGGACACCAGCAGTTTTCTTCCTGAAACAATATTTTGCAATTTTCATAACAAAGATTATTCTAAGTATGCTTTTTCCTTAGTTCTCACACATAATACCTGTCTAGGGATTTCATTTTCTGAGTTTGTTTCCTCATTGCCGTAATATCACAACATTAGGGAACATGATGTGAGCACTCGATGTGGTAGCCAAGAGCAAGAAAGCTCAATGATAGCATAAAGCCTTAAGTTTAAGCTCTGGTATCAGAGAGTGGCAGGAAGAGATATAGGGAGGGAGGGAGAGAGAGAGAGAGAAACCAATGTTTCAGTATATGAATAGCATGTTTCACTTTCTATCTAAAGTCCACATTCCTTTTTCTATTTCTGCACAACCAAGGGATCAGGCAATATCTCCATGTGATCTATAAAAGTTTGAATCAAAAACCTCAATTGCACATTCTCTGAAATCTGAACTCATCTTCTATCACATCTGAAAATTCTTCAGGTGTACCAGGTTTCATGAGATGATAATATCTTGTTTACTTGGGCTTGATGGACCATCTTTGTCATTTCATATCTGCCCCATATCACAACCACAGACCTAGATGTGAAACACAATCCTTTCCTCCATTTCTGCAATTTCTAAATGATAGGGTAAGTTTGTTGTTGACTTCATTGCAGTTTTGGGAATGATGAAGATCTATAAACAACCCATTTAAAAATTTGCTCTCTCAATTTGGAGATGCCTCAAAAACAAAGAAAACTAAACATAGAACCTTCCTATGATCCAGACCTACCACCCTGGGGCACTGTAATCCAGAAGATTACAAGTAAAGATACAGGAAAGCCACTTGCACAACCATGTTCATTGCTGCACTATTTATCATAGTCAGGTTATGGAAATACCCAATATACTCTTCAATGGACAAATGGTTTAAGAAAATGTGATATATACATATATATATATGTGTGTATATATATACATATAGTGAAATTTTACTCATCTATCAAGAAAAATAATATTATGTCATTTGCAAGGAAGTAGCTAAACCTGTGGAAAGTCATGTTATAGGAAGTCAAGCTCAGAGAGACATGAGATGGATGTTTTCTCTCATATGTGGAAGTTAGATCTAAATTATATATAAACAGAAACAGGATGTTGTGCATATACACACAAACATGTTATTTAAAGTATGGCATATGCAAGGAAGGGTTCCAATGGTGTAACTACCTTTAACAACTACCATACATTTTAACACGATGAGTACAGAAAGCTGGAACTTGGGGTGCTGGGATGAGATAAAGGGGAATGGGGATCAGACAAATGGAGAGGGGAAGGGGAAAGGTATGTGCATGCAATCATAATATTCAAGAAAATTGAGGGGATGGGGAGGTTAGAAGAGATGGGGGAGAATCATGAAAGGGTCACAGTGATCAAGGTGCGTTGTACTCATAAACAGACAAATTGTATTGAAATCTCTTTGTATAGCTACTTGAAGGTAATACATTTTAATATTGCCTTCCCAGGGGCTAAATATGTATCTCAGTGGAGTAATACTAGCCTAGCATGCATGAGGCCTAATTTCAATTTGTAGCATGTTGCCATCCCTACTCATAACCTATATGAACATTGGGCCCCCAGCCCTTTGGGCATTTCTACCCTGTAGTATAACCAATTCAACCCTATAGTATCAACTCCTACTCTGTTTCTCTGTCAGTAGAAGTATTCTTATTTTCTCTTTCTGAGTACTTTTTACTTTTGTCTCTTGCTCTTTCTCACCTGTTATCCTAAGTGTCTTAGTGGAGTGATGCTATAAAAGCAGTTAGTTCTTTCCCTGTGAATTCAGATGCCAACTGTTCAGAGGTTATATTTTTCACACTTGCTCTCCCCATAGTAATGGCAAGCTTGCTGCTATATTAAGATCTATCTTATCTCTGTAGTTCCCACATGCATTCCACGAAGTTTTCACCATATGGCTCATAAAATAACCCCAACCAGATGTTCAACATCAAACACACGAAGGCCTTGGAAGATATAACAAGTCAGAAAGGAGATGGATGTTCCCTTTTGTGGAATCCAGGACAGGCCTTCCCAACTGAGAATCCACATCTTTCTCATGTCTGGGAGACTTTGTGGCCAGGATGTTAACAAATTAAAGTGTGTGATTACCAGCTCTGAACTACTTCCAACAGTTGAAGTCATGTTTGAATACCCATTGTGTGATTCTTCTTATAGAATTTCTGACATCCATGCATAGTATTTGGGAGCAGATAGAGGCAAATTGAGCAGTGTCTCCACTCATCCATCCCAGTGAATCATCCTGGAATTATTTACTGATGAGTTTGGTTTGAGGAAATGCAAGTAAACATCTCAATTATTTTCTACAATCCTTTCTGCAAATAACATATATATATATATATATATATATATATATATATATACACATATACATATGATTTTTTTATTCTTGTTGTTATTGCCTGATAAATGGAATGTAATTAATCTTGCTTATTTTCTTAATAGTTTGTACTTGTTTTCTGCAGGTTCTGGGGCTTGAACTCATGGCCTGGGCACTGTCCCTGAGCTTCTTTTTACTCAAGGCTAGCACTCTACCACTTGAGCCATAGCACCATTTCAGGCTTTTCCTGAGTAGTTTATTGGAGATAAAGAGTCTTATAGCCAGGTGTTAGTGGTTTACTCCTGTAATCCTAGGTACTCAGGAGGCTGAGATCTGAGGATCACAGTTCAAAGCCAGCCCAGGAAAGAAAGTCTGTGAGACTCTTAATATCCAATTAACAACCAGAAAGCTGGAAGTGGTGCTGTGGCTCAAAGTGGTAGAGTGCTAGCCTTTAGCAAAAAGAGCTCAGGGACAGTCCCCAGGCCATGAGTTCAAGCCCTATGACCAACAAAGCAGACTCTCACAGACTTTCCTGCCCAGGCTGACTTTAACCACTATCCTCAGATCTCAGCCTCCTGAGTAGCTAGGATTACAGGCCTGAACCACCAGCACCCAGCTGTACTTAATTTTTAATCAACAACTTATATTAGCTTTTATAGTCAAAAACTAGTTCAAATTTAGTTAACTATTTTTTGGCAGCAATAGGGTTTGAACTCAGAGCCTTGTGTTCAGGAGGCAGGTACTCTACCACTTTACCATGCCTCTAGTCCTTTTTTGCTTTAGTTATTTTTCAGATAGAGACTTGGCTATTGCCTGAGATCAGCCTCAGACTATGATTCTCCTACCTACAACCTCTCCATAGTAGGCATGCACCATCCAGCCTGGCTCACTGATTGAGATGGTAGATCTCACTAACCTTTTTGCCTGAGCTGACGTTGAACCATGACCCTTTCTACCACTACCTCTCAATTAGCTAAAAGGCATAATCCACCATTTCTGACGTCAAGTTTGATTTTTGAGAGCATGTACTTTCTAAAAATAAAGGTAATAAATAATTACTTATAAAAGCAAATGAAACTTGAACATAATGTAAAGAAATCCATATAAAAGACAGCTGTAGGTTGGATCTTAAGAGCTTTCCAAAGATATGTGCTGAAGGCCTGGTTCCTCATCTGGTGGCATTCTTGGGAGGTGGAGTCTAATTACAAGTTCATTGGAGATGAAGCACTGAAGACATATTAAGACTTCAGCTTCTCTCTCTCTGTCTCTCTGCCTGTCTGTTTCTCTCTTTCCCAGTCCCTCTCTGTCTCTCTTTCTCCCCGCCCCTTCCTGATCATGACCTCCATAAAGGGAGGAGAACTTCTATACTTTCCCACCATGATATTCAATCTCACTACAGGACAAGAACAATGGAGCCAAGAAACCATGAGATTGAAACTCTTGAAACCACAGGGCCAAAATAAATCTTCCCTTCTTATAAACTGATTTGTCCCCATATATCATCACCATGGCTGATCAATTAAAAGAGTATTATAGCATTCTAGAACTTCAGATACTCATTTTCAAAATACATTTGAGTATACATGAACAAAAGGAAAGTTCATATCTTGTAAAATGCTAGAACATTGGCTGTTGAATTACATACAATGTTATTTTGAGGACTCTTTTGTATATATAAACTTCATTTTTCAAACTGTTCTATGGATTTTAGTTTTACTACTCTTTAAAAATACAGTTAAGCCAAGCATGGTAGCAGACACCTGTAATCCCAGCATTCAGAAGTTGAAGATCAAGAGTGAATCCAGCCTGAGCTCCAGAGTCAGCCATCCTCAGCTACATAGTAAGACCTTGTTTCAAAAGAACAAAATAAAATGTAGTTAACTTGAGACGCTTTTTGGAGAAGCCAATTTTTCTAGAATCAGAGAAGCCCTGTAATCCTCTTAACTAGCTTGCATTTAAACAGCTTTAAGTTTTTCTGACATTTATTTTCTCATCCTAATGGTCAAGACTTTCGTTAAGTCCAAAAGGCAATCCAACGCTCTAAACAGAGAGAGAAGTTTAAAAAAATGTGTAAGACCTTATTTAGGCAATATAATGAGTATTATCACACACTCAAATCTGTGAGATCTGATCTCTGCTGTCTAAATGACTTATTTTCAGGTTTAAGTTCTTAAGGGATGAAACAGAGCTATGCCAAGTACCTTACACAAAACATCCATCTCACAGAGCATTTCTAAAGTATCTCAAGTGTGAAGCAAGAAGCAAAGTCCTTTTATGGGCTTGGCCAAAACAGAACTGGACAGCATTCAAAGCAATGCGACTCCAAGTCATCTCTGGTTACCCCTAGGCATTGGCTCTGTGACCCCAGGAGGCTATCAGAATCCATGAATGCCAAGTGTCTTACATGGAAAAAAATGTCATGTTCTGCATTTAACCTACACCGATCATTCACAAATACTTTAAATCATCTTTAGGGTATTTACAATGCCTCACACAACATACCCACTATCCAAAGAATTTGTATGTTGTGTTCTTTAGGGAGTAATGTCAAGAAAAGACTGTCCCTGCCCAGTGTAGGCAAAACTTATTTTCACAAATATGTTCTTCCCGTGTTGACTGGCTCTGCAGGTGCAGACTCCCCCAAAGAGAGAGAGGGGTCCAGCTGGAGAGACGCATCTGCTGATTCACATGAATAGCAAAACACCTCTGGGTTGTGCACATCCTTCATTTGACTACCTGTATGAGCATGCACCGCTCTATGTTGGGGGAGACATTCTAAGAGAAAACTCTCTGCCGTGACACCGATGAAAGTGAAATAATACTAACGAGGAGATTTCCAGTACAGAATGAAGGGGTTGCAGGTGTAAATGACTAGGATGCAAGACAAGAAAGATCTTGAAATTAGACATTTTAAAGAATTGAAAATGAGCGGAAAGCTACAAGACCTGTTCATCATGCCAGCAAGAAAAAAGGCATTCAACATACCAAGGGTAGAGACACTGAAGGAAGAACAGTAGAACAAGACCTCTCTGCACCCCACATTGAACTGGCTTTACCTATACAATGGAAATCATAATGAAAGTTCAGTGCATATATGTGAAAATGGAACAAAGAAAATTGGAATGAGTGAGGGTGGTCGAGATGGGGGAGAATGATAACAGGGGTGGCATTGATCAAGAAGCATTATCCTCTTAAACTAACATTTTGGATTGAATGGTTTTTGTACAACTCCTTAAAGAGACTTCTTAAAATTTTGTGATGTCTTTAAGTAGTTGCCATTTAACAAAGTAGTTTATGAATACAATGTGTCTTGATCCACGACACATTCTCACCCACTCCTCCCCTACCCACCCCTTCTTCTGCTCTACTTAACTTTGTAGGATATACATTGAATTTCTTTTTCGGTTGGTTGTGGGGCTTGAACTCTGGATCTGGGTGCTGTCTGTGAGCTCTTCAGCTCAAGGCTAGAGTTCTACCACTCGAGCCACCCCACCACTCCAGTTTTCTGGTGGTTAATTGGAGATAAGAGTCTCACAGACTTTCCTGCCCAGGCTGGCTTTGAACTGTGATCCTCAGATCTCCCCCTCCTCAGTAGCTAGGATTACAGGCATGAGCCACCAGCACTTGACATACGTTGAATTCTTGATTGCATTCTCCCCCTCTTCATTCAGCTTTAAAAGTTCTTCATGCTGGGTGCCAGTGGCTCACTCCTGTGATCCTAGCTACTCAGGAGGCTGCGTTCTGAGAATCAAGGTTCAAAGCCAACCCATGCAGGAAAGTCTGTGAGACTTTTATCTCAAATAAACTACAGGAGGAGGAGGAGGGGGGAGGAGGAGGAGGAGGGGAGGAGGGGGGGAGGAGGAGGAAGAGAGGAGGAGGGGGAGGAGGAGGAGGAGGAGGAGGAGGAGGAGGAGGAGGAGGAAGTTGGGTTCTACAAAAGGATTATTGCACTATTCTATATACTACAGTGTTGGTGTTAGGCTCATGTTTTTAAGATGGGCAGGCATCAGAAGGAGAAGGAATCAGCCTTCCACAGGTATCTACTTTATAGTAGATGTTGAGGGGATCTTAATGAGCAGGTGGCAAAAGCCAGCACAGACACACATCTATGCCCAGCATTCCCACTGCCACCCAGCAGCCATTCCTGGGGGATGTCTTCTTTTCCTAGACCCTCGGCTACCATCCAATCCCCTATCAACCTAGGATTCCACTGAAACAACTCTGACAAATATCAGCTCTGCCTTTACAAACTTTGCTGGCCTTTCAAAGTCCCTGGATAACTGCCACTTTATCCACCAGAGAATTGAAGTGGAATTTATCCTCCAATAATTTTAGAAGAGGTTGGGAGAGGTTTCTGGCTAATTGTAATGCTCAGTAACTGCTGTCAGTGTGACCTTCCAGGCAGACACGCCGAGAATAATGAGATACGGCAGCCTTCATCTAGTTGCCCAGGCTGAGCACGTCCAGCGAGTAATACCAGGCCGTCGCTTGGTCTGCAGCCATCTGGCCTTTCCTTCCCAATCTTCACTCTGCAGAGATGAAGCTGGGGCCTCCTGCTCTCAGGAGCTGAAACTTCCGTGGATGGCAGTGGGGAGAAATCCTAGCAGCAGTGGAGCCACAGTGTCCGGCCATTAGGGAGGTGACCTAGATTCAAATAATGCCTCTACTGCTTCTTAGATGAGTGCTTTGGGTGGCTGTTAGGGATAGGATTCTGTCTCTTCAAAATACATACTAACCCCTAGGGTGTGGGTCCTGGAGTAGGACCTCTAGGGAAGTGATCGAGGCTAAATGAGGTTATAAAGATGGGGTCCTTATGCAATGGGACTGATGCTCTTCCCACCAAGGAAGAGAGACGAGGTAGTCACATTCAGAGGAAAGGCATGTGAGCAGGAGAGGAGAGGGAAGGGTGAAAAATGAGCAATGGCTAGCTGCCAGTGACTCAATGTCTGTAATCCTTGCTAATCAGGAGGCTGAGATCTGAAGATCACAGTTTGAAGCCAACCAAGGCAGAAAAGTTTATGAAACTCTTATCTCCACCAAACCCCCCTCCCCCATCCAAAAAAAAAAAAAGCTGGAAGTGGAGCTATGGCTCTAATAGTAGCATGATAACCTTGAGCAAAAATGCTCAGGGACAGCACCCAGGCTCTGAGTTCAAGCCCCTGGATAGGCATCGAAAAAGAAAGGAAAGGGAAAGAGAATGGGGGAGGGAAGAAGGGAGGGGAGGGGAGGGGAGGGAAGGGGAGGGGAGGGGAGGGACGAGGAGGGAAGTGGAGACAAGGGAAGGCAAGGGAAGGGAAGGCAAGGGTGAATGAGCAAAGTACCCTATGTGCAAGTTGTAAATAACACAATGAAACCCTTTTGTGCTATAAATTTATGGTAGTCACTATAAGAAAAATAAAATGAAATGGAAGTGAAACCAACACCAAGGAATCTTGGACCTGCAGTCTCCAGAACTCTGAGAAAATAAATTTCTGTTGCTTGGACACCCTGTTCTGTGGTGTTTTGTTACCATACCAGTAAGTTTTCAATCTAGATCTCAGGTCCTCTCTATAAATGGAGATAACCGAGGACCTTCCCTCAAAGGGCTGCTGTGAGGAAACAAAGTGCCTTTGAAGTGTTGGGCCAGTGTCTGCGTGGGGGAAGTGTTTATTTTAACAATTCAATGTATCAGTTTTACATAAAGGTCCAGAGTAATCTGATCCCAGCTCAGAACAAGTTAGTTATTTCCCAAACTAAACCTGGGAACCAGACTCCTCAGGGTCAGGATTTAGGAGGATGGGGCTGGTCATTATGCAATCATTAGCCAGCATTCTCTCCCTTTTCTCCCTTCCAGCAGCTGCCTGAACTTCTTGCTCCTTCCAATAGGGTAGTAGCTAGGGAGAGAGGGTCAGGGATTAAAATGAGTTCTAACCTAGCACCACCCACTGTTCCAGGTGAAAGGGGTAGACAAGGACCCTACTGTCAGGGAAAAAACATCTGAACCAGCAGGAGACAGGTGTTTAATAAACACAATAATGTTATAAAGGAATAACAGAGGATGATGACCAACAAGGTGACAAGAAAGGATGGTCCAGCTGAGAGCTAAAGAAGAAAGAGCCATGCATAACCAGGTCTAGGGAACAGAGTATGCAAAGGCCCTGAGTCAAGATCAAGATGAGACTCTTAAGGAATATTAAATAAGAATTGTGGAAATTGCCTGTTTTATTGTTATTTTTTTGAATGTTATTTTATTGTAACAGTGATGTACAGAGGGGCTACAGTTACATAAGTAAGGTAATGAGTCCATTTCTTGTCCAACAGTGTTACCCCTCCCTCATTTTCTCCTGCTTTCCCTCCCACTCAACTTACCCCCTGCAAGTTGTAAACTTCATTTCCAACATACTGTCTAGTATTGCTGCAGCATTGGTTCACCCTTTGTCCCACCATTTCTGTGATTCCCCTTTCCTTCCCCAAATTGGATAAACTTATATATAAGACAAATGGTACAAGAATCAGAAACAGAGACCACCACAGTGAATAAACTAGAGGATAAAATAAAATGAAAGGCAAAAGATATAACTGCAAGCAGTACACTAAAAAAAGGAAAAGAAAAGAAAATTAGCAAAAAGATAAACAAACAAAAAAACCCTCTTGTTTCCACATCGAGGAGATTGTTACCATTAGGATCATTTTATATGGTCATACATACATAGCTATTGCTTTTGTGAACCTCTGCTAGGACTATCCTAGGCATATTCTAATTATAACAGATGAAGGAAACCATGGATCCTGTTTCTTTTGGTCTGGCTTACTTCGCTTAATATGATTTTTTCCAAGTCTTCCTATTTCCTTATGAATGGAGTGATGTCATTCTTTCTGATGGAAGCATAGAATTCCATTGTGTGTTTATACATATGTACGATATTTCCACGATCCTTTCATCCACTGAGGGGCATATGTGTTGATTCCATGTCTTGGCTATGGTTAATAATGCTGCAATGAACATGGTTGTTCTGGTAGCTTTCATGAAATTTTCTTCTTAGAAACCTGGTCAGCTTTATCCAAGAGGACTTAACAGAAAAGAAAAGAAAAGAAATCTATGTATGTGTCCTTTTTCCAACTTAACTGGACCACGAAATGAGTGCTTATTTCAAAGGGTAATACCAAAAGGGTATTGAGAGGGAAGACTATGGAAGAGGTAGTAGGAGACATTGGCCTCTGGAGAGCAAAGAGAACCCAGGAAAGCACACTTGGAGCATGGCTACATTAGAGTGAGGTGTCTTGCTGCCTCAGGACTGCCTCACTTTAAATATATCAAAACAGACCATGAAGGAGACACGATCTTGGTTAAAGAAACAGAAAGACTGTAACAGAACCAAGACTAACACCAAAGCCTCCCAATTCTTAGCTCAATATTTTCACCATGCCAGTGCTTCATTTCTTCTTTGCTATGCTTCCCACGCCTGTGGGGACAGGGGAAGCCAGGGTAAACACCAGCTCCAGGTTACTGGGTGGTACCCTGTTAACTAAGTAGTCATTCATTGTCCCATTTTTTCATCATGATGAAGGCAGGGCTTAGAGATGGGAAGTGGCCTGCTCAGGGTTCACTAGTACAAACCAACAGGAAATGTTGAAAACTAAACTCTCTGGTGTCACATGTGAGCTCTGAATTACATGAGGGGTAAGGTAGTATCGTGATATATGTCATTTATACCATATAAACTCATCATCATTCCTGATGCTGAGAAGATGTTCAGCTTTGATTTAAGGATAAAAAGCAATGAAGGACTGAATTCTGGGTGTTTATTTTTTGTTTTGCTGAACTTTGATTTTGGCTTTCTAAGGAACTATCCTACTTGAGATCACCCTCAGATCTACCATAGTTCAGTTAATACTGAATACACTTGGCATACTACCCAACATATTTACTTAAGAGTTTGTAAGCAAAATCTTGCTAAACATGGGTCCTTTGTCTTTCTGTGGACCTGACTTACTTCACTTAACATAATTTTATCCAAGGGGTGTGGTGGGGTCAAAGGGAAAGTGGTAGATGGATGAAGAGGAGAAGAGGGGAAGAATACAGTCAACAATTCAATGTACATCCTACAAAATGAAGAAGAGTGAAGGAAGGGGTGAGTGAACAAGTAAACACTGCCAGCCACAATGCAACCTGGGCTCTTGTGAAGGATGCTGGCCTCAACCCAAGCAGGGGTTTACCATCTGTGATTAAATTTGTCAAATCTGTTAACACTCTGAGTAATATTTCCAACCAAAGACTCAAATAATTACCTACCATCACCACATATGAACATCCAATGGGACATTTGAAGCATGCCAAAGGTAACATAGTTCACTGATGTGCAGAATCATTTCATGTCTTCCCGCCTCAACCTACTAATTAATATTACAGCCAAGATGGTTACACAGATTTCCAAACCATCCCTAGGGAGTAGCACTCTCCCCCTGGAGACTTACTACTACCACCTCATCCATGATTTACCCCAAATAACATTTGTGTGTGTGTGTGTGTGTGTGTGTGTGTGTGTGTGTGTGTGTGTGTGTGTATGCACACATGCACCTGCATTTGTGCCATCTTAGGGCTTGAATTCAGAGTCTAAGTGCTGTCCCTGAGCTTTATTGTTCAAGGTTAGTGCTCTACCACTTGAACCACACATCTACCTCTAGCTTTTTGCTGGTTAGGCGGAGATAAGTGTCTCACACATTTTCCTGCGTGGGATGGCTCTGAACCATGATCCTCAGATTTCAGCCTCCTCAGTAGCTAGGAATACATGTGTGAGCCACTGGTACCCAGCTCTTCTTTAAAGTTCTTATTACCTATTAAGGTAAAAATTATCTTGAAAAAACTACTTACTAGCAGGCATTGATAGCCCCAAGACCTAATAGTTGAACCATTTCAGTTTTCTTTAGGAAAAGACACGGATCTAAATATAAGCAGCTTCAGATTCATATTTCAAAACTCTTAAGAGTCCTGCTCTGATTTCATAGCCCTATTTTACATACTTATTTTATGAGTCTCTTGATGGAAATCTAAACCTTGAATATTCTTCTACAAACCATTAATCTTTGAAATATAATTTAAGGAAGAGGCTATATAGCAATCAAGTGCAAGCATCTAGAATTAATGAAAAACAAAAGAGGCCTTGGGTTTTAGAAGAAGTGCCCACAGACTTGGGCAAGGGGACCAAAGTCCTCCAGTTGCCATGGTAACACATGCAGAGAGCAGCATGACCTCAAGAACACATCTTCTCATTTCTCCTCTTAAACTGGAGACCATTTAAAAGTGATCTAGAAAAGAAGGAGAGAGAGAGACACAGGAGAGAGAGGGGGGAGAGAGAAAGAGAGAGGGAAAGGAAGGAAAGAAGGAAGGAAGGAAGGAAGGAAGGGAGGGAGGGAGGTAGGGAGGGAGGAAGGGAGGAAGGAAGGAAGGAGGGAGGGAGGGAGGAAGGGAGGAAGGGAGGGAGGGAGGAAGGAAGGAGGGAGGGAGGGAGGGAGGGAGGAGGCAGAGAGGGAGGGGAGGGAAGGAAGACTCAATGCATAGCTTAAGAAACTAGTATATTTGAGGGGAGGATTTGAGTGGGGAGGGATGGGGAGACTGGTGAAAGGGATATCAATCAAGATGTATTATGCCTATACATTCTGATTTGTTAAATGGTAATTCCTTTGTACAACTACTTAAGATAATGAAAATATGATTTAAGAAAGTAAAGAAGGAAGGAAAAAGAAAGAAAACAGGAAAGAAATGGGGATGGGGAGAATCAAAAAGTATATAGAATTCCCAAGAAGACAGAGAGGACATCATAGAAATCTATACTTTCCTAAAACTATTTCCCCCTTTTTTAAAGTGATGATTCTCTCTCAGAGTGAAAACTCAAATACTGCTTTCACTATTACTCTGATTTGGGCCTTATGTGCGAATATCAGTTTGCTACTATTTGTTGAGTACATAGTACTTATGAACGCTATAGGGGGATAATCAAGATAAAGAAAACAAATTATCTCAGGATTTAAGTAAAATCTGATTTTAAAAACTTACATTTTTTAACTCAGTTACAAATATTCTTGTCAGGCACCAGTGGTTCATACCTATCATCTTAGCTAAATACGAGGCTGAGCTTATTGAGATTGTAGCCTACAGACTGGTCTTGAAAGAAAAAAATCAGAAGATCCCTTTCTGATGAAGAAGGCTAGCCGTGGTGGTAAATACCTGTTACCTTGTTACCAAGAAGCCTAACACGGGGCTGGGAAGGTGGCTCAGTGGTAGAGCGCTTGCCTTGCATGCATGAGGTCCTGGGTTCGATTCCTCAGCACCACATAAGCAAAAAGAAAAAAGCTGGAAGTGGCGCTGTGGCTCAAGTGGTAGAGCGCTAGCTTGAGCTGAAGAGCTGAGGGACAGCGTCCAGGCCCAGAGTTCAGGCCCCACAACCGGATCCAAAAAAAAAAAAAAAAGGCCTAACATAGGTGGACCTTGTCTAGATGTGTACACAGGCAGGAAGGATGAGCCTACTTCAAAAATAACCAGCAAAGGTGTGCCAGAGCTTCACTTCTGTGATCCTAGCTACTCAGGAGGCTGAGATCCACGCATCTTGGTTTAAAGACAGCCCCGATGGATAAATAAAAGATTTATTTTTCCAATTAGCCAGAAAAAGGCCAGAAGTGAAAGCATGTTCAAGTAGTAGAGAGCCAGTCTTCAGGAAAACAAAAAGCTAAGGGAGAGCGCGAGTCTCAGTAGCAGCAATGATTGTTGCAAGAATCCCAACGGATGACTCCACTATGATAGTCAAGACATCATCTTGAGACTCTAGCAGACCTACAAGAAACAAAGACACGCCCAGCCGAGCCCCGAGACCACACCGTAGAAACATGAGAAATTAAAAAAATTCTTATTGTTGTTCGAGGTTCACATTTCAGGAGTGGTTTGTGAAACCACAATAGAAAACTGAAAAACTTCCAGAACAACACAGAAACCTGGTGCTTAGCAATACATCAAAATGTTCTGAAGGGTATGTTTGGAGATTGAGACCTTAATGTGTCCCAATCAACTGTAAGAAATGTACATACATTAAATCATTTAATTTTCACCATAACCCAAGTAAAGGACATCCCATTCATAGCCCTATTTTTTTTGCAGGCAAGGGAAGTTGCCTAATAAGCAGCCAATGACTAAGTCTAGTTTCAAATGCAAGATCCATCCACTCCATCGACACAGCTATCCCATGTTTGCCCCCACCCCACTACAGGAGACGTAAGGCCTGACTGGGCAGATAAAGCCACAATCCCCTCCATTGGCTCCAATGGTGTACATAAGTATTAGAACCAGATTTAAACAGCTACACTATTCAACTCCAACAATAATCACTCAAATAAGTGATGATTCTTCAAACCCTTACCATCCCCTATGGGGAAATACAGTCTTACAGACTTCAACCCATATTTTCTTTTTTAAATTTTATTGTCAAGATGATGTACATAGGGGTTACAGTTACATAAGTAAGGTAGTGAGTACATTTCTTGTCCAACTTGTTACCCCTTCCCTCATTTTTTCTCCCTCTTTTCCTCCCCCATCCCCCCCCCAACTTGTACAGATCATTTCCATATCGTCTTGTGAGTCTCACTGCCGCTTTGGGTCCCCTTTGTCCTTTGTCTCACCATTCTGTTGTTCCCCTTCCCTTCCCTAGTTCAGATAAATGTATATACAATACCCAGGGTACCAAAATCAAACACAGTGACAAGGGATAAATCATAGGGGGAAAAAACACAAAAGAAAAAGCAATCCCATAGTACTTTGAGAGCAACAACAAAGAAAAACCTCTTGTGTCCATGTCTTGGAGTTCATGTCACTTAGCATCATCTTATATGGTCATACATACATAACTATTGAGCTATTTTGTTCATTTGCTAAGATTATCCTAGTATATGAATTATTACAAATAAGAGAAACTATGGGACCTATGTTTTGGGGGGTCTGGCTTACTTCACTTAATATGACTTTTTTCCAAGTTTTTCCATTTCCTTACAAATGGGGCAGTGTCATTTTTTTCTGATGGAAGCATAGAATTCCATTGTGTGTACATGCATAAATATAGATATTTATATCTATATATGTATACCACATTTTTTGATCCATTCATCTACTGAGGGGCATCTGGGTTGGTTCCATATCTTAGCCATGGTAAATAATGCTGTGAAAAACATAGTTGTGCTGATAGTTTTAGTGTGGCCTTGTTTGAGGTCATTTGGGTAAATACCCAGAAGTGGAATTGCTAGGTCATAGGGGAGCTCTATGTGGAGTCCTTTGACAATCCAGATTCTCTTAGGTCTTAGAAAAAGGTATAAAATGCCCCCAAGCAAAGCTCAATGTACTTTTGACCTTTGGAAGGGTGACGTTTGAGAAAATCCATTTGAACACATGTGAAGTAAAGATGGCTTAGAATTTCCTTTCACAATCATCATCATCATCATCATCAAAATCAAAACAAATTCCTGCCCCCTCTGAAAAATTTGTTTCCTTATTTTTTCAGTTTCCTTCTGAATTTTTGTAAGCAATACTCAGTAGTAGTAGTAGTAGTAGTAGTAGTAGTAGTAGTAGTAATAGTAGTAGTAGTAGTAGTAGTAATATCACTATCTAATGCCCTCCCCCAATATATCTATGGCCTTTCCAAACTTTGGATTTAAAGAGTGTTTGACATTTTTCTCCTTCTATGCTTTCTTTTTGTTTTTTTTTTGGTTGATTTTTTAAATTTTTTTTTATTGTAAAGATGCTGTACAGAGGGGTTACAGTTACATGAGTAAGACAATGAGTACATTTCTTTTTTGGGTGGGGAGGGGTCCGGTCGTGGGGCCTGAACTCTGGGCCTGGGCGCTGTCCCTCAGCTCTTCAGCTCAAGGCTAGCACTCTACCACTTGAGCCACACCTCCACATCCGGCTTTTTTCTTTTTGCTTATGTGGTGCTGAGGAATCGAACCCAGGGCCTCAGGCATGCAAGGCAAGCACTCTACCACTGAGCTACCTTCCCAGCCCTGAGTACATTTCTTGTTGAGCATTGTTACCTCTTCCCTTGTTCTTCTCCCACTATCCCTTCCCTCCCCCACCTCCCTATGCTTTCTTTGGCATAAAGTATGTTTGAAGAAATTTTATCAGCTGATTACTAATGTCCTTTTAATTTTATCAGCTGATTAGTAATGTCCTTTGTCCTAATGGTCATTTCTAACTTGATTCTTAGAAATTTCCTTATCTCCTAAGTTTTTACCAGTTGTTTTGTGTGTGTTTGGCTCTATATTCCTTCACAGAATCAACTTTCCGGCAAGTTTTGGAGCCTTCACTCAATGTTAAACAGGTAGTGTTTGTATGCATACACTTGCTGTTAGTCTTAATTGTCAATTTGATTGGAAAACTTATCTTTGTTGTCTCTAAGGCATTTCGAGACAATTCGACCCTGAGGACCCTGACCTAACAATTTGTGTAATCCATGGATGGACTTACACTTTGGTAGCCTATTGGGAGGTGGGAGAACTATGGGAGATGGGCCCTGTTTGGAGGATGTGGTTATTGGGGTTACCTCTGGGGACTGGGTCTTGTCCTGGACCTTTCTTGTTATTACCCTGTCTTGTTTTTGGTTTGCACAACTTGAACTGCTCTGCCTTGCTCCTCTCTCCTCATCATGATGTCCTGCCACCTCTGAAACCATGAGTTAAAGTGAATAACTCCTGTAAGATGTTTACATTAAGCATTTTATCATAGCAACATAAAAAAAATTAACATACACATCACACACACACACACACACACACACACACACACACAAGAAAGAGGATGGAGAGACCTCTAAAACAAAATAGCAGCATAATCAAACAACAGCAAAACCACCAAATGAGGGGCAACATAAATTAGAGGTATTATTAGGTGATTTTTTAGACCCCATTTTTCCAGAATCTGCAAAGGAATTCAAGCATGACAGAGAACCATACTTCCAAATCTTTTACTGGCTCTAAGTATTCAAAACCGCATTTCAAAATTTTTCCACTACAATTTCTATTCGCTTCCCACACTCACTCCTAGGAACCTTTCTATAACAACAATGCCTAGATATTATCTCTTTTTTCCAACATTACTCCTCCTATTCTAGTTCCAAGTTACCATAACCCCATATCTGTCCTATTGTCATATTGACTCAGTTTTCCCAGTAAATACTTGGTGTTGATCAATTTTGTTCAAGAAGTAGAAGTGTACACTTTTTAAATTGATGTTTTAATATTTCAAACATTCTTTAGGGAAGTCTGCCCAACGTAAGAGATAAAAGAGAGAGTTCCAACTTCTTGGTATACTTTTCCTTAAGCTTTTCCTTCTCAGAATAGGATTGAGTTTTCCAGGAATATTCAGTAGGGAAAGTTTGGAAATGTCTGAGATCAGCTACTCTGCTTGGAGGCAATGTTTTTCAGTCTTTTGGGGAAACATTTTTGGTATTTAAAGTGGATAAGGTTTCAAAGTAAGAACCCATTTGTGGACAGATATTTCATGGAAACTATAAACATTTTCTTCCAAGTTGTTTGCTAACTTGTCCCTACAGATAAACTGGCAAGGCAGAAGCTAGCTCATTTTAGGACCTGAGCTTTGGTGTGGTTTAACTTGTGTGGTATTAGTATTCTGGCCCTCAAAGCATCAGGAAAACATGATGTGTTAATGCAACTAAAACTAACCGCAATCAGAATCAAAGATTGTAAATTTAATTGTAAAAAATGACATTTACAAAATGAATGACTCAGAATATCTTCAGCAATCAGGATTGTCCAGAGCAACATCATAACCAATGAAATATGTCACGATCATCAAGAAATTACTTTTTAATCCTTGTAATACATGTTTTCTTTTTTAATTTAATTTTATTGTCAAGGTGATGTACAGAGGGTTTAGAGTTACATATGGAAGGTAATGAGTACATTTCTTGTTGAATATTATTATCCCTCCCTATATGTTTTCATTTAAAAACAGGGCATGAAATTAAACTAGCTATTCCCTATTGAACTTTTAACAATAATACTCTGATTTCCCAATACCTTTGAGATAGAGCTAATTATCACCCAAACTTCCCTTGAAAATTTGTTAGCTTAGATTCTAGATGAATCACTATAGTACAATCTTGAGGACCAAGAGCAGGTCCTGTCATATACAGTCAAGGTCCTGCTTCAACAATAACAGCTAATTACATGCTTTTCTAAATTCTTAACATCTTTATGACACATCAGTAAGACAAAAACAGTCAATTGTATTACAGCAGGAAGAAACCATAAATACAAACCAAAACAAGACAGTCATTTTTTTTAATTGCTTGTAAATTTATTAGTATGGTTTGCTTGCAAAAAGGTGATGGGAAAGAACTCATAAAGTGAGGGGAATGAGAAGAATCAACTAATTGAAAACATCCCCAGTCAGGCAAACTCCTTAGAAGAAATAATTTATGTGACGTGATTTAAAGAGTCCTGGGAAAGTTCAGTGATACCAAAAGCTCTGCCTGACTTAATCAGCCTTCCACAGGCCTCAACTCCCTCCCCCCACTCCCACCTATTTCTCATTCTGTCATTGATCCTACTCCTAACTTAGGTACTTAATGAAATGAATATGTAATCACCACTGACACCTTAGCAGAATTTACATTTCATTAGATTAGCTACTCACATTCAGCAAGACTTTGTGGAGAATACAAGCAAATGATGGGGGGCAGGGGACAGTTTTCTAAGTCCAGAACCACTGAAAGATGTGAAAGATGAAGTGCTGTAAGGAATGACTCTCAATTCCTAAATAAGAGAAAGTAAACAAGCTCATGGGCAGAGATGCTATCAAGCATGCTGAGCATGCCTCTCTGGTTTTGTCTTCAGAATGACCAGCTGGTTAGATATTATTAATCCCAATTTTTAGCTGATAAAACTATAGTCTATAGACAGGTGTGGTGGTTCGTATCTATATTTGCATCACTTGTGAGCTTGAGCTCAGACTGGGCTACAGAAAAAGAAGAAAGAAAAGAGAGAAGGAAAGAAAAGGAAGAGAGTAAGGGAGAGAAAGAGGGAAGGGAAAGAGGGAGGAAGGGAGAGAGGGAAGGCCGGAGGAAGGGAGGAAGAAAGGGAGGAAGGGAGGGAAGGACAGAGGGAGGGAGGAAAGGAGCGAAGGAGAATGGGAAGGACAGAGGGAGGGAGGGAAGGGATAATTCTGTGACTTCCAGGCTGGGGACTGTTTCTGACTACTGCAGTGGCTCCTTGAATTCAGTATTTCACATTTTGAACTGCTTCCCAAAATATCAAGTTTCACACTTTGTTCCTTACTACACAAACTCTTTTTTTGTTTGTTTGTTTTTTTGGGTCCAGTCGTGGGCCTGAACTTTGAGCCTGGGCACTGGCCCTCAGCTCTTCAGCTCAAGGCTAGCGCTCTACCACTTGAGCCACAGTCCCACTTCCGGCTTTTTTTTTGCTTATGGGTGCTGAGGAATCGAACCCAGGGCCTCAAGCATGCAAGGCAAGCGCTTTACCACTGAGCCACCTTCCCAGCCCCTACACAAACTCTTAAATAGAAGAGAGATTAACATCTCAAAAGTCAAGTCAGCCTCCTTCATAATTTTGCTTTAAATCAATCATTTTCAAATTTTGCATTCTTCTTACCATGTTAGCCCCAAGGACACTCACAAACCACATGAGTGCCATGCAAGTTTCAAGAAAGACTGAAGAAAAACTGAACAACATCCCATAAGTAAAACTGTACAAATGAAGAATAAGCACATGAAAGTTGTTTCAAATTATTACCATGGAAGTGCATGTTAATTTATCATTAATCCATGCCTACTTAAATAGTTACAATAGGAAATACTAGATCAATGAGAAATTCTTCCACATAGCTAGTAGAAATACAGAGTAATACCAGGCACACTGGAAAATAGCTCAGCAATTTCCCATCAGATTAAAGCACTGTGCTTTGACCCGATAATTTCACTTCTAGGTAATAACCAAAGAGAACTCAAAGTACGCACTACACCGAGATTTATACATGAAAATTCTTAAGAGCTTTAATCATAAGTGCCTAAAATTAGAATCATACCATGCATCTCTGAAAAAGTAAACGGATAAGCATATTGTAGAGTTCCACACAATGAAACATTAACCAATATTTGAAAGGAAAGAACAGTTGATATACTCAGCAACAAGAATTTGTTTTCAATCTTGAAAACATGCTTTCCAGTAGATTATAAAGGAGTCATATGAATATTATCTGGAACTCAATCTAGTACACAGTGAGTAAAAATAGATAAAAGCACTGTATAGAAGCACAATTAGGGGCTGGGAAGGTGGCTCAGTGGTAGAGTACTGGCCTTGCATGCATGAAGCCCTGGGTTTGATTCCTCACCACCACATAAGCAGAAAAAGCTAGAAGTGGCTCTAGTAGTAGAGAACTAGCCTTGAGCTGAAGAGCTGAGGGACAGTGCCCAGGCCCAGAGTTCAGGCCCCATGACCAAGAACAACAACACAAAAGCACAATTCATGGGATAATTATAGATACTGTATCTTCCCTGTGGTGATCATTGCTTTGGTGTAGAAGTTCATCAAAACCCCAAGAAACATGCAGATAAAAATTTGTGCATTTTATGTTCACTAGGTTGGTCTTAAAATATTGCAAGTATGAAGTCATTATCAAGGTTAAATTGGTTTTGATTGTATAAACACTAAGGTAATACTCTGGACCTGTCTTACTTGTTATTTTCCCCATCTCTTTCAGTCTCTAACCCAGATCTTCACGCCACTAGAGGCCCATGAAGGATGGAGACCCCATCTGTCTTGTAAACTCTCAGCTGACTTCATTACAAAAATACCCCAGGACCACAGCCAAAGCTAATGAGCATCTTAGACCACTTGGAAGGAGAAAGGATGTTTTTGGCTCTTAATAATTAAACTTCATTTCACATTAGAATCAAGGCTATTCTTTTCTCTGTACTGAATCCAAATCATTCAAATTCCTGAAATTTGTCCCCAGTTTTTGTCTACCTGATGCCAAAATGTCCTGATGAAAAGTGAAAGGCTTAGCCAGTTTTGTGAATTCCTTGTCCTGAAATTTTCAAAGCTCAGCTCTTTGGCAGGCCAGCAGAGCAGCTGAACCATCAACGGATGCTCTCGCTGTGGGTGGAGAAGCATGCGATGAGGGGTCTGTAGAAAGGCAAAAGCAAGGACCCAGAGTCTCTCATTACTGCCCAAGAAGAATCTATGAACATCATAGAAGCTGTGAGGAAAAAAGAATTCTGTCCAAATGCCTCTGTTTACAAATGAATACATGGAGGCAACTCTTACTCATTCTTTAGAGCCTTGATCAAACTCCATTCCTTGTGGGGAGCCTTTCTCCCCCTCTCCAGATTATTTTTATTGAGACACCCGTCTGTCCCCTTTACTAATATTCTACCGCTCCTAAGCCCAGGACTGAAACCTCTCTGTACACCTAGCACACCGAAGGTACTGAGAGTGATTATTAGGTGAACGAAGGATGAGATTCTAAATAAATTTTGCACTCCAAATGCATTCTTTCTCCATACTCACTTGAAATGGTAGGAGTGGAGTGCAACAGAAATGAGAGACTTTTACAATTGGTTCTAGGCACTAAGAACGGGCATTTTAAAAGTACTTGCCTTTTTGGCAAAAGAAAACATGAATGAAGATATGGAACCAACCCAGATGCCCCTCAGTAGATGAATGGATCAAGAAAATGTGGTATATATGCACAATGGAATTCTGCTTTCACTGTATTTGATGTTGGTATAATTTGTGGAGGGGAAGGGAAAAAACAAATCGTTTAAATAGGGATACAGGTGGGCCCATTACAACAATGAGATGTACAAGTCACTATGTTGAAAAACGAACTTTACAACCTTGGTGGGAGGGGGGAGGAGGACTGGGTAGGAGGACAGGGGGAGGATGGGAAGGGATGGGAAGGGGAAACAAAGGAGGAGGCTACAATGCTTGATAAGAAATGTACTCATTATCTTGTCCATGTAATTGTAACCCCTCTGTACAGTATTTCACAATAAAAAAAGAAAACATGAATGTCAGCAGTAGTCAACAAACACTGTTTCTGGAATACAAAAGGAATATTGTAATATTGAAAATTAAAATACAACTATAAGTGATTGCCCTGTTAGTATTTTGGGGGGGGGGGGGTCAGTCATGGGGCTTGAACTCTGGGCATGGGCGCTGCCCTCAGCTCTTCAGCTCAAGGTGAGTGCTCTACCACTTGAGCCACAGCATCACTTCTGGTTTTCTAGTGGTTTTTATTGGAGATAAGAGTGTCACGGACTTTCCTGCCCCGGGATGGCTTTGAACCACAATCCTCAAATCTCAGCCTCCTGAGTAGCGAGGATTACAGGTGTGAGCCACCAGCGCCTGGATCCTGATAGTATTAATGTAAATGTAATAGTAACACAAGTATTCTTTATCTGAAATGTTATTGCTGTCGGTACTAGGGCTTGAACTCAAGGCTTTAGTTTTATCTCTCAAGGCTGATGGTTTACCACATGAGCCACACCTCCACTTCTGCCTTTTTGCTGATTAATTGGAGATAGAGCTTCAAATTTTGCTGCCCAGATCTCTGCCTCTAAACTAGGATTACAGACATGAGCCACCATTACCTGACCGATTTATTTATATTTGGGAGATGGAGTGGAATCTCTTCATGTACATAATGAAATATTTGAAGGAGGGGACACAAGTCTTAACTATAAATTCCTGTATATTTTATATATAATCTCCATCAAGATTATTTCATTCGGTATTTTTTATCATTTGTCTTTTGACTGAGATCTACCACACGAGGGCAGATTTGGAATTTGCCACTTGTGCCATCTGGGATTGAAACATGGTGAATTTCAGATTTTCAGCTGAGGGGTACTGGTCTATTACAGCTAGCAATGGACTGTTCACTGAGATTGACAAACTAATCTGACTTACACATGCATTGCTTCTAGGTATAATTGGAAGCATCTATCAAATTTCCAGTGGAAGCCATGTGTCTGAACTTTGTTTTGACATTTTGAGGTGGATCTTTTATGTCTCCCCCAACTGCACTAAATGGAAAACAAAACAAATACATGTTTTAAATGACAGTGGCCAGATTTCCCCTCATACTTTTTTCAGATTGCTTATCCATAGCCTACCATGTTTTTCCATTTTAAAATAAATCAGACATTCTTTAAACACTGAAAATATTCTTAAGCCATAAAATTGCTCTCTCTTAATGACAGTTGATTAAACGTTTAAGGGACTAAAAGCAAGAAGGTTACATTTCTCTTAGTGAAATCATGCACTTTAATCAAGGTCTAGAACTAAGCTTAGAGGGAATTTTTATATGGCAAGTATTCCCAAACTTGGGCCCAAAATATTTTTGTTCTCTGTGTTGTCTGTCATTGTGGAGCTGGAAAAGATTCAATAGATAAGGCAGAGTAGGGGCTTGACACAATAACAGTTAATCCAAAAAGCCAGGCTGGAAATTTCCATAAAAATGAAAAAGAAAAGCAAAGGAATTCATTTTTTCCATGAAAGGCTTCAATTCAATTGAATTGATTCAACAATGAGCCCCTTGGCAAACAAAAAACATGCAAAACATGAAAATTTTTAATTAAAAAATAAAGTGTCCAAGTATTTTGAAGGAATCATCTAGCCAACACTGTTAGCTACTTAGTAGCTCAGCCCTAAAAGAGAACGTGTCTTGTTTTTCTGAGTCATTCAGAGCCCTGGAACAAAGTGGACTTGTACATGATAAAGGGTGAAAAATGGACCTTTATTGAATAAATGCATTTAAATGACCTTGTTTTCTTTTTTCCAGTCACGTTTCTGCATCTAAAATAAGTTTTGAAATTATTGTTCCACGCAAAGCTACAACTACTAGATTTCCCATCCTGTGTTTCTTACTGTTCTGCTAGACACAAAGCTCTGTGTCCTGTGTCCTACTTGTGCTAGGAAGATATTCTAACATCACTTTCTATTTAAAATACAGATTCCAGGAGCAAAATACCAGCATTTCAAATTCCTTTGACAGGTTCTTTGATTTCTCCTTGATTTGGGGCCTTTTAAAAATAATATAGCTACAGACCAATATTACATTTTATCTTTTTAATTTAAATAGAGTTCTATTCCTTTACCCATCTGATTCTGGATTTTAAACCATTCTTTTGTGTACAGTTCCCGGGGTTTGAACTCAGGCCTTGAGTGCTATCCCTGAGCTTCTTTTGCTCAAGGCAGTGCTTTACCACTTGAGCCAGAGCTCTACTTCCAGCCTTTTGGGGGTAGTTTACTAGAGATAAGGGTCTCACCACGATCCTCAGATCTCAACCTCCTGAATAGCTAGGATTACAGGTGTGAGCCACCGATACTCAGATTAAAACAATTATTTTAAAAAATAATTGTGTTGTCACTACTAAGGAGTTGTACAGAGGGGCTACTCTCTCATAAGTCAGGTAATGAGTACTTTTCTTTTCTTTGGACATTGCTACCCCTGCCTTTACTTTTTCCCAGGATGCCCGTTCCATCCCTGCCTACAAGTTTACATAGTTTGTTTTCCACATAGTGTATACTGAATAGTATGACTGAATTTGTTCACCCTTCCTCTCTCCCTTTCTGTACCCCTTCTTTACCTCCCCATAAGCAAAAAAGAAAAAAAGCAAAAAACAAACACTACCACCACCAATAACAACAACAATAACAACAAAAACAAGAACATGTTTGCATTTCCTGGAGTTTGTTGATAACGAGTGTTTTAAATGTTCAGCGAAGTTACATCGTGGTGCTCTTCCCCTGAGTGTATCCTCTTTCAGTCCAGCTGTTTGTGTGTGAATTCCCGGGGTCCTGTGTAGGTTATTGTGTCCAGTTGTTTTCTAGATGCAGCTTCCACATATGAGAGAAATCATGTGCTGTTTGTCTCTCTTTATTAAAGCAATTCTTTTTAATATTGCTTTTATTATAGTAGAGGTCCATGAAGTAGCTCCTATACTCATCCCTCTCTATCAGAAAACTGTCCAGAAAGCTGAATTTTTAAATATAATTTTGATTGTAACCAGCATATGTAAACTAGACCTGAGTCAATGTATCACCACTCAGAAAGAATAATCTAAATATACTGACATCTTTATTTCATGAAATTTTCTATATTTAAAAAAATGCATCATTTTAGAAATCCATACACCCAATTTTCAATCACAAAATAAAAAAATCAATTATTGTATAAAAGACAGAGAACACTGTTCATTTGACCTCCCTGCTCCAGGGAACAGCCTGGATATATTTCACATCGATCCATTATAAACACTACAGAGACACACATGGACTAGAACTAAGTCATCCCATACTACCAGAGGAGTGTGAAAGCAGATTTTTCAACCTCAACTAAGAGGCAATTAATAGCAAGTAAGAAGAATAAGACCTCTGGGTAAGGGAGACCAATTTAAAAATAGAGAAAGAGAGACTTCTTAGCTGAACTGAACTTAGCTGAACTTCTTAGCTGAACTGAAAGCAATAAATCTCCTTTCTACACAAATAACCTGGTCTGTGGAACTATGTGATAGTAGCACAAAATGGACTCTGACACTCGTGTTTTTATTATTTGCAGTTCCACTCTCGATTGTGCATACTTAGAGTCATCTTTTACTCTGAGCTCTCCTCTCTAACAGTCAGCTCATGGCATGATTGCCTTGATTTCATCATCTCAGGATTTTATCTTCAAAGTCCACTTGTCCAGTCCCACCCAGTTCACTCTTCTCTAACCTGGAATCCTATGTTCTTTATCTCCATTTTGCAGAAGAAACACACTAGTAACAGAGGCTGGATTTTTCTTCCCATGTCTAGCATGTTCCATCCCAAATGTTAGATTATTTTTAATTTACCTAAGCACAGCTCTGATCATGCTATCTTTTCCTGACCCGATAGTTTTCTGGTCCTTGACATTCCCCTAATTAGAAAATGTGTTTGTGTTATATTATGATCATATCTGATTTCAAAGGGGATTTGACTTCAGGTCAAACCAAGAAACAAGACTTTCTTCAGCTTTTTTGGCTCACTGAGACTAATGGATCATGAGAAACATGAACTGGGGGACAGGTTTTAAAGGAAAGATGATGAGTTTAAGCTTTGACAAAGGGAATTTGTGGTATTTATGGCAATAGGTGGCTGTAACCACCTAAATTTTTCTTAAGAAAATTTAGCCTAGAGTTGATAGATTGGTTGGAACTTGAAGCTAGACAGCATGGGGGAAGTTAGCTGTATCAACTCTGGCCTACTCTGACTAGATTACAGGGTCACTGAACTAATAAGTTTTTAACTTCTCTTGGTCTTTAAAGTCCCCATTTCTTAACATGTCATAAGAATTAAATATCACAAGAAGAGTGTCTATGACATGTCTATGACAAACGCCAAAAGGTGTTTGTTATAATTACTTACTCCTAGATGAAGGTGTGGGATGAGAAAATGTGAAATAAGCAGCAAAGAATATAATGAGAGAGAAGTGTGAGAAATGCCAGCTCAGATGAGACACACTTGACCACTGAAATAACACTCTGTGCGGTGGCATGATGCAACCCCGTGAGTCCTGCCGGGAAGACCAAATAACTTCTGTTGCGATCAGGTCGGGGGAACAGTATGATAGGAGTAGGAAAAAACAGAGAGAGAGATTGATAAGAAACAAAATCTCTCTCTAAGCATCATGCCTAGTTCTTTGGCCCAGTTGTTTTTCTGAGTGGAGGAGGTAAATAACATTGAGGAAGAAACTATCATTTCCTGAGTTGAGCATAGGAAAACACTAGTCCGCCATGTGCCTACTGATTTCTGCATCCTCTGCACCTGCTTGTTCTGCCCAGTAGATACTGTGATGACCCAGAAAGAATGACTAGTTAAACAATATTATTGGCCATGAGAGCCGGGAATGAGCTTAACCAACAGATATGATTAAGCTGAAGGAGTCTTTTCCATCCTTTTTTTTTTTTTTATCGTGAAAGTACCGTACAGAGGGGTTACAATTACGTGAGCAAGGTAATGAGTACATTTCTTATCAAGCATTGTTGCCTCCTCCTTTGTTTCCCCTTCTCATCCCTTCCCATCTCCCACCCCCCACCCCCCCCACCCCGGCCAAAGTTGTAAAGTTCGTTTTTTGACCTAATGATTTGTACATCTCATCATATCAATAGGTCCACCTGTATCCCTATTTAAACAATTTGTTTTTCCCCTTCCCCTCCACAAATTATACCAACATCAAATACAATGAAAGCAGGGGTTATACCATGGGGGAGAGACATACAAATCAAAAATCATCTTATAAATAGGTTAGAAACAATCGCATGAAAGAAAACACATCTGAGTACTTATCTTGGGGTTCATTTCCCTAACATCAACTTATCTGACCTCTTCTGCTTGTCTCAGACATATATTAGTTATTGCAAATAAGGGAAACCATGGCACCTATGTTTCTTTGGACCTAGCTTACTTCACTTAATATAATTTTTCCCAAGTCTTTCCATTTCCTAACAAATGAGGCAATGTCATTCTTTCTGATGGAGGCATAGCATTCCATTGTGTATATATACCACATTTTCTTGATCCATTCATCTACTGAGGGGCATCTGGGTTGGTTCCATATCTTAGCTATGGTAAATAATGCTGCGATAAACATAGTTGTGCTGGTAGCTTAAGGAGGCAGAAAATATAGCTCTGCTTGGAGAGGTTTTGGTTACAGGTCAAAGGGCACATGCTAAGGGGCAGTTAACAACACATCAGGAAGTAGTAAGGTAAGTACACACAGGCACTCATCTTGGCTTTTGATAAAATAACTATGGAAAAATCAAACACTTAGAATCCTGTGTCTTTACTCAGACATAAGGTAAGCAATCGCACAACCAGCAGGTTTCCGCTGTCATCAGGCACTCTCGGTGCACACCATCTACTCCTGTACCGGTATAGCTCCCATGAGGCCCTGGGGTCCTCACAGGAACCCTTGATTTTAAGCTGGACATCTAGCATTTGCCTTCAAGAGCCATGACTCGGGGATATCAGATCTCATTAATGCCAGGAATGCCAGTACAAGAAAGCTTATGTGTAGGGCAGTGCTGGTGCTGGAGCTGAGCAGCAACATGCAAAGAAGTAAATAAATAAATGAAATGAAAAGTCTGTGGCTCTCACAGAGAGCCATGAAGTTGAATGCTATTTGAAGGTTAGCCTCTGGCTCCATTGCATTGCTTTGGAAATGTGTTTACTTCTGCCCACTCAGATACATCCCACAGCAGAGGGCATTAAGTACCAGGAATTTTGCAGGGAGAGAAAGAGAAGTCAGTTCCCAGCAAAGCTCATGGGCAGCATCAGTAACTCAGTGCTACTCAAGGCTGGCCATGCTCATACAAGGCATCTCAGACCAAATGTCAGGAGCCCTGTGAGGGAATCCCTCCTTTGTGAAGACTTTTGGAGAAGCCTAGACTTCCATAAACCTAATTTCCCTGCCATTAAATATGAGGACTTTGTTCAATGATCTAGAAGACATCTTCCACACTCTCTGTTGCTCTAACCTGGCCATACCTTGTTTGAAGCAGATGGATGAGGTAATGCTGCATTAGCAAAACCTCAACCTCCCCCCTTACATTGATTGGTTACGTTGATTAGTTCTTCATGCAAAGCCATATGTAGGATTAGAGCAACTCTGTTGAGAAATCACCTTTCATATAGTAAGTCTCCTGTCCAGGCTGCTACTAGTGCTTCTTAGTTACCATCTGGAATACCAGATCTCCTAAATCATATCTGAGCTTTGTTCTGACTCCACTCAGAAATGGTATATGCCATTTCCACTCTGTTTGCCCCAATGGGTAGAAGAGGAGAAACAGGAGAAGTGCTGAGAAGTAGAATCTGACATGCGCTGATAGGGAGCAGTACTGGGTACTAGGTACTGGTCAATGCTAGTAATGCCTACACACAGTCTCCAATCAGAGGCAAAGACTTATTTTTCCAGATGCTTCCTAAGTCGTTCTGACAATGGAGGACAATAAGAAAGATACTTCTATGCCCGTTTTACCAGTGAAAAGATGTGCTCAGAGAAGTGGATCAACTTATGCAATGCCACAGAGCTGCCTAATGTTTGGGACAGCCCTGGACCCTATGCCTCACACTCTGCCCTTCTTGGTGATTAAAATAATACAGTTTATTTTTATTTTTGTTGTTACCTTGAAATAGTTACACAGAAGGGTAGAATTCTTGGAGCAGGGTGTTGGTGGCTCTGATCTGTAATCCTGGCTACTCAGGAGGCTGAGACCTGAGGTTTGTAGTTCAAAGCCAGCTTGGGCAGGAAAATCTATGAGACTCTTATTTCTAATTAGCCACCAAAAATCTGAAAATAGAGCTATGGCTCAAGTAGCAGAGTACCAGCCTTGAGTGAAAAAGGAACAGTACCCAGGCCATCCTATTTCTTAAGAAGAGCATGCAAAATAGGAAAGAAAAAGGAGCTCCCAGAGATGAAAATAAGAGCTTAGATCTGTATTAAGTGTTGCAGGGGTACATGGAAAGTGCAAGAAAGGACAGGATTGTGTAGAAAAAAGAGGTACCACTGTCCTAGACTCCTCTTTGATCCCTTCTGGCTCACCCCTTGCCCTTGCTTAGAGGCCGAAGTGGGCTCAAAGCTCTCCTAAAACAAATGTTGAACCCTAACTTCATAAAACAACCCAAATGGATCCAGTACCCCTGGATCATGGACTCCTTGAGTCCAGTGACCTTGGCTGCTTGTTTCCATGGTAACAGCTCACATCCCAAACTGTTCCTTCCTGTGTGAGAGAAGGCATTTCAGCAATAGAGGAAGACAGAATTCAACTGTGGAGTGTTTTTTTCCTCTCTCTCTCTCTCTCTCTCTCTCTCTCTCTCTCTCTCTCTCTCTCTCTCTCCCTCTCTCCCTTTGTTATGACCCTTCTCCTTTAGCAAATCATGTCCTTTTACTGAGCACTGCAGTCTCCTGAGAGAAGCTCAGAAGAAAATGTTTCTGTGACTTTATTTGCAGATGCAAGCCCAGGCCACAGAGTTAAAAGGAGCAGCCCGAAGCCTCTTTTCCTCCAGTTTCATGTGATGCTCAGTGTTTCTCAAGGCAGTTCGCTTTTCATTTTCATGAACAGTTCCCCAAAGAGAAGGGCCAGTGTGTTGTCCTCAGGTTAAAAGAGAGAGGTGGGGAGGTTAGGCAGCTCCCCAACAGCCACCAAGCGCACAGTAGCCGTGAAGTCTAGAAAGCCAGACACAACAGGTCCGAGCATCTTCAGCCTCCCCTTACGCATGCCCTGCCCTCCCGCCGTGCAGCCCAGCCCGCACCTCCACCCCGTCTACTCCTGTCTCCCCCAGCCCTGAACTCTGCCTTCAGCCCCATCCTTGACTCCACCAAGGAGGATTTGAAGGAACGGGTATGGAACAAATGTGAGGTCTGGATCTGGAATTTAGATGACAGGGTTCTGCCCGTTCCACAATGTCTCGGGTAAGAACAGCACTTTTACAGGATGATGAATGACCTTTCTTCAGCTGAGCCCTGCAAGAACACATCTGATGACCACACACCCTCCAATCACAGCTCCCAGCGCACCATGGAGTGCACTTTCCACCAGGACCATGAGCCAAGAGCACTCATTCCTTGGCTCGATTTCAGTCCTTCCCTTCCCGGTAGTTTAGATCCCATGATTCTGTCCACGAAAGAAATCTTCTTCTCCGCAGCATCCCTGCCTGACTCTGACGTACAGAGGTGTAATTAGAGCAGTAAGGAGCCAGCAGGGCCTTCCATTTATCTCATTCCTTCACATTGAAGTGCTTCTAAATATGCTTCTAATATCCTAGGTGCACAGGCCAGAGTCCTTTCTTGCTTTTTCACATGCATGAGTAAATCCACACAGACTAAACCCCTGGGGCTTTAGGTTCTGCTTAGAAGTTCTTTTTTTTTTTTAAAGAAAACAAATATTCCATTAAAACGACATAGTGTACTCTGCATATTTTTAGGACAATTAGAGTTTAGAATTCCCTCTTCTTCCGCCCATGGTAAGAAAACTTTTTTGTCTTAACTATTTCCTGACCAAGAATGTCCCAAAGCTTGGATAAATTGAAAGAATCTCTTGTCTTTTGAGACAAGCTTCTCAACCAGGCACCAGCAGCCATTGCCAGTAACTCTAGCTACTGTGGAGGCAGAGATCTGAGGGTTGTGGTTCAAAGTCAGCCCAGGCAGGAAAGTTTTATCTCTAGTTAATCAGCTAAAAGCCAGAAGTGGATGTGTGGCTCAAGTGATAGAGTGCCAACCTTAAGCAAAAGAGCTCAGGGACAGTGCCCAGGCCAGAAGTTCAAGCCTCAGTACAAGCATAATATTATTAATATTACTATTAATAATAAATAAATCATCTGTTGTCAAATATCTACTGATGGACTGAGAACCCTTGACATTATTTGGAAAATACCTGGCTGTCTCATTTCAATACCAGGTAAATTTGTCAGGTAAATAATAACTATGTGTAAGCTTAAAGAAAATTGAGCTTGAAGTAGAAAAGCCAAACTCTTAGGAAACAGAGAACTATAAAAGTGAGGATACTTTATACCATCTGCTTGGTTTAAAAAATGGGTCACAGGTTTTGGTGATTTTTCTTTAGTATTTCTGACTGAGGTGGAGGAGGGATACTTTATTAAAAAAAAAGAGGCTGCACAGGCTAGCCATGTCTCAGCCCTGGGCAAAGAGATACAGAAAGACAAAAGAGAGGAACCTACAAATGAGACTTAATAGGGAGGAGACAGGGAAAGGAAGACATAACCCCAACTAATCATCTCTGTGCTTCGCCGTGCCCATACTGTTGTCCTGGTGTAGACCAGGCAACACCCTGCCCATGAGCCCGAGATGCTGGGCCACACATGTAGATCCCCGCTGCCAAGTCGGCATGCAAATCAAATGTTTGATTGCAACCAAATTTGGAACAACATCTTAACAGCACTTGCCAAGTCTCCACTCAGTCCAAAGACTGCAGAATTGATGCAAAACTATCCTCCTCGGCTTCTTTTCCATTCATTGCAAAGCCGAGAAAAGCCCATATCAGAAAGTGGGAGAGCCATGGTTCAGGAAGAAAAAAAATGTCTGACTTGGAAGATGAATCAAATCCAGGCATTACTTGAAGCATATGGCTGTGATGTTAAAAAATAAATAAATAAAAACAGCCACAACTAAGAATTAGGGAAAAATGGAAAAGAATGATGGACATGGCTGGTCAAGATGCATTGCCCTCACAAACTGACACGTTGAATGGAAACCCCTTTGCACTTAAAGGTAATGACCACTGTACTTGCAAACTGACATATTGAATGAAAACCCTTTTATAGTACTTAAAGATATTAAAAGGCAAGATTAAAGACAAACTTTAATCCAGATATCATACCAAAGTTTGAAAGAAAGCACTCAAGACTTCAAAGGGAAAACTGTGTTTATTTAAATTAAAAAATATTGTGAAAATTACAAACCATTAAATACAAAAGACAATTTTGTACAACTCAATAGAATAAGAAGGAATTATATACATCACTTGTTAATAGGCACAAAGATAGACTTGCACCGCACTTTGAGAATTAAGCAATGGAAAATGTGACTGCCACAGCACACATGCTTGTCGCAGTAAAATTTCAGAATTCAAGTGATTCCAGGCAAGAGGCCAAACTTAACTTGGCTTCTTTCAACTTAAATGGCCCTCTTTGGAGCAAATCCACACTCTGAATTTTAAAGTGAACAGAGGGCCCTCTTCCCTCCCCCACAAAGAAACATAAATTTCCTCTAGCCCTGTGTCAAAGCGACAGATAAACCTGCTTCTCCACTGTTAACCCTTCCCTGGAAACCATAGTGAACGGGATATCTTCAATCTAGGAAGAAAAACAATAGTTTGTTTGTGGGGGGTTTTGTTGTTGCTGTTTGCTTTGCTAGAATTAAACTTGACCTTTCGGTATGCTCTTCTTCTCCATCTTTCATGTCTTCACAGGCAGAAAGGGTCTGCTACAAAGCTATGGAGCACAAGAATGCATGTTGGCGTTGTCAAACACTCCTGAGCGTTTCCTGGATGACTCCTTGGCCCCTCAGCCATGAGTGTGAACATCGCATCAGTCCAAGGAGCAACGGTGTTGAGGAAAATGTGGTCACTGCCTCTTGAGTTCCAATCCTGGGAAAACTACAGCAGAGATGGTTGATGATTCTCTCCAAATTCCCCAGTTACATGTATTTAGAGTCTCCAACTGCTCCTTTAAATCAGCAGATCCTTTTCCAGACTTAACTGGCCAAAGGGGAAATGTTTGGTCCAAGCTTCCTCACACCAGGCTATAAAGGATTTGTCACAGAGTCCTAAATCTAAAGACATCTCCCAGCCCCCTGGGGCTGCACATCCGCGGGAGCCTCATGAAGGCAACGAGCCTCAGGATGGTATGCCCGAGACCACACAGCAAATGCACATCAGGGCATCTGCAAGCACAGAACTTGGACCCCAGCTCTAAGCTATTGCTGCCTGAGCATGCCCTCCCTGCTAGGCTTCAGCTACGTGACAAAATACCACGTTGTGAGGACCCACAGTGGGTCTTCCTTCAGTTCAGAGAAGCAGGCTGGGAAAATGAGAACAGGCGATGTGAATAGCTTCGTCTTACACAACCTTACCATTACCCCTTCTGGAAGGACCAGAAGGAGCCCCTTGCACACCAATTCAGAATATAGATTCCTTTCTAAGGAAGATCTCTAACCAAAAGAAAGTCATACCAGCATGAGAAGCTGGATGGTCACAAGTCAGAGAGTTCAAGCTCCTAGGGGAGGCAAAAGATCAAAATAGCAGATCATCTCTTATGACAGCCCCTCAACTAAGGTTAATAGGTTTAATAATGGCTTTCTTTCCTTCGAATATGCAAACAGGCTGGTTTCAAAAAATCCAGCTTTTACCTACCAAAAATCTTCCATCAAATGTCCATCTCTGAGCCAAAAGACCTCCAAAAAATTCTTGTAACACTCTGTGATCTAATGCCACAGGTACACAGTAGAGATACTTACAGCCAATCAGATCTAGAAGAACAAAGTTCCAGGCAGATTAGCAAAGCAGAACTAGTCCCTCTGCCTGCCTTAGGCATTTGACAGGTCTGGGAATTAGAAGATGCTGTAGAAGTTTCCAAAATCATCCAGTGAGAAAATGACAAGCCATCTTGCAGGCAAATTCTGAACAGGGTCCCCAACACCTAGACCCCAAAGGACATATACACCCTGCACATCTTTAGGGGTTTTTTTTCTTTTTTTTTTCAGTAGTGGGGCCAAACCCCTGGCACTTCCAGGACTCTGACTGAGCCTGGTTCACCGGGCCCCTCCTTTCATGTTGGAGATTTGCCAAGGGTCTTTCAAAGTGACCGCCGCACTGCCAGAGTGAGAGCAGACACTTGGAAAACGTCTTTCCTCTTTCTCAGGGTGACGGTGGCTTGGTGGGTCTACCTCTGGAGGCCGAGGGGGGTGCTAGGAATTCTGGTGAATGTTCTCCGAGGAGCCTTCGCTGCTTTCATTGAGAGGCGTCTCAGAAGTCTCCTCCAGCTCGTCGTCAGCGCCCTCCTCCTGGATGGTGAGGTGCACATCTGGAGAGGAGGACTCAGAGCTCACACTGTCCCCCTCCATGGAGCAGAGGGTGCAGGACAGGGCCGGCGCCACACTCTCCTGCAGCATGTTCAGCATCATGGGCACCGGCACTGACCTCAGGGGCAGGGGCTTCATGACCTCCCCCCACAGCCTCTCCTCATCTTTGTAAAGCAGCAGGAGGCTGGACTTCTTCTTCTCTCGCCTCTTGGATTTCATGTAGCCCAACATGATTCCGATTAAGAAAACGCCATAGAAGGACATGACCACGAGAATATAGAAGTACTCGTTACCATGGCTGCTGCTGACCGCATGAGACCCCATGGGGCTGCTGGAGGCCGCAGCGTTGGGGTGTGTGCTGTTCAGAGGCTCCATCCTCAGCATTGACGCAGCGCTCACACAGTGGTGATCTGGGGAGAAAGTTGCACCACGTTAGAGCTCTCCCCTAGACCACATGTTCAGACAGGAAGGTGAACACAGGGTTTGCAGACTGGAAATATCCTCTCCCACTCCCCCCCAAAAATAATTATAATTGCATAAAGGAAATAGCAGTCAAGAAGTCCCACCAAACAGTTAACAGCTAAGTTAGCTATGACAGCCAGGAGAGTGTGGGGGAGAATCCAAGGGGAGGGGAAAAAGAAGAACTTTCATTTTTAGTCGATTCACATCTACTGTATTGGATTTCATAAAGCGAGCATGTGTTCCTATATCCTTAAAATGTTAAGTGTTTAGACAGGAAGCACAGAGAAAAGAGTATCTTACACAATTGCAAGGCACCCTGGAAAGGACAGCACACTTCTTCCCTTTGCTTCTACAGCTTAAACTTTTTCATTCAAAGCAAAGTTCCCTGAACACGAATACCAAAAAAAAAAAAAGAAGCCAAAAGAAAAGAAAACTGCATCTACTCCTCGTTATCCATATTACTCTTGCAAAATGTTTCTGAAGCCAGTTTGCAATGCTGACTTACCACAGGCTGACAATTTGTCCCGAGTATTGAATTCCTAAATCAGCAAGTTCAAGAGTGATCGTCTTCTGGGTCCAGCTCTGCACGCACTCTGACAGCTCCGCTGCTCTGGTGGGGATATATAGTCAAGAAATGCATCGTCACGTGTTCTGGGAGGAAAATTTACAACAGAGGTTGACGGTGGCCGAGTGAGCAGTGAACTCTCCAAGCCTGCAGTTCAACTCACCAAAGTTTGCAGCTGTGTAAAGAAAAGGGCTGAGAATCAAGAACTGTCTCCTCCTGTCCCAGGGTGCAGCCAAAATGTTCAGGTGGCCATGAAAGCAAGTAGAAAGACAAGACAAGCAATGGCTACGGTCAAGTGTGAGCCTTAGTCCATCCTCATTGAAAATGCGCCGATGCTTGCATTTCTTTACAGGAACATAAACATTACATTACCTATAGTTTTACAGAGGCAATCACATCCCATAATCTGAATGATGATAGTTGGAAGCAAGTTTGAAAAGTACAGTCAAGAAAGAAGGGCTTAGCCAGGCACCAGTGGCTCATACCTGTAATCCTAGCTACTCGGAAGGCTGAGATCTGAGGATCGTGGTTCAAAGTCAGCCTGGGCAAGAAAGTCCACAAGACTCTTATCTCCAATTAAACACCAGAAAACCAGAAGTGGTGCTGTGGCTCAAGTGGTAGAGCACTAGCCTTAAGCTGAAGAGCTGAGGGACATCGCCCAGGCCCAGAGTTCAAGCCCCACAACTGATCAAAAAAAAAAAAGGGGGGGGAGGGGTTGAGCAAGGTGCCAGTGGCTCATGTCTGTAATCTTGGCTACTCAGGAGGCTAAGATCGGAGAATCGTTGTTCGAAGCCAGCCCAGACAGAAAAGTCCATGAGATTCTTTATCTCCAATAACTACTCAGAAAATCTGCAAGTGGGGGCTGGGAAGGTGGCTCAGTGGTAGAGCGCTTACCTTGCATGCATGAGGCCCTGGGTTCGATTCCTCAGCACCACATAAGCAAAAAGGAAAAAAGCCAGAAGTGGCGCTGTGGCTCAAGTGGTAGAGCGCTAGCCTTGAGCTGAGGAGCTGAGAGACAGCACCCAGGCCCAGAGTTCAGGCCCCGCGACCGGACCAAAAAAAAAAAAAAAGGAAAAAAAAGAAAATCTGCAAGTGGTACTGTGGCTCAAGTGGTAGAGCATTAGGAGCTCAGGGACAGAATCCAGGCCCTAAATTCAAATCTGAAGACCTACAAAAAAAGGGAGGCCTTAAATTTCAGTTCTTCTATTAACTATGCAAATCTTATAAATCCTTCCAGAAACTTCTCCCTCCTAAGAATCTGATCAAGTACAATTAGTGGGTACAGGGGTATAGAGGAGGGGAAACAGTTAATGCCTTCAGCAGATAGAATATGAACCATATGATTTTAAAACTCCTTTTAGCTTAACTGCTCTAAGACTGAAGACTGGCTGGTGTGGGTTAGACTTTTTTTTAAATCATAAAAAGATCCATTTGGGTTGTTTTATGAAGTTAGGGTCCAATATTTGTTTTAGGAGAGCTTTGAGCCCACTTCGGCCTCTAGTCAAGGGCAAGGGGTGAGCCAGAAGGGATCAAAGAGGAGTCTGGGACAGTGGTACCTCTTTTTCTACACAATCCTGTCCTTTCTTGCACTTTCCATGTACCCCTGCAACACTTAATACAGCTCTTGTCATCTCTGGGAGCTCCTTTTTCTTTCCTATTTTGCATGCTCTTCTTAAGAAACAGGATGGCCTGGGGACTGTTCCTTTTTCACTCGAGGCTTGGGGTCTCTGCCACCTCTGATGCCCACTGGGTTCTGCCCATATGGATGTTTCTACCAGAGATCAGTGAAGCAACGCAAGCAAAATGCTGAGTGACTCTGCCAGAAGAGCCAGAAGACCGTGCTCAGTTTATGATTTTTGTTTTCACGTTGACAGTACCCCATTGCTGCCAAGGGCTCCTCATCGCTTCTGATGACCACGTCTCTGTCTCCAGCTTTGCCATTGCTGCTCTTTCCCCTTCTGTTCTTCCATTACCCCAGGAATGAAATGTTTGCAAGCTCATAACAATTAGCTCAGCATTCTCTCCAGCTCTCTTTTAGTACAGTGTGAACAAAACAGTGCTGGCAAACAATGGCATAAACAAAAACCATCTAGAAAGTGCATTCTGCACTCAAATTAATAATTACATCCACTGTACATCATAGCTGCAGAAGACAACAATATTAAAGAAGTAAATCTACTGGTTGCTATGCAGGATTCTGAGATCTGTGGACTGAAGTATGAAGCCAAAAAAGGGTGGGAAGTAGAGCTGAGTAGAGCTGTGGCTCAAGCAGTTGAGCTCCAGTGAAAAAGCTCCCAGTGAAAATAGCACCCAGGCATGAGTTCAAGCCTCACTACTGGCGTACAAAGAAGGGAGGGAGGGAGAGAGACAGAGACAGACAGAGAGAGAGAAGGAGGGAGGGAGGAAGGGAGGGAGGGAGGGAGAGAGAGAGGGAAGGAGCGACAGAGAGGGAGGAGAGAAGGAGAGACTAAAAGAGAGAGGTAAGAAGAAAGGGAGGAAGGAATGAAGAAAGGAGAGGAGGGAAGGGAGATGGAGGAAAGGAGAGAGGGAAGAAGGCAGGGAAGGGAGAAAGGAAGGAAGGAAGGAAAGGAAGGAAGGAAAGAAGGAAGGAAGGAAGGAAGGAAGGAAGGAAGGAAGGAAGGAAGGAAGGAAGAAAAGAAAGAAAGAAAAAAGAAAGAAAGAAGAAAGAAAGAAATCATCTTATAAATACCTTTTTCTAATCTGTGACCTGTATTTCTATTTGCTTAGCATTCTTTTTTGGCAGTACTGCAGTTTTAACTCAGAGCCTTGAACTTGCTAGGTTGGCTTGACACTCTACCACTTGAGCCATGCTTCTACCCCTGCTTTTCATTGATTATTTTTGGTGATGGAATCTAGCAAACTTTTCTGTCTGCGCAGTATGATCCTCTGGCTGAGCTTCCTCACAAGCTATGATTACTGGCAGGAGCCACTAGTGCCTGGTTTCACAGTGCCTTTAAAAGAGCAAACGTGTCTTAATACTGATGAAGTCCAACTTATCAAAATTCCTTATGGTTGTGTATATGAGTCTTCTCAGAAATGTTTGCTTAACCCCAGATCATGAAGATTTTCTTTTACAAGGTTTATAGTTGCTTTATATACTTAGAATTATTAATCATTTCAAGTTAATTTTGTTGTATGATGCAAAGCATTGAGTAGAAAAACTTTTTATCTTATGGAAAGCCTGTTACTCCCACAACATTCATTGAAAAGGCCATCTTTTCCCTGTTGGATTATCTTGGAATTTTTGTCAAAAAAATTGTATATGTGCAGTTAACCATATATGTGCAGGTTTATTTCTGATCTCTATTCTGCTCATTTGATCTACCTTGGTGTCATTATGGCAGTACTCTAAAAAAAAAAAAAAAAAAAAACAACTATTTTCAACTAACAGCTTAAATAAGTCTGACTACACCATAATCAATATCTAGTTTAAGTGTCTATTGTGAGCCAGATTCACACCAATCCTGAGAGGTAAGTATGATCACAAGCCAAGAAAACCAAAGGACAAAAGGCCTAAGCAAACTATTCAAATCATGCCATTAGTGACAAAGTAGGAGTTGAACACAGACCTATGCAATTCTAAAACCCTCTTGTTTCCACACCTTTGTCTCATTGAATGGGACCCAAGAAAGAAAGAAAGAAGTAGAAAGAGGAGGGCTGATATCTTTATAAATCTTTCAGTTAAAACATAACTTAAATTCTACTGCGTGTATATCTGAATACAACATGTTTTCATTTTTAAAAATGTAAATTCATAGTTATTCAGATACTCAAACATAAATGTGGAATGTGCCATCCGAGTTACTTTTTCTGAATCCATGTGGTAGAGGCTGCAGGTCTCTTAGCATCTTCTAGAATCTTCCAGTGACACAGTGATACCAGGACCCTGTATTTATGCTTGTATACACAGCTCAGCTCTGTCTTCTTGTTTTGATGTTCTTTTCCTTCCTTTTTTTTTTCCTTTTGCTTGATCCTGACACACTTTCTCTAGAGCTTGGAGTACTTTCATTTCCTGGTAACGTCATTTTCACCAAATGACCCAGGAGTCCCTGGCCACACATCTCTGAAATTATGTTAACAGCTCCTCTGACTAAACAAAGTCCGGGCTGGGATAACAGCACAGCCACGAATCTCATCAGATTAAACACAAGTCTGGAGCCCGGAGATCTGACCCAGCGCAGACGCTCCCCGGCTACGTGACTGGCTCCGTTGCATAATTTCTCTGCGTTTCAGTTTAAGCCACCCGCAGGCATGTCAAAACTCCAATCAACAACTCTGCCAAGATCCTTAGAAATGTCCCATGATCCAACAGGCGACGCCCCTCCTTTCCAGCAGATGAGGCTGCAAGTGTGGCCAAGCCCTGCCAAATGCAATCGTCCGTGCCCACCCCTGGCCTGGCTCTTCCCAGAAACGCTTTCGGCAAAGTGTCTGGGAACGCTTGTGGTAGGTCTTCCCTCGGTCCCTGAGTCACCCTTCCTGGACACGTGCTTTCCAGCAGTCCTGACACTCGAAATAAGCGCTCTGTATCTGCTGGATACTTACAAGACCCCTAGACCCTCCCTCTAATGCGCACTGTCTCAGGAGGATATGGTTGTGACCGGGACCTGCTTGGACATTATCCAAAAAGGTCAAGAGAGAAAAGTCCAGAACTGCTGAAACTAAAGCAAAGGGATACCGTTAACTCACATCTACTGTGTATTATGCATTACTTAACAAATGCCCGCAAGAGTAAAGTGTCTCAGGAACTACTTTTACTCTTCATAAAATACCTGGGAGCTAGGCTCTGTTACCATCTGGATGCCAGAGGGCATCCAGAACCACACAGCTGGTGGGTGGCAAAGCTGGTACTAGAACACAGAGCTGAGGAACGAAAAGGACAATAGGATTGTCAGTATCTCTGTGGGCCTTTCAGATGCTGAGGGAGGCAGACAAGAATCCAAAATAAATGGGCTATCCATAAATTGTGTGAGAGTGATAGACAGTGAACAAGTGCAGCAGCCGTGGTACGCACTAGACACTGTTGAAAATGAACTATACCACTTGTGGGCAGGGATGGGTGGGAAAAACTGAGAGAGAGCAAGGGAAGGAGTGGCATTATCCAGGAAGAAATGTGCTAATTACCTGACTTATGAAACTGTAATCCCTCTGTACATCACCTTCATCATAACTGCTTAAAAAGAATGCATATATGTATGTGTGTGTGTGTGTGTGTGTGCATGTGTGTGTGTGTGTGTGTGTGTGTGGTGGTCATCATCATTGTTGTGGGACCTGAACTCTGGGCCTGGGCACCGTCCCTCAGCTCTTCAGCTCAAGGCTAGCGCTCTACCACTTGAGCCACAGCACCACTTCCAGCTTTTTCTGCTGATGTGGTGCTGAGGAATCAAACCCAGGGCTTCATGCATGCAAGCCAAGCACTCTACTACCGAGCCACCTTCCCAGACCCAAATGCATATATTTTTAAAGAATAATAGGTATTAAAGATGAAATAAATAATACTACAAAAAATCAATATTTGAGGAATTTGAACGCCTTAGAGCGACCAAGGAGGATGTCCTGGAGGACATGATTGTTGTCCTGGGGTCTGCAGACTGGCTGAGAAGGGAGCAGTGTTTGGTCCAGTGACAATCTGGGAAAAGATCCTTGAGGAAGAATATAGAGAGGGGAAAGGGAAGGCAAGAATTAGGAACTTTGGAAGTCCTGGGGAAGTCACCAAAGGAGCAAAGAGAGACAAGAAGACAGAGCTTGAGAGGTGAGCACAAGCCAGGTGTAAACCACCCAGGAGGCAGAGGATGGGAGGCTAAACGTGGCGGAGGGTAGGTTCCTGCCTTGAGACGATGCTTGGGTGTTGACTAGGGAGATGGTGCAAAGCCATGGCAGTTCTATGGATGACGGAAGGTGCAATCGCTTGGGAAATGAACAATATAAACTAAGAGCACAAAAACTCATATGTGCCATGAGGATGAGAGGAGCCAAGAGAACCACCGTGGACAAGTTGACTGACTTGGCCAGTATATTTGTAAAATAACCCCAGGACACGGACTTTTGCTTCAAAGATTCTTACCAAGATTTTCAAACCGTTTAAATGTTGCTCTGTCGCAGTTCTCAAGGACTGTCAATAATATGTGTGGAATGATTTCTGCTCAAAACTTGGAGGAGGTGACACAGAACTCCCAGAAACACTAAGGAAAGATAAACAAGTCCGCATATCTCACTTTAAAAGACAGATACTTCATGCAGGTAAAATGCCAGGATGGGGCAGGAGGTAATGGCCCTGCCCAGCAACCACTTCATCCACCCCAAAGCCAAGCAATGGAGGAGAAGGAATTTTAATGGACATAACCTTGAGTAACTATGACCTGTACCTGAGACTTACATAACCAAGACTATTCTAAAAGACCAGAGGACCCTAGGGACTCCTATTCCCTATGAGTGAGTACAAGCTGCATGCCTGTAATCCCAGCACTCAGGAAGCAGTGGCAGATGTGTCTAAAAAGAGAAGCCATGCTGAGCTCAGACTCGGTCTCGAAAAACAATAGGATCCTCCCTGGATTTCCATCACAGGCCAAGGAAATAAACTCATTCTCTCCTAGAGAAGGAGTCTGGAAAAGCGATGGGACTCCAAGACAAAGCTGTATTAAGATGATACTGGTGATCCCTGCTGGTGTGCCCTAACCATTAAGTATCTAAAAGTATCCTGCACATAACAAGTGACATCACAAATACACAATGTTAGGAAGATACAGAAAGATAAGATTTGGGAGCTCCATGCATCCTCTGTCTTAAATTTAAATTTAACAGCCATTGAGTGATTGTTGATTCTTTTTTTCAAAGCACCCTGGTACCAGCCCCACAGCAAACCTTCTAAAATTATTCATTGGTTGACTAACAAAAAAATGTGCCAAAAATTCTTCACTTTCTTATTTAATTGCACAAGACGCTGATGAGGGCAATTATGAGTAGAATTTTGTAAATGAGGACTATGAAGCCTAAAGAGAGAATCATTTATCCTGGTCCTCCAGTAAGAAACAGCAGAATTGGGATGAACCATCTTCTCTCTTTCCGAAGCCATTCGTGACACTCTATTTCTGGGATTCATAGTGCTCCATTGTTGGTGGTCACTTCCTCTGGGCCTCGATCATGAAGAGGTCAGGATAAAAAGAAGATGCTGATGAAGAGCTATGGTGAGTCTAGCCAAGGACAGAATGACATTTTTACTTTAAAAAAATGTTTTAAAGCCTTAAATGTTTTATTTGATGTTCTAAGTATCAGTTGATTACACAGGACACAATAAAAACTAATCTGTGTTTAGTGCAGACTTTTGCATGTACAAGAAGTGGCCGGTCCTTAGAAGCGACTCAGACTATAGATTCAAAGAACACTTCATAATTTGTGTTACCCTTCTGTAAAACAGACTAAACTACGGATGGCCGGAAATGGGGATCTCCTTTCCTCTGGGGATTGGCTTCCTGTTGCAAAAGTTTCCCATCACCTTCCTCCATTCATCTCTCTCAAGAGATAGAGCTGGGGGTTTAAAATGGAGCACAACCCAAGCAGGACATGAAGAAGCTCTCTCTCCACAGCTCTGGCTCTCAGAATCTACCCAGCGGGCATGAACCGTCCCTTATCATGAAGCTCAGTCCCACCACAGGCTGGCTCTGCTTCCCACTTCCCACTACAGCCTGCTAACATCAGAGCTGGCTCTTCAGACAAAGAGACAATTGTGCAAAGAAACATGTTACAAATGACCAAGGCCAAAAGAAGGCTTGGAAGCAATGCTGAGTAGAGAGCAGGAGGAGAAGCAAGAGTACTGTAGTTCTGATGAGATCCCCTATGCAATGAGTCCAACACACAGGGACCCACCACCGATCAGTAGTCAGGTCTGCTCAGAGCTAGGTGTCTCAGAATCATGCTTCCCAAATTACAGCCAAATCCAGCAAGCTCTCGGCCCCATGCTTCACTGTGCATGGTGACATATTTGAGCGTCTGTGTCTCTTCCCTCCTTCCTTCACTTATTCAAATATAAGCCCACCTGCCTAAAAATCTAAGCCAATAAATACCTTACAAAATTAAAATATCCAAACAACAACAACACAAAGATGGCAAGGAAAGTAAGTCAAATTCAAGTAAATAACAATGTGTCACACAACAGAGCTGGGTCCTGGGGGCTTTGGCTCATCCTAGTTTCACAGCTGAATAATGCTACTAACTCCTCTTTGAACAAGACCAAGTCCAGAATGAATCACAAACCATCCCTTGTACTTCAGACCCGGGGTTGCTTTCTTCTCTGAGTGCGCTACTCAGCCTGTATGACTAACAGCACAGCAAAGAGGAAGCCTGGGACCAAAGGCAGATTTCCTGGGAAAAGATTGTGTGTGTGTGTGTGTGTGTGTGTGTGTGTGTGTGTGTGTGTGTGTGTGTGTGTGTGTATGTGGAAAATTAACTCTGAGGCCTGTCCAAAACCACATATTCTGTGTCTTTGCTCTTACTTCTGACACAAAGAGGTCAGTCTTTTCTTAAAAGTAGGAATGCAAATGTTATCCCCTTTATCAATCTATGGAAAGATTGGCAAGATTATCTAAAGCACCTGGGTGTAAGAAGAAAACAATAGTCCCCAGAGCATAAGACATGCACAGAATTGTGGAGTAGTTAGAAGGAACCGATGCCTGAATCCAATAACTGTACTTTCCAGCTGTGGTATACTATGAAATTGATTTAATCCAGTCAGGTACCGGGGCTCATCTCCAGAGGCTGGGTTCTGGCGGATCACAATTCTAGGCTGGCACAGGATGGCATGTCAATGAGACTCCATTTCCAAAATAACCAGCAAAAAGCAAGGCTGGAAGTATGGCATAAGTGGTAGAACACCAATCTAGTAAAGGCAAGGCCCTGAGTTCAGATCTCAGTGTTGCAAAAGAAAGAAGGAATAAAGAAATAAAGGAGAAGGAAAGGGATGGAGGGAGGGAAGGAGGAAGGAAGGGAGGGAGGAAAGAAGATTAAGGGGATTAAATAAAATAACATTTAAACACTTTAAAGTACTGGTACCAATAAGCACACCTTACCTTAGCTATTGGTCTTTATCAGCAACTTTTGCATTGTAAGTTTCTCATTATCAGTGTGCAATTCAGTTTTTTGCTTTATTCAGAGTGTTGTAGAACCATCACTACTGTCTAGTATCCCAAAGAGCTAGCCACACCCACGAGCATTCCCTCCCTTCCCCATTCCCTGCAGCTCCAAATCCACAACTGCTTTCTGTCTCTATGAATAAGCCCATTCCAGATGCCTCCTACACTTGTAACTGATTTCTTCCACTTGCAAAGTCTCTGTAAGACTTAGCCATCCTGGGAATTCATCTAATCCTGGTGGCTGTGAGGTTGAATCTCACCTAGTCATATACACTGTATTAGTCTACCCTTGCTTCTGTAACCAAGTTCCATGGATATCATAATTTTACAGTTGCAGTATAATAATAGAAATCATTTCTCATACTTCTAGAAGCTGAAAGTCTGAAATCAAAGCAAGTTCAGAGTCTGCCGAGGCCCAGGCTCTCTTCCTCACCTGGCAGAAGGACAAAGGAAGCTAAGGCCTCACTAGCTCCTTCTAGCCCTTTCACAAGCCACTAATCCCATCTATGAGGGCTCCATTCTGGTGGCCAAATCACCTTCCAAAGGCCCCATCACTTAACAATGTTGCATTGGTCATTGTTTCAATTTGACTTCTGTGGGAAATGCATTCAACTGGGACCAGAGATGGTTAGAATCTTTTCCTGGGCTTATTGGTCATTTGTATATCTTTATTGAAACAATAATCAGTTCTACTACTTTGACCATTAATTGGATTTTTATGTGTTTTAAGAATTATATATATATACACATTACATCATTGTCAAATACATAAGTTTCAAGCTTTTTTATGTGAATTATAAATTGACTAAAGGATGGCATCCGTAGGGGAGGAGTCCCACACTCTAACTCACAAAGAACTAACCATTTCACATAATAAATACCGGGAAGTTGAAACATGTTCTGGGGGAGGGTGGATAGTGAGGGAGAGGAGGGTGAGCGAGCCCAGGCCTTATACTCAATGTACACTATGTAAAAATTGAACTATGGAACTCGACAATGGGGATGGGATGGGGGAGGAGAAGGATGGAAAGGGTGGCAATGACCGAGAGGCATCACACTTACAACCTGACTGGAACTGTAACCCCTCTGAACATCCGCCCAATCCAAATATAAATATAACCTGACTGGAACTGTAACCCCTCTGAACATCTGCCCAATCCAAATATAAATATAACATTTTAAACACTTTTAAAACATTCAGCCATTAAGAAAAGCAATATGAGTTGACTTTTCATGTTCTTGATCATGTTCTTTGATACAAAACACACACAACTTTTTTTTTTTTAACATTGCTAGGCCTAATAGTATATACCTGCAATTCCAGCCCTAGGGAAACTAAGGTAGAAGCATGGTAAATCTAAAGTTAGCCTGGGCTACATGGAGATTTGGGGGACATTTTGGATTCTATAGTGAAGCCCTGTCTCAATTTTTAAAAATCCAATTTATCTCTTACTCCTTTTGTTATCTATGTTTTGAGTGTCAAGTCTAAACATGATTGTCCAACTCATGGTCACAAATATTTAATACAATGTGTCCTTTAGTATAGTTTCAGCTGTTGCATGAAGTTCCTCATTCTATTTTGAGCTTCCACGTATACATGACATAAGATAGAGGCTCAAATTTACTTTTCTGCATATGGACATCCTTAGTTCCAATATCATTTGTGGAAAAGACTATTCGTGTTCACGTGGAATGGCCTTGGTCATGTTTTTTTTTTTTTTTGAAAATCAATTGACCATAGATATTTGTTTTGTTTTGTTTTTTTTCTGGGCTCTTGATTCTATTCAATTGGTCAATATCCAGCCTCATTCCAGTACCACCTTGTATCTTCGTGGTAAATTTTGAAATCAAGAAGTATGGGACACCCAATTCTGTTCCTCTTCTTCAAGATGGTTTTGCCTATTCTGTGTTTCTTGCAACTTCCTATGAGCTAAAGCACTAGTGTCTCTATTTTCTAGCAGGGGGCGGGGAGGGGTGGAGAAGGGAAGGGAGGAGGATATAGTTGCAAGTTCAATAGTAACTGTATCACCTTTTGCCTTAATGCACGATCATATACGTACTTCCACAAATGTGTATCGCCTCTGATTTCCATTTGCAACGTTCTACATTCTTAGTGTCTCAAACTAGCAGTCACCTAGTTAATTTACCCTAAAGTCATTTATTCTTTTTGATATGACAAATAAAATGGCTTTCTGAATTTTATTTTCAGATTGTCCATTGGTAGTATCTAAAAAAATGCAATTGATTCTGTATATCACTGTGATATGCTGAAACTGAGATGAGTGTGTTTATTAGTTCCTTTGTTAAATTATGTTTTATTATCCTTAAGTAGTTGTACAACAGAGTTGCCATTTGGAGAGCAGTTCATGAATACGATGCGTCTTCATACATGTCTGCTCTTTCCTCATTGGAGTTTTTTTTTTTTACTGAATTCTTAAATTTTCATTTATACCACATCATGTCATCTGTGAGTAGAAAAATAGATTCGATCTTCTCTTTCAATCTGAATGGCTTTTACTTCCTTCCTACCTAAGTAGGGTTTTTTGTTTAATGAATTTTCCAGATTAAATCTGAATCATCTATATTGTTTGCTGTGCGTCATCACTGAGATCTTTGCTCTTTCAGTTGATGACTCAATAGAGACTTACTTCACGTAACTCCCAGATCCAGTCATCTCCTGAGTCTTTGTCTTGAATGTCTGTGTGGTTTACATCTCCGCATTAGTCTTCATTTCCCATTCACTCAGAGCTTCAAGGTCAGCCAAAGGTGACGGTAGGGCCTGCTCAGATCCTTCCCTTTAAGTAGGTGTATATATTTCTTTCTGCTTCAGGAATAGGTCAAAGATTTACAAAGTTCCAGCAAGACTATCCAGCAATCAATCACTCTTAACTGTTTTTAACAAATGACCCTGGTAAGAGGTTGATCTCACAGGGAATGAAGCTAGTTTTGCAAACAGGGTCTTCCGATGACTCACCACCCAGGTAAACTTAGGACAATTCTTGGGGAATGGAGCTTTGGGAGAATTCCCATCCCATTCTGCTCCCTCTGGTGGCTGCCAGGCTGCAAGATACTTCATATGCAGCCTGTGAATTTTCAAGAATCCTAAAGCAAGGGTGCTATCCAGCCATTATTCTTGAATAAACATGTCCTAAATTGCTGTACACTTTTGGTTAACATCCAGAATTCTGAAAACATTGATTCTGATCACTTCTGACAGTTTCCTTGCTGCTTTTATGGAGGAAAGAATTTTCAGATGTCTTTGCCATTCTCACTGATATTATTTCTGCCTAACACTCTGTATGGAATGTAGCATGATGGGATATCTTGACTTCTGGCAATCAGATTGGCTGAGTTCAAATCCAGGCTCTGCCAAGAACTAGCTGTGTTACTGTGACCAAGTTCCTCCATTTCTCTTTCCTTCAATTTCCTTCTCTGTGTTATAAAGATGATAAAAATTCTATAGGCTGCCTAAGACCAACACGTTGATTAAAATGCATGTAAAAATGCAGCTCAGTGCCTAGAAGCAGGAATCATTCAATAAGTACTGCTTATTGTTGCCATTCTTGTCATGGTTGTTGCTACCTTCATCCTCTGTGCATTGCTAAAGGAGATATGATTATTTTATTCATGCCACTAGCTAGAATAAAAAGAAATCAGGACCTAGAGACAAATACAATTGTGATCCCTCAAGAACTAGAAAGTAACACTTCATCTTCCTGTGCTCTCTATACTCATCAGAGAAGGAAGAGCAAAAATCCATGCACAGAAGAGATATATATACATTCCCACAGGGAGTTTGCAGAGAGAATAACACATGTGGAGAAAGAGTTCCAAGGGAATCAGTCTGTGGAGGGAAAATTGGTCAGTTTCTCCATGTTGATTTTCACCTCACTCACTACTGAGACAAGAAAATGCCCTGTCCTGCAATTACTTAGAGTAATATTTTATATTGCTTGCTTTCTAGAGTCTGGTGACATCCAGACGGCCAAGCCAGCCTCTCTCCCTTGCGTCCATGAAGAACCTCACTGCAAAATGCAAAATTCTTATCAGCAGGCCAACGCCCAACTATTCTCCCTCCTCCCTCCGGAGCTCCTATACAATTCCATTTAACAAACAAATATTCACTATCCTCTCTGAGCAAAAGATGCTTCTTGCTAAGGAGTTCTTCATTAGTAGGTGACTTGAAGGGCAAAATTAGTCTCCTCCTTAAAAAGCTAAGTGCAGCCAGGTGCTGGTGGCTCATGCCTGTAATCCTAGCTACTCAGAAGGCTGAGATCTAAGGCTCAAAGCCAGCCTGGGCAGAAAAGTCCCTGTGAGACTCTTATCTCCAATTAACCACTCAAAAACCGGAAGTGGGGCTGGGAAGGTGGCTCAGTGGTAGAGTGCTTGCCTTGCATGCATGAGGTCCTGGGTTTGATTCCTCAGCACCACATAAGCAGAAAAAGCCAGAAGTGGTGCTATGGCTTGAGTGGTAGAGTGCTAGCCTTGAGCTGAAGAGCTGAGGGACAGCACCTAGGCCCAGAGTTCAGGCCTCACAACCAACTGGAAAAAAAAACAAAACACCCAGAAATGGCGTTGTGGCTCAAAGTGGTAGAGTACTAGCCATGAGTGAGAAAAAGAGCTCAGGGACAGCACCCAGGCCCTGAGTATAACTGACTGGCAAAAAAAAAAAAAGCTAAGAGCAAAGTATACAAATAAGGAAGGGGGAGCCAGTTGCTGGTGGCTCACACCTGTGATCCTACCTACTCAGGAGGCTGAGATCTGAGGATTGTGGTTCAAAGCCAGCCTGGGCAGAAAAGTCCCTGTGAGACTCTTATCTCTAATGTAACCACTCAAAATCCAGAGTGGCTCTGTGGCTTAAAGTGGTAGAGCACTAGCCATGAGAAAAATTGCTCAGGGACAGGGCCTAGGCCCTGAGTACAAGCCCCATGACTGACAAGAAAAAGGAGGAGGAGGAGGAGGAGGAGGAGGAGGAGGAGGAGGAGGAGGAGGAGGAGGAGGAGGAGGAGGAGGAGGAGGAGGAGGAGGAGGAGGAGGAGGAGGAGGAGGAGGAGGAGGAGGAGGAGGAGGAGGAGGAGGAGGAGGAGGAGGAGGAGGAGGAGGAGGAGGAGGAGGAAAAAAAAGCTAAGAGCAGAGTATAGAAATACCGGAAGTGGTGCCGTGGCTCAAGTGGTAGAGCGCTAGCCTTGAGCTGAAGAGCTGAGGGACAGCGCCCAGGCCCAGAGTTCAGGCCCCATGACCAGACCCAAAAGAAGAGAAAAGAAAGATGGAAGGGGCTTGAGAGACTGAGCCATTAATTCCAACAGCCACCAATGAGGTAGAAACCACAGTCCAAGGAGGTTCTGAAGGAAATCACATCTCATCCTGGATGGTCAGGTAGCACAGAGCTCCAGGTTCTAATAGGACTGGGAAGAGTTTAGGGGGCGGTGTTAAGGGTGTGATCCAGGGGGCAAAAAAGAGCAGCATGTTCAGAACCCTATAGGTACATTGCAGCAAACACTAGGTGGAAACCCCAACATGTCCAGTCTACTAGGCCAAATACAGTGGGCTCAACATGAGAGTGGGCAATGGCATACTCTGCAGAAATTGGAAAAAGGATGCATCTTGTGTATGTCAGTGAGAAGGACAGTATTGTGAAGGAGTAGTTGAGAAAGGCGACCCCTCCAGAATGGGAAGGTGAAGCTGGAAGTTCTACCTTGCACACCCAAGAGAGGGAAGACCGAATATGCTCCCATTCTCAAACTTCCTTAACTCCTTCTCCCCAAAAATGGAACGAAAATGTCTGTGGGGCATGGTGGGTAAGAAGCCTAGGGAGAATGGGCCAAGAATCATTTCAGAAGTACCAAGCATGAGGCACAGTCTTAAACAAAAGTATGGCCCAGACCAAGAAACAGAAGAGAGAGGAAAGGCTGGGGGGGAGGGGAGGGGCGGGGTATTACGGAGCTTTTGGAAGAGAACTGCATCTCACCGAGACCATTAAAACAGATGAGAGGAGTTGATGAGGATGCCCTGGTAGAGATATGCCAAGACAGGTCAGCCTGCACTCTGTCATTCTCTGTCATCGTTGTTAAGTATACAAAGCTACTTCTACCCACCATGGTTCCCCTGGAGCCACTAAAGAAACAAGCATGTGTGAAATGAGAGCCCTCCCCTTTAGTGCATAAAAACACAAAGATGAAGACAATCTATGTGGCCTGTAGCGTTTACAGGGGAGGGGCTGTTCTTAGGAGAGCAAATGAGGTGGTCAGGGTCCGGATGCATGAACTCTGGGTCTCCCTCTCCCAGACTAGAGCCATGACCAATGTCCCAGAAAGGTGAGTGGGTAAAAAAAAAAAATGACACTTTCCATGCAGAGCAGGGAAGAGCGCCTTGCTGTGGGTGTGACAGCTCATGAGCTTGTTCTCCAAAACACTCAGCCAGCCAGTGAGGCCACTGACTACCCCTCCCCTAGTATCTACCTGGAGCTGCGTGGTACAGAATAGTTGCTGAAGAACACATCTTGAAACTGACCGGGGCACACTTGGACTCCTCAAAAAGTAGGGCAAGAGAAAGAAGGCCAAAGGAAACAGCAAAATCTACAGGATAGAGGAGCAGAGAAGTTGTATTTCTTTTGAAAGAGTAATGCCATTTACCTTTGGTTATAACTTACCCTAGTTGCCCAGGAAGCTCTTAAGCAGGAATGTTCCTCTGACATTTCCTGGTTCTGAAACTGTACACCCTGGAACAGTTGCAATTCTCAGTCCCACTCACACTCCCTCTTCACCTTCCTCTGACTTGAAGGCCTAGTTTAAGTGCCAATCCTTTGTGGAGGTCTCCAAACAACTTCTTCACTTTCTATGTCCTGGGATGCTTCTGTCTCTGCTCTCTGAAAATGCTTCATTAATGGTTGGCTTTGAAGGTGGATATCTGAGTCTTTTGTGAAGCACAGTGGGGCATCTGTCAGTTCGTAAGCTCCTAACTCTAAGGTCAATGTCTTATTCATACTTGTTGTCACCCTAGAATTCACCCAGGACCTTATGTAGTCATAGGCCTAATATTCAAACACTTGCCTGGACAGTTTTCTCACAAAATGGCAGGAATTGTCCTTGTATCATCCCAACTCTTTATCTCTACAACTTATGACAATTACTTTCCCCTTTGTAACTGTGTTAGAATCTCTTCTTCCATCTCAATACGATAGGACAACATATATTTGAAGTAAGAATCCATCCCCGACTCATCCCCGATCATCCTCCACTCTTCTGGATCACTTTTTCTCCCTTTACAAATATTCATAGCCTAAAGAGTAAAGAAAAGAAAATCATCTTGACTTGATAACTGGACACTAGGGAAAAGGGAAGGAAAAAGGAAAAACTGAGTTCAAAGACAAATTGACAAAGATTGGTTTGAGGTTTGGAAGGGATCCAGTGTCCTAGATTCTTTGATTCATTCACAAAGAAGAAAGACACAAAGTCCCGAGAACACTCAGGGAGAAGGGCAGAATTCCTTCATCTCAAGGAGAGACATGTTATAACTGGATGCACACCAGCTGATGCCTTCAGTACCCAATGATTGAGCCCAGATTTTCTGCAGACTGCCGCTGAGTTAACTGTGCTGTCAGTGTGAACTGTGGAGACCTGATGGGAGCTCAGGTTTGATTCCTTTTCATCTTTAGGAAACTTGTGAGTCAGGCAGTTACCTACTGCATCTTCACACATCTTAATTTCTGAGGCCATTGACCGGGTTCCCGTGCAGACTTCTGAAGCTATTAATTTGGATAGAATTAGAATGTCTCCTCTCCACCAGCTCTGTGATATTTCACATCTTGTGTAGGATACCCTAGAGGAGGGGAGGTTTGAGAGAAGAACAAGTAGAATAATGCAAGACAGGAAGAGGGAAGACTAGAGAAAGGAAAATGGGAAAAACAGAATACTATGCAGAATTTAAAGTGAATATGCTAGATACACATGTGCTGAAACATGAAATCAGATATTGAAAGGAAACTGCAGAAAGATACATAGTGTTATATCATTTGTCTACAGTTTATGCTGTAAGCTGGTGATAGACACAAACTCGTTAAAACATAAAATCTTACACAGTCCCCAGTTATAAGCGAGTGCTTATTTCTCAGGAGAATAGGAAGAAGGGATGTGTAGGAAGATCAGAAAAGACTACAGTTAGATCTGTATGGCTCCAGTTCTTAAACTGGTGGTGAACATATAAGTGTTTGCTATATTATTGTTTACTGTTTTCTGTGCTTGAACTGTTTCAAAACTAAAATAAGTTAGTTATCCCAAAAGAACCAAGGAATGTTTCCACTTCCTCCTTCCTTTGCCACCTCTCCTCTCTTTCATATGTGGAATGTATTTCACATATAGATACAGATACACAGAAAAAATAGAGTAAAAATAGTAGATAAGTTGATAGGTAGATGGGCATATGAACAAATAGATAAGGATAGTCATTATTAAGTTCCAAATGCTTTTCATGAACTGTCTTATTTAACCTTGCAATGGCTCATTGTACAACTGAGCTGAACAAAGCACAGGCCCAAGTTCACAAAATTTGCAGGTGGGCTTCCTTGGAATTGAGCCCAGGTAACTAACCATAGCACTATGCTGATTGTCCACATCATGATGCTACTGGAAATAAAGCAACCAAGAGTATTTGTCAAAATTAAACTTCTTCCTTTTATAATTTGAAGAGAGAGTAACTCAAGGGGAAAAAAAGAACAAGCAAATCAAACAAGTAATACAGAGAAAACAAGCGATTTATTGGGCAACCTAGAAAAACGTCCCCTAGAGAGTATGCACGGTCACTCTGACTTGAGCAAGCACATGTCTTCCACACATACAAAAGTGTAGAGAGCATCTCATTTCTTTATCAATCCTAGTACATTTGGAATCTTCTCTTCTGGTTTGGTTGGCCTTGCGGAAGCTAAGCTCACACTCTAGCTCTAAGCTCATACTCCAGTGCTAAACCACACACCCAGCCGGTCCACTGTTTTAACTCATGTCAGTTTTCTCTTCTGCATCAAGACCTGAATGCATTCTTAAATCTACAGACCCAAAGCCCTGTGAACTCTGAGGAATTTTATGAGGAAAAGCTGCCTCCCTGGTAGCAGAACAAAGGACTACTTGCATTGCTCCAAGGGCTCAGGATCAAACCTCACCCTGGCATGGATTTAGAAGGAAGCCTCTCCATCCATCCTGCTGCGTCGGCCACTATTGGTCTTTTCAAAAACCAACAATGCCATGAAGCAATAGGAGAAAAATTCAATCTTGAAAAATATGATCTGAAGCCAGACGCCAGCAGTTCACATCTGTAAACCTAGCTACTCAGGAGGCTAAGATCTGAGGATTGCAACTCAAAGTCAGCCTGGACAGGAATTCTGAGAGACTCTTACCTCCAATTAACCACAAAAAGCTGGCAGTGGCTCAAGTGGTAGAGCGCTAGTCTTGAGCACAAAAGCTCAGGGACCATGCCCAGGCCCTGAAATAATGCCCCAGGACCAACACCAAAAAATAATAATAATAATAAAAATGTGATCTGAGAGTAAAGATCAAATAATAATTAAAACTTAGATTAACTCATCTTTGGAAACTGCCTGTATAGGTTGTTTGGAATAAAAATTCTCAAAAGAACCATCTGCTTTGATCTGTTTGGGCTTAGCATTGAAGTTGTGGTTAAATTATACATATTTTGCATTTAAATATTTGGAAATATGGCCAAGATTCATGGAGAAAAGCAAACATTTTTCTCCGCATTTCCTGAGTAGTTTTCGTCTCTTTCCTGTAGGACAACCTTCAATAGCACCAGACACAAATATGCTCTTTTCAATGATTTCAATAGTATAAACTTAAACTGCCAAAATATAAGAATATATAAGGGCAATCTAGTCCAACTTCATTCTACAGAGAAAAAAGCTGAAGCACAAGAGAAAATTATTCTCCTGGACTTACAAGAAAGAAGCTAACCTCTGAAGTTTATTCCCCAGTGACGCTCAAAAGACAAACTTTTGTCCTAAGAAATACCAACCTGGACAAGTACAACATTCCTCAAAGCCTTAGGATATGTTCTTGAGGCATTTGATGTCAACAATGCCATCAAACCATTTAAGATCATGGCAGTCAAAATTGAATGATTACTTGATGACTGTCCAGTAGACATAGGTTCATTGTTGCTAGAGGCAACAAAGACAACTAACTGTCCTCTGAAGATTTGTGCTTTCCTTCCACTGAATTGTTTGTTGGGGAATGGCTTTCAACTAGGACTATATTCTTCAAGAAGAAAAGTGTTGGGCTGGGAAGTTGGCTCAGTGGTAGAGCGCTTGCTCTGCATGCCTGAGGCCCTGGGTTCGATTCTTCAGCACCACATAAGCAAAAAGAAAAAAGCTGGAAGTGGCGCTGTGGCTCAAGTGGTAGAGCACTAGCCTTGAGCTGAAGAGCTGAGGGACAGCGCTCAGGCCCAGAGTTCAGGCCCCACAACCAGACCCAAAAAAAAAACAAAAAAAGAAGAAGAAGAAGAAAAGTCTTTTTGGTGGGATCACGTGACTAGATTTCACTAGTGAAACATGAGTAAAATAATGAGGGCTACAATGGGTTCAAAGCCAGTAGACTTTTTCTACAAGAAGAAGACTGGTTCCTTGAATTGCTGCATGGAAGAGGCTGAGAGCCCCTTTTGGAAGGTTAATGAGTGAGAAAAAAATCTGTGCTAAATTACTGAAGTTCACAGGTTGCACTGTTCTAGCAGCTTGTGCCTGATGCATGGATCAAACAGAAGCAACTTTTTTTAAAAAGAAAAAAAAAACAATTTCAAGGCAGTAAATTACATGGAGCCCCTCTCTGGATGTTCCTCATGTTACTTAAATGATGATAGTGCAGTTATCAAGACAATGCCCTAAGAAAAAGCAACAGCCCAACTCAGATCTGCCCTTGGGAAAACCCCCACAGTGGCTAATTTGGAAGATTCTCTTGAATCACCCAAGAATCAGTCCCCGATTACATCAGCACAACAGCCCCAAAGTGATTTCTACCAGTGCTTAGGTGGAATGGACAATGGTGAGACTATGAAAACACACAAATTATTCTGCTTTAAATGTCAAGATGTTCTTTAAGCCAGAAGGTTTTGCCCCCACTAAATAATGAAAGCCTGGTTTAAAAAAAAATCCTTAACAAAAAAGTCCTCAGTCTTCCATACCCAGACATCTCAATTGGTTCCATTAACTTAGCTGAACAGGTCACAAGTAAGATCAGAAGGGAAAATTCATGAAGCCATTGGATTCACTTGGCACATAACTCACTAAGGAAATGGCTACGTAAATATGGCTCTTGCTAAAAGTCGTGTTTGCTCAGCTGTGTTTATTTAAATTAAAAATCATCCCTAACTAGGTTTAATATTTACTCTTCAAGCCCCCATCCTGCTCACCTGAACTCGGGGTTCTTCATTGTTTCTAAATGTAACTATTTTGAAAAGAAACTGAAACGACCAATTGTAGAAGCCTGCCTTGTCTATTGGCAGGATAGCTGAAAATTATGGAGTCCAGTATTTTGCATTCATTATTTAGCACCAAAGACTATATTTCTAGAAAGCTCACACAGAATCCAAATAAACAATGTAAGCAAAATCCAAGTTGCTATAATTAAGAGTTAGAATATAAAAACTCCTTTAGCCATAGCCTGCCTTTCTCTACGGTATCCTCTAGGGCTCTTCTTCCAAGTCTCAAAGATTACATAATAAAAACTACCATTCTCTTTCAATCCCTTCATGTTACCACGTAAAACAGTGGCTGAACAAACACTGGAGGTTGAGTCTCCAGAATCCCAGACAAGACACTTTCCAAAGAAGGGGAGGCATCCCTAGATGTGTTCTCATGCTGTCCAGCCTAAATCAGAGGCATGTCTGCGATGCTGATCTTCTAGTTCTGCAGTCAGCATGGACCACTTCCTTGGCTATAAGCACTCAAATGGAAGAAATCTCATAGAAGGGCAGCTGACACACCCTTGAAGTGGGAAGGCTCCATGTGAAATGACAGACAATGATGTCTGTCTACCCTGTCCACCTGAACTCTCACACTGGTCCTCTGAGCCAAGAAGACCAGTTCTTAGAGATGGAAGGGCTCTCAAAGATCATCTAGATTTGTAAGTCATGGCCTTTAGGTCCTGGCACTTTCTAAGCTGGAGAGTAACTGAAAAAGTTAAATGTCTGAAAAGCAAGTTGGAAAAGACAGGGGACTTCTCTATATAAATAATGCATGGCCAGGCACTGGAGGTCACATCTGTATTCCTAGCTACTCAGGAGGATGAGAGCTGAGTATCAAAGTTCAAAGCCACTCCAGGCAGAAAAAGTCTGGGAGACACTGATGTCCAATTAACCGCAAAATGCTGAAAGTGGAGCTATAGCTCTAGTGGTAGAACATGAGCCTTGAGCAAAAAAGCTCAGTTACAGCACCCAGGCCCTGAGTTCAAACCCCAGTACTGGCCAAATAAGATGATGATGATGATGATGATGATGATGATGATGATGATGATGATGATGATGATGATGATGATGATGAATGGACTACCTACATTGCAATTACTGAGTACGTTGAGTAAAACTGTAGATTTCTGGATGGAGCCCAGATCTGCCTTAGCTACTGATATAATGGAAAGAAGGATGCAGTCATTATTGGCAAGTCATTTTGTGTTCAAAATCCAGCTTCTTCACTAAGCATAGACTATTGGTCCACCAATGCCTCCATTTCTCAAAGGCCTGGCTGTAATATTCTACATAGTAGTGGTGGGCAAAAGACTGGACCAGGTGAAGAAACTTCCAGACATGCTAATGGGTTTTCTGGTTCCTTTCCAAATACTGAGTCAGTTTGGTTCAGGCCTCTGGAACAACTCCCTGCTGTAGATTTTCAGGGCATGCTGACCTGCCCCTTCCATCAATCGCACAAAAGCCTCTTTGAAGAAGTCCAGGGGACAGCTCCAAGGTTCCAGTATCCCTGAGATAGCTTCCGCTCTCTTGAGGCTGGACTAATCAAATCAATTGCTTCTCTGTCATCCATTCCAGCCCCTGCTTCCTTCTCACCTCAAATTTGTTTTTAACATTAAGCCACACTTTAAGCAGTAAAGTGCCAGAAAAAGTAAACTTCTATTTGGATCATTGCAAGTTAGGAAAGAGTCACAGGAGACAACCTTCAATTCAACTAAAAAAGATGGATACTTAATACTTCCTCATTCGAGGAAGATAGACCGACAGAATATATAAATATATTCATATATTTAAAATATATAAATATATGAATATATATTCACATATGAATATATATTCATATATTTATATATTCATGGCCATGTGCATGCATAAGTATATACACACACATACACATAGAGTATGATTCTATTGATGGAACCGTTTAGAGGGATAAAGGGGAGGGGAGAGGGGGTAAAGAACAATGGAGGATGAATTATCTCAAAATACATTGTAGCTGTGTTTGAAGATATCATAAGAAATCTCAATGAAACCGTTGATTGGTAGGAGACTGGGGAAACAAACAGCAAGAAAGATGGTTATTCTGATTAAGATTTAGTATATAAACATCTAAAAATACTATGGCTGGGGGGGAGGGGGGAGGCTGGGAAGGGAGGTGAAGGGTAAACAAAGGAGGAGGCTGCAATGCTTGGTAAGAAATGTATGCATTATCCTGCCCATATAATTGTAACCCTTCTGTACAGTATGTTCTCAAATAAAATAAAATAAAATTAAAAAAAAATACTATGGCCACATCCCTTGGTGCAATTAATAACACTAAAAAAATTAAATAAAACCAAAATGGATGTTGGCATAGGAGTCCTTGTTGAAAATTTTGAGGCAGATCATTAACTCACAGTCAAAACCGACGATGGTCCAAAGATGCTCTGAGCCAGAGGATTGTATGACTAGTGGGATGGATTGGCGGAAAAGAAGAAAATGGAAACAGTGACAAGAAGCCAAGAGGAACAAAGGCGAGACTTTAGGCCCCACGTGCAGGAGTCAGACTGATTGTGGGAAACGGACTGGGTAAACGGAAAGAACTAGGGTCATAAGGAAGAGACACTACAGGAATGGGAGGAGCTGGGCAACCTGCATTGGCTTGGACAGGATGCCCAGCCCCCACAAACCTCCACTTCCTCAAACAGAAAATAAAGCCCTGTGGCACTAACAGATGGCATTTACTCTGAAGATTTAATGGATTGTGTGCGCCTGGCCAGTGCACCTATCCTGATTTTATCCTATAGACAGGGGAGGCGACCCTGGAGATGCCAGGATCCTTGAAAGCAGATTTTGGAAAGAAAACTTTGGGTTTGATGGCTAGAGAATTGTGTCATTTCCCCATAATTTGTTCATCTCTGGAGTCCTTCAAATATCTGTCTTGTTTAGCAATAACAATAAGGGTTCTTCCTCCCCAAAGGAGTAAAGCATATTGGAGATACATGAACCCAGAATTCTGACGGAATATGTTCATCCCGGGCGTCCGTTGCAATTGCTTTGAATGAAGTGGTGCTGGGTGCAAGACATTCATGCCGAAGTTCCAGGAGAGAACAGCCTGACCCCAAATCCACCCCTTCCTCCAGGAGGTAAGCCAAGGCAGCCAGACACCAGACTTTCTCAAATTTCTGTATATCTAAGAGAAACTCGCTACTTAAGTCCTTTCCTTTGCTTTCCCCCATTGTAACACAATATCACACATTAATTTATAAATAATTAAAATTATGTATTAATAATGAATATAGTCGTATAAATATTAAATAATAAATTATTAACTAATAAAATAGATGATGATGTGATTAAATATTATTGATAATAATTGAAATTATTGAAATATTTCATCTGATCTGGAGCCTGGAAAGCCAAAGTCAATGCAACAGTCTTCATTGTCCAGCAAGGAAAGGCCTTCTTGGATCCTCTCCTGGGAGACAATAACATTGCTTTCTTACCTGGCAGAGCAGACAGGCGACAAAGCTGGTAAACCCCTGCCTCATGACAGGAAAGTAGACAGTGGACGTAAGGCAGGCTCAGAAAGCCTGTGTTCTCTCATATGTGGAAGTCAGATCTGAATGATACATATAGTGTAAACCTGTACAGAATCATATGCATATAGACGCAGGAGAGGGTTCCAGTGGTGTAACTCCTTTAAACAACTAACTTACAGTTTAACACAATGAGCACCAGGAATCTGAAACAGGTGCTGTGGTAGGGGGAAGAGGGAGGCCAAAAGGAGGGGTAGAGGAATGAAGAAGGGAAGGGGAGAGAATGTCGTCATAATATTCACTGTGCGAATGTGGACATGGAACCAGGTAACTCGAGAGAGATGGAGGGAGAATGGTAGACGGGGTGAGAGTGACTTGCAAACTGACGTGTTTAATTGAATCCCCTCGGTACAACTCTTTAATGATCATTTTAAAAATAAGTAAAAAGAAAAGTAGAAAATGAGCCCGCCTCTTCAAGCACTTGTAAAAGGGTTCATGACTGAATTACCTCCTACAAGCCCCTCCATTAACCACTAGGTTTCATTACATGAAATAGGGAAACATAGAAAACTCGTGTCTTTATATAATTTTGTAGAGACCTGTGAGTCTAAATTAGGGGCAACTTTGTCTAAAGGGGACATTTGACAACGTCTGCAGACACATTTGATTGCTCTGAGGACTACTTTCACCTAAGTAGTATAGTGTAAGGATGCTGTTAAATACCTCACAGTGCATATAATGGCCCCTCAAAGTGTTGTCTGGCCCCAAATGTCAATCAATTGTGCTGTAGTTGAAGAGTCCAGTCCTACATGAATACCACAAACCAGCTTTCCATGTACCAGGCCTTCAGGTCTTCATGCATTAATACATTCATTCTACAGGATACAATATTAATAAGGTACCATTCTGCAGACTAGAAAACCAAGGGTGACTTAAATAGGGGTTAACATATCATCATCCAATCCCTGGAATTTCTGGCTCAAAGCCTGCATAGACTTTCTAGCAAGTCAAAGGGATAGACTCCAGGACTGAGTCCCTTCATACCACCCAGTCCTTTTATCTCAGTGATCTCACCCTAAAAGCTTCCACTGTTCAAGAAACTCTGAAAATGTTTACCTCTCTTTCATATTGATCCTGGCAGGTTCTGTCTGGCAAAGAGGATTGGGACCAACAGGAAATACGATCCTCAACTTGCATATAATTTCCAGACTCCTCATGTAGCACATCAGAAAACTAGAAACTGGACAAATGATTCCCAGGCTTTTAGGCTGGTGCATTCCTTCTTAATCAGATTCTTGTTATAAAAGATGTGAGGAAAAAAAAAAAGATGTGAGAAATGATACAACCAACTGTCGACACAGACTCCATCTCAGCCTGTTTTATTTTTCCTCCGTAGCCTAGGGCATCCTGTCCCCAACTTCTCACGGGTCACATTTATATGTAAATAACAGCTGTAGACTCAGGGTTCTCAAAGGCAATGAGCAGTGTGTCTCTCAAGCATGGACAGAACTGGAGGACATTTATACTAATCAAAATAAGCTGACACAGAAGGACAAATGCCACATGAGGTCACTGAAATGTGAAATCTAAGGGGGAAAAAAATCTATCTCATAGCAACAGAGTAGAAAGGTGATTACCAGAGCCTGAGGGCAGGGGATACAGAAGGAACTACAATGAGGAAAAAAAAGAAAAGTGTTGATCAAAGAGTATAAGGTCTCAGAATGGCAGAATATGAGTAAGGTATAACGCTGCAGCTGACTATAGCTACTAATGATTGGCTTAACCTTAAATTGCTAAAGTATAGATTTTTGTTGAACTCAGATTGAATTTAGGGCCTTAGACAAGCATTCTACCACTAAGCTGCATTTCCATCACCCAAAAGAATAGATACTTTTTTTTAATATTCTCATCACAAAAACAATGATAAATTGGTGAGATGATGTTAGTCCACAAGTGTTGATGTATCTTTCTGTGCTATACAAATAAATTAAAACATCCTATAAATGTATATTTTTCTCAATTAAAAAGAAATAAAAAGAGTAAAATAATCAAGAGATTTTTTTATCTCCTAAACAGAAGCTCCATATCAGAGTTCTTCTCTTTCTCTCATGTCTCACATTGTCATTTTCACCCCAAAACCAGGGAAGTAATAACACCTTAGGGTTGTGAGAACTAAATGAATACATATACACAATTATAGCAAGGCTACACAGTGCATAGGTCACAGTAAGTGCTCAATAAATGTCAACCATTATTAGCTATAGACAACTGCTTTCTCCTTGTATGACCTTCTGGCCTATAAAATGGACAATACATGCATACATACTTTGCCATCTATATCAATGCATTGTGATGAGACTATGGTAAACTTAACTCAAAGTACAATCCAAAAAAATTAAGAAAACTGAGGGAAGAGGTAGGGCTGGGAGGGACTGGAGGAGATGATAAGAGGAATGACATTGATGGAGATGGTTGTATTCATAAGCTCCTTTGTTTTAAATGGCAACTCCTTTGTAGGACTATTTAAAGATAATAAAAAAATATGTTTTAAGAATGGCCATCATCAAGAATACAAACAATAGCGTGCTGGTGAAGATATGGGCAAAAGGAGCCATACACTCTTGGTGAGAATATAACCTCATTCAACCACTCTGGAAGCAGTAAGGAGGTGTCTTAGAATACTCAAATGATTTTCTAGAGCTAGGTTCTCTAGAAGATTACTTCTGTGGAGATCTCATACCCACACCCAGAAACAGTATAAGTGAGCCTGAATTCTAAACTTCCACTGATTCTATCAAAAGGTATCATCACTCAAACTCCCATGGCCATCCACCCACCTCGGTTCTCACTGCCCCCTCAACGAGGAAGAGCTCCTTGCATATGGCCACTACTTGCTGAAGGAATAAATGGATTTGACCCAGGAAAAGGCTTTCAAAAAAGCCCTTTACATTATGTGTGCATTCCCTCTTGCAGTTGGCCCTTCAAGAGAAGGCTAGGTGAGACATTTATGGTGTTCAGCTCCCTGCCCGGTTTCTTCTAACAGGATGAAGCAGGCCTCTCAGGGCCGCCTATGAAGCAGGACTTTCTGCTCTCTCCCTCTGGCTGCTAAGAGCACAATGGGCAGATTGTTAACCTTTTGTTTAGGTCACCTCTGTCAGCTTACAGTGTGATTTCTGGCATAGACAGAATTCCAGTTCTGTCTGCCAAGACGTGGTCTCCTTAGTATTTATCCAGAAGTGCCAAACATTTGTCAGAAAAGGAAAACAAACTTCTAAAACCCTTGGGCTAATGAAGAAGCAAAGCAAATGCAAATTTCTCTACTTCTGTGTCCTTATCACCAATAAATCCTACAGTATATAATCCTCCGTGCAGACTTGATCAGAATTCTTCTGCATTTGACTAACAATTGTCTCTCGTCTCCTGAGGAGTGTAGAAATAAATGAAGCCTTGTGAACAGAAATCCAAGAGAAGCAGAAGTCCAGAAGATTCCTCTGGTCCTGCTAAAATAAACAGTGGAGTCCTCCAATTGTAATGTGATCTGGAAAACAAGTAAGGGCACAGAAGTTTCATTCCATCAAATAAAAGACTGAAAATACGAATATATGTTATTGATTAACAAGCCTTGCTAAGGTTCTTTATTGCAATATAACAAACCACTTGCTTGCTTGCTTTTGAGATGGGATTCTTGATGCATAGCCCAAACTTGCCAGAAATTCACTACGTAGCTCAGGCAATCCTCCTACCTCAGTCTCCCAAAATCGCAAACAGTGGCTTAACATAATAACCAAAGCATATTATCTGTCATAGTTCCAAAGTGTATTGGTTTCCACTAGACAGGTCTCTCCGCGACTTCAGAAAGATACTGCACAAGTAGCACTTAGGCAGAATGAAACGTGGGGATAGAACGGATGCGGTTTTCTGGACATCTCTTTGTATTTGCCCATTGTCTCTCTGTACAATCCCTCCCAGCTTTAGAGTGGCTCTTTCTTTCCTGGTTATACAGAGCTCTAAATAAAGGTCAGGCCAGAAGGACAGAGAGACCCAGAGATTTGAAGAGGGCAGGTGAGGATGAGGGAAATCTCCCATTGCCTGCCTTTTGTGGTTTGTCTTTAGTAGTCTCAGCTTCTGTACATTAGAAATGGGTCCTTAAGCCAACCCCTATTCAAGGGGAATTAGATCTGACTTGTGATGACGAAAGGAGCCAGTGATTCTCAGCATGGGGTGTTTGGCCCAGTCTACAAACTAGAATTTCCTGGTTATAGGACCCGATGTGCAGGTCATACCACAAGTAAAGAATTTCTCAGTGGAAATCAGATACTAACTTCTTAACAGCAGAAACCCAATACCCATACCAGCAGAAAACCAATACCCTGCTATTCTATAGTAGGATTTGAAGTCAGGCATTATGGTACCCCAGCATTGTTCTTTTTGTGGGAGATTGCTTTGGCTTTTCGGGGTCTTTTCTGTCTCCATATGCATTTTAAGATTATTTATTTCTATGAAGAATGACACTGGACTTTTGGTGGGAATTGCAGTGATTTTTGTCTATCACTTTTGCTTGTAAGAGCCTTTTAGCAATATTTATTCTATCAATCCATGAACAAGGAAGATCTTTCCATCTTCTGGTTTTCTTCCCTTTATGCTGGTATAACAAAAATGCCATAGAGGCTGGGAAGGTGGCTCAGTGGTAGAGCACTTGCCTCACATGCATGAGGCCCTGGGTTCGATTCCTCAGCACCACATAAGCAGAAAAAGCCAGAAGCGCGCTGTGGCTCAAGTGGTAGGGTGCTCCCCCCTCCCATGTCTCTGTCTCCTCCTCCCTCCTTTTCTTCCTCTCCACCTCTTACTCTCTTGTTTCTTTCTCCCTCTACCTCTTTCTCTGTCCTCACTTCCATTCCTAGAGGGCAGAGTCCTTATGACATAATCACTTCCCAAAGGCCATAACATCTCTGTTGCACTAAGGATTAAGCTTCGGCCCGAACTTCAAAGGTAATGTCAACATTCAGAAAGGAGTTACTTTGCAGGCTTATCTCACTAACAACAAGTTCTACACCTACACGTGTGTCCCTCTGGGGCTGAGAGATCATTTATCTGTACAGGACCATTAGCGATTGTAAGAGTGGGCTCTATCAGCCTCTTCTTATGAAATGACACCACTTCTATTACTTCAAATGATTCCCTTCAGGGAAAAGCTGGCCATCTCCTTTGAGTACATTTGAGTCAAAAGAGCCCATCCACAGATCGTAATCTAATTATTTCTCTTGTCAGAGATAATCATCCTCTCTTATTTGATTTGTTGTGTAAGTTTTAATTTTTCTTACCAGATTTGCTATAATTGGGATAGACTATTGTGTTTGATAATTGAGCTTAGTCGCAGGACTATCTGACATACTGGAAATTACCCAAGTACAAAGAGGCTTCCAAATGAAATTCACTTTGCTTTGTATGCTATTCCAAGTGAGCCACACGAACGACTGTTGGTTAATCCAATACGTAGAAAGTACATTGCCTGCAATGAAGAAGTCAATTTTCCCCCTTGGTTAGACATTTAGGATAACCTCAAACTAAATTTACCATGACTGCTATCTACTAAAAATGTTTGGCTATTTCCCTTGATTTCGATGTGGTATGTATATACCACTGAAAAAGGATAAAAGACAACTAAAGAGCAGGCACTACTGTGTAGCTAGCCCTATTGTTGTATTGAGTCCCAAACCACAGACCCAGCCCATATGTTGGTGGCCGAAGGTCTAAAATAAGTCAGGCACAGACTGGGAGGTATGCACAATTTCTCCAACAAATGGGCTCTTTCTTAGCAGATGGGAAATAGGTGATGGTCCTTTAGAGCCCTTTAGGGTTTAATCCATGTTAGATTCACCAATGATCAAAACCCTAAGTTTACTCATTTTAGCAATGTCTAAGTCTAACAGAGAAAAATCTAATAATTGAGCCAAACACAAACTTTCAACATTTAAAATGTTGACTGCATTACTAATTTAATGGCTAGCCTTCACGTGGCCTGAAAAGTGCCATTATAATTCCATGTTTGCACCTTCTCTTCTTCAGCTCTGCTGTCTTTTGAGACATTCTATTATTGGAGAGTTGGAGGCACTATTGCCTCTACATGGCTGGGTATTGTCCACAAAAGAGATAAGGACAGAAAGCTAAGGTCTTACTGTTGTTGCTTTTTCAATAGATTTTCCATTGACTACAACTACTTACACTTTCACAGAATTTCGTGATTGTGCCTGTGTGTTGAAAACAGCATGTACCCTCTATGTTAGGTAGATTAGATCCCATGGCTGATATGAATCATGACGCAAGTGAATACACCAGTAAATATTTAAGAATGAACAAATGGATGACACAGTGGATTCAACCATGTGTAAATGCTGGAAAGTGGCTTGGAAAGCTGAACATGATGACAAAAGACTAAAGTTTTATTTGAAAGTCATCTTCTAGGGGACAGACACTGGGCAGAGCGGCTGGGGGGGAATCTTTCAAAACTATGTGTTTGGGATCATCTTTTAAAACATAATCATCATTTCTATTTCAAGTCATTAAACAACTCTCAAGGATTTTGTTCTGGCAAGAACAGCTGATATTTATAGTACATGAAATGCATGTGAAGTACTTTGTATTCTGTAATTTTATCTTAAAATCCCAAGAGTCCTCACTACAGACTCTGTCCCTGTGGTATTGAGAAGGTTGTCATAGGATAGGGTAAGGGAAGAGGCTCTTTGCCCATGGTGATATGGAACACGTTGCCATGGTGACTGAATACCGTGGACTCACTTTGTCCACACATTATGATACGGAGTACAAATGCTGTAGGAAATCTAAGAAGATAGCAATTAAATATAACTGGATTGAACTTACCCCTTACTCCTTCCCACTTCTCCCCAAACACAAACCTCCCATGACTGACTAGATCACACATGCATGACTGTTTTATATAGGTCAATGTCTTAATTAAAAATAATCAAAAGATGTACAACTAATTATAATCCAATCATTGTAGTCATAATAAATTCAAATTACAATTTTACAACGTAGTAGAACTTGATCAGTTCAACTAAGCCGGTATCAGGCCATTTCTATTATGTAGCACTGGGTTAGCCTTTTTGAAACTTATTTAAGGGGATTGTTGAGCAGCATTTTATAGCTTTCTCTGAGACCACCATGGGAATTTGACGAAAGGAGACATATAATGGCATATTTGTGGGCCCAATCCCCATAGATTTCTAAGTCATTTAAAAATCATTCTTCCTTCTGGGCACAGCGGTTCAAACCTGTTATCCCAGCTTTCTGAGAGGTGGAGATGGGAGAATAGTGAAGTCTGACACCAGTCTACATCAGCCCAAATGTGATGATACAGGCCAGTAATCCTAGCTAGGCAGGGGGCAGAGGTAAGGAGGGTTATAGTTCAATACTGTCTGGGGGGAGGGGGGGAGGGGGGGAAGAGTTTGAAAAAAATAAGAAAGAAAGAACTTGGAGGAGGCAGTATCTGGTGTCTCACTCTTGTAATCTGATCTGTGGCAACCAAAGTTTATACAAACCCCTCTCTACCAAGAGCTATCAGGAAGCTACAGCTTAAAGCATAAAGAGGAGGCAGAAAGTGAGACCTTATCATAAACAAAAAACAAAAACAAAACAAAAAACCATAAAACCAAAAAGGCTGGAGGCATGTCTACATGGTTAGGCAAGAAGCATTTGCTTAGCATGTCTACATGGTTAGGCAAGAAGCATTTGCTTAGCAAGCACAAAGCCCTGAGTTCAAACTCCAGTACTATGCACATGCATACACACACACACAAAGAGGCGGCTGGGGGAGGGGCTGGCTCAAGAGGGGGAGGGGCTGGCTCAAGTGGTAGAGCCACTTGTAGAGACACCTTGTCTACAAGTGCAAGGCTGCCTGAATTGAAACCCCAACACCACCAAAAATAAAAACCATTTACTACACATTTATTCAGCTACTATGCTCCCTGAATGGAATTATATACCTGAAGACAACAAAGGCCCTCTTCAAGAAACTTACAGTTGATCTGGCATGGTGACTCCTACGTATATATCAAGCTACTTAGGAAGCTGGACCAGGAAAATCACAAGTTTGAAGCCAACGTATCAATCAAGAAACTAATGAATTCGTAAATCTCATAGCTGAACCAAAAGGAAAGACAGTATACAATGACCCTGTGATGTAATGTTAATTGTCCAATACAGTGGCCACTGTCCGACGTTAGTACTGAGTACTGACAGGGTAACTAGTTCTGGTGATAGGTGCTGAGTACAGAACATATCCTATGCCTCAACCACTTCAGATACTGCATTCCCAAAATAGAATGTAACATAACATAATGTGTCTTCATATGCATCACACTGATCATGTTTGTGATTGTTGGTTTTGTTGTCACCTGAACAAGCCATGCAGTAGTCAACTAGCTGGTCAAACTTTATTCTGTGTGTCCGCAAGAGGAATAGAATGGAATTAGCATCTACATGGATACAATGAGTGAAGTAGATTGCCTTCCATCAGATGGTTCAGCCTTGTCAATTAAGTTGGAAGACTTGAAGGAAACACCAAGACTGAGCCTCTTATGAATATGATTGAAGACACAGAACCATGAAACCTGCTGAAATTGTCTTAGGAATGAATAGGGAGGGAATAAAAAAGAGTGACTCAGAGGCTGAGTCTAACTGTATATGCATGTGTAAAAATATCACATGAAACTGCTCTTTTACAATTAATGTAAGCTAATTTGCAGGGAGGAGAGGAAGGGCTAGTGGGAGCTAGGAGAGACTGAACCTCTTCAGGTAAGAGAGAATTTTCCCTGCCTGAAGACCTCAGTGTTAGTTCATTAAGGCTGCTATAGTGGACTATCATGGACTGGGTAGTTCACAAAAACAGGAGTGTATTTCTCACCAAGCATGAGGCTGAGTTCAAGATCATGGTATCAGCAGATTCAGTGTCTGCCTACTTCCTCATTCATACATGTCTGTGTTCTTCTGTGTCCTCACATGTTGGGTGTGGGAGAGGCTCCAGAACCTCTTTTATGAGGACAGAGAAAGAGATAAAGGGAGAAAGAAACAACAGAGAGTAAGAGATGGTGGAGGAAAGAGGAAGAAAAGGAGGGAGGAGGAGACAGAGATGGGGTTGGGGGGGAGAGAGAGAGAGAGAGAGAGAGACTTGCACGGTCATCTGTCTTCATACTGCTGTCCTTTCCTCTCTGGGGAGGCCTCCTTTTTCTCATGCCGTGCTAGAGTTGCTAATGAGCCGTCCACGTGCCCAGGGCCTGGATGTGAATTGCTCCTCTTTCTTTCTGCTTGCCTTTTGAACAAAGGCCACTAGAGTCTGTTCTATGATTCCTATCTTGTTTACATAATAGCTACTTTGGTCTTCTATCATGTTTTCATTTTCCCTTGGGGAGAAAAATGCTACTTTCCCCACGATTCATGAGAAAAAAATGAAGGGGAGAGTTCAATTAGCACTCGGAGAAGCAAACACTGAAGTGTTCGAGTAAGCAGCAGAGATGAAGGGAGCGAAGGAGTTAGCAGATGCTATGCAAGAAGTGTGGCAAGCCATCCCACAACGCAACTGTAGCCCAGTAAAAGGGACTATAAGCAAAAGGGAGAGATTTATTTCTGTAGTGCAGATAAAAACAGATAAATACTCATCAGCACAGTTATAAAATTAAGAATCTTTTTTTAACCATCCTGTATGTGTGTGTCAATACTAGGGCTTGAACTCAGGGCATTGTGCCCCAAATAAGTGTTTATGCTCAAGGCTGGTGCTCTACCACTTGAGCCATGCCTCCAGTTCAGAATTTGGGCTGGTTAATTAATGATAAGAGCCTTCAAAGCAGGTCTCAGATCTCAGCCTCCTGAGTAGCACAGATTACAGGAATGAGTCACCAGTGCTTCCTTGCAGCCTGTTTATTAGTTGTCAAAGATCTACAGAGTGACTGGTATTAGCTGTGACTCACCAAAGCAACATTTGGATTTGAACCTCTTCGGAGGTTCAAGACATCTCAGTCTATGACTCAGGTGATGAGGCCATATGGTCTTCTGGTAAGGAAGGGGGAAGGGATTCCATTCTGAGAAGTGATCAGAAATCAACTACTTAACAGACAGCATCTCCTAAAACTCTAGTGAGGGCTGGGAACTGGAGATGGCCTATGCTAGTCAGCTGAACTGACTCTACCTATATTATCTTTAAAAAAATTTCTTACAAGAAAAGTATTAAAAGAGTATGGAATGACTCACAGCATATAAGGGAGAGTAGAAAGTCAGAATTCAGAAAAGCCAGCATCAGGGAAGCTGTGGGGACCTAGAGAGTAAGTACTGAAGGATGGTCAGTCCAAGGAAGTAGCAGGCCCACTCACTGCCACAATCTTTGGATTACTCCTGTGAGCTTCTCATTCTAGACAGACAGCTTTCTATGGGAGTAGCTCGGGTCATTTCATCTACGTTAGTCAGGAAAGAAGTGTTCCTTGATTGGCAGTCCCCCCATCTCCCTAGTCTGAAAGTCACAGGGGGAAAAATGGAGTCCTTTAAAGGCAGAGCTCTGGGAAGGCGAAGAGCCTGGTGTCCTTTGAGTGTCCATTCTCTTCCTCTGCATGTTCTACCCCCCGTTTCTACCCTCCCACACAGCCACTTTCTCACCAAAGGTCCTGGAGACATGCCTACCCTCATGAAGCTTTCTCTTCTGAATGTCTGCAACTCAAGAGAGTCGTTTCTGTGATCATTCACTGAATGATCTCCAATTAACTAGCACAAAGATAGAAGGGGAGCAGGCTGGGAATGTGGCTTAGTGGTAGAGTGCTTGTTTAGCATGCATGAAGCCTTGGGTTCAAGTCCTCAGTACCACATACACAGAAAAGAAAAAAAATGGAAGGAGAGCTGTGGCTCAAGTAGTGGAACACAAGCCATGAGTGAAAAAAAAAAAAATCACAATACAGTGCACAGGCCCTTAGTTCAAGCCCCACATACTCTCTCTCTCTCTCTCTCTCTCTCTCTCTCTCTCTCTCTCACACACACACACACACACACACTCTGACACACACATAAAACTAAATGAATTCAATTTCAGTAACATTCATTTGGGGCTCTCTTTTCCTTTTCCAGCCCCAGAGCAGATTTTTCTAGTTCTTTCCAATAGTCAAATTAGCAAAAATATTTTAGTATCTTATACTTACTCTGTTTCATCTTATATTCAATGGCCCTCCGCCTCCAATAGGAGATCAGAAGAGGAGGAAGAGATGACGTAATTCTCCCAGGATCATAAACGGAGTGAAGGCTAGAGCAGGGGCTCCGCAGGCAAGCCCTCCAGCTCACATTGAACATTCTTCATCTCCAAGTCACTTCCAGGGAGTGCAATTTCTGAGTGTCTGTCAGTCTGAGTATCGGAAGGCCCAATACCTGATTTCCTCTGACTCCAAGTCTAAGCCCCAAGGAAATTCGGTAGCCTCTGATTTCACAATGACAGAAGCACAGCCTGGAGTTCAGGATTTTAATGGTTGCTAGCCTCGTATGAATCTCCTAGCATGACACTTCAGGTGAGAAAAGTCCATTTGTCAGAAAAGGAGCATGCAAAATAACAATAATAATAATAACAACAACAACACTTCCTCTTCACAGGAGTGGTGAGGTAGCCTGACTCCTTAGTAGAGAGGCCATTCCAGGGAGAGAAGTTTCATTGTGAGACAGCCCCAAGGTCAAGCAGACAGGACCATCCAAACATTTGCTGGACTCTTTCCTCCTTCAGTATCAAGTTCTGTTCAATTGCAATGAGGCATATTCTTTTTTTTTTAATTCTTTGTTAATTATTTTCTTTAGTTAGAAAGATCATGTCACCAGATGCTGGTGGCTCACGCCTACAATCCTAGCTACTCAGGAGGCTGAGACATGAAGGTTGTGGTTCGAAGCCAACCTGGGGGCAGGAAAGTCTGTGAGACTCTTGTCTCCAATTAACCACCAAGAAGCCAGAAGTGGAGCTATAGCTTAAGCAGTTGAGTGCTAGCCTTGAGCAGAACAGCTCAGGGACAGTATCCAGAGGGGGGGGGGGGAGAAAAGAGAGACTAAGCATATGTCATGTTTGATATTCATACACACACAAATGGAGCCTCTTTTTACCTTAATAAAGTCACTAAGTTCTTCAAATGAGAAAAGAAGTGTGAGGGCTGGGAAGGTGGCTCAGTGGTAGAGCGCTTGCCTTGCATGCTTGAGGCCCTGGGTTCGATTCCTCAGCACCACATAAGCAGAAAAAAAAAAAGCCGGAGGTGGCGCTGTGACTCAAGTGGTAGAGCGCTAGCCTTGAGCTGAAGAGCTGAGGGACAGTGCCCAGGCCCAGAGTTCAGGCCCCACGACTGGACCAAAAAGAAAAGAAAAGAAAAGAAAAGAAGTGTGAAATTGGACATATGGGCATGCCACAAATATTTGCTGGCCTTGACTCTGCTGAAATTTCTGTCTGGCTTCCTGCTACCTTTCACATCAGCAACAGGACAGCATTCTTTTCTAACACAACTAGACCCAGAATACAGCGCTCTTTTTGCAGCCCTATTCCCTTGCTTAAGAATTCCTGGTAGGGGCTGGGAAGGTGGCTCAGTGGTAAAGCGCTTGCCTTGCATGCATGAGGCCCTGGGTTCGATTCCTCAGCACCACATAAGCAAAAAGAAAAAAGCCGGAAGTGGCGCTGTGGCTCAAGTGGTAGAGCGCTAGCCTTGAGCTGAAGAGCTGAGGGACAGCGCCCAGGCCCAGAGTTCAGGCCCCACGACCGGACCCAAAAAAAAATTCCTGGTAGGTCTAAATACCATGACAGAGAGTTTGGAAGTCAAAGTAATCAGACTACTTTCCACCACAAACCCTGGAGAAATAAAATAACAACTCCCTGGGAAGGTTGAAGTAAAAGCAACTATGATGTCCAAAATATTAGATAACTACTTAAATGCTGCTCTGGAATACTTCCTCCCTAAATTTCACAAGAAACCAAATTAGTGAGTTTACAAAAAAGATCTGTCAAAGCCGTGGGCTCAAGTTTCAAGAAAAATGATGAGTTCCGTCTCTTTGAAAAGAGACTGGCAGACAAGACTGACACCTCTGTTGCATTTACTGCCCCCAGCTCCCTCTCTGAGCAAAGGCAACAATCTTGAAGGCTGATTTTTTTCTCCTACATCCCAAATATCTTTATTTGCCCCTTGGAAATGTTGACATCCAGTGCTTTAAAAATCCCCTTCTCTCACCAAAGTCCCAATTAATTGTTGTAGACGGGACTCTGGCTTCTCTCATAACAGCAGGCCCAGAGTCTGTCATCACAATGTCTGTTGCCATAGCTACCTGTAAGGTATGACAGCAATGGTGGCTTCCAGAAATTAAAGTGTCAGAGAACAGAGAATGACTGGGTATCACTCAGCTAAATGATCCCGAGTGGCAACCTCGCGGATTATTACGAAGGATGCTCTATTCTTTCCGGTGATGCTAATAACCTTAGCGAAATGGCCTCAGAGAAAAGAATTCTCTCTGTTTTTTTTTTCTCTTCTGGAACCCAACAGACTGATCTAAAAGTCAGTCCCTGATCTAAAACCATCCCTGGAGAACTCTGAAAAGGAACTTTTCCAACCTTAGCATTTTTTTTTTTTTTGCAAAGTTTAGGAATGCAATAGCACAAACAACTGATGGACTGAATCACTTCAGATTCCCCAATTCCATCTGTGGCCATGAGCCTGGAGGGAAAAGAACTCCCTAATTAATTGTCTTCTCTATAAGGGAAACCAACTAACTTTGCCTTTTACCCATACATGCCTGGTTTCACTCCAAAACATTTGTGCATGGAATCATCTAAGGTGTGTACTTTACTATCTATAATTTAATTATCTTAAATTATAGATGGATCCACAATTCCAAGGTTTTGTTGGCATTACTGGGCCAGTTCTGCCAAAGAACAAATCATCCATGTGATATTAACCTGCTAGTTTCAGACCAGCTATTCTCACCCAGAGCCATTGTCAGCTCTTTTACAGTTCCTACAAGAAATAAGAAGCACAAGAAAAGAGTCAAATATCTCTAGAGAACTAACAATGTCTTTATTTTTTAGCTTTAGGAGCAGTTAATAAAGCCAGGCACCAGTGGCTCACAGCTTAATCCCAATTATTTAGGAGACTGAGATCTGAGGATCACAATTGAAAGCCAACCCAGGCAGGAAAATCTATAGACTCTTATATCCAATTAATCACCAAAAATCTAGAGGTAGAGCTATGGCTCAAGTTATCCTTGAGTGTTATCCTTGAGCTAAAAAGTTCAGGACAGTGCCCAGGCCCTGAGTTCAAGCCCCAAGACACTCTCTCTCTCTCTCTCTCTCTCTCACACACACACACACACACACACACAATCTTAATAAGGGAAAACTAGAGTGCTTCCTTAATGAGACTTGATTAAGACTCCATTGTGCCATTAATAAGAAACACACACATGCGCCCCTTCTGTGGTGAGCTGCATATACACTTGCCATCAGAGATTAAGTGGGAATTGGCTTCACTAGCATCTTCCCAACAGCTCACTAGGCTTTGCCCCTTCCATCCTTCCAATGGACGGCCTTGCTTCCTTTAAACTTTCACTAGATGTCATGAAATAGAGAAGGGTCTGAGATGATTCACCAGGAAAGGCTGATTTTTCTGATGAAAGGAAACTGGAGAATTTGAAATAGGGAGAAAATGATGAAAGGCATGGCTGTGATCAAGATGTATTGAGCCCCTAAACTGAAACCTCTGTGTACCATACTTAAAGATCAGAAAAGAAACTGAGGACTGTGCAAAGTGGGACTTCGAGAAGCTGGAATGGCTGAGAGATGGAGTGATTAAAAACTTGACTACACCTACAGAGGAGCGGTCTCCTGGGAGACCTTTGCCAACTCCTTGAACTTATGAGATTTAGATAGATAGGGGGGAGGGGGGAACTCCCATTTTCCAATCCTGCAACATTTAGGAATATTTATTCAATCCCTGTGCCAAAGAACTGCTTAAATTTCTTTTCTTTTTTTTCCAAAGGATTCTCCACGTAGACAAGACATCCTGGGAGTGGATGTCAGCCACTCTGCAAGGTTCTATTGAAACAGCTCCTCCCACCTGTGTGGATGATTGACAGAAGCAGGCCCGGGGCGGGGCAGCCTCCTCTCCCCACTGGGAGAGTAAAACCCTCCCCCCCCCTCCCCCCTCCCCAGGCACTAACAGTTCATCAAGCAGGATACTACCAAGGCAGCTTACACACACACTGAGAGGTACAAACAAAAGAAAGTGCGCTGCATCTCAGTTGTAAGAAAACAATTGCGAATAGTACAAAATTGAAGATCTTACAGTTTTCATTTTCCCCCCTAGACCTTGTGTTATTTCTCTCACTCAGTTCATGAAAACAGAAAGCTATTGGCAGGAACTGAATAGCTAAATCAACTTTAATTAACTAATTAAAATATTTAAATTTCAAGATAAAAAGGAGATTTCCTTTTCCTTGCCACCCATCTGTCTTTCCTCTTACCTCCCACATTGTATTTTCTTTTGTTGTTACAGGTTTCCTTTTATTACTTTTGTGTCTTTATATTATCTCAGAGTTGAGTTCTTTTTTTGTGTTTCGGTCTCCTCTCTTCCACAGATTTTCTTTGTTGCTGAAAAGCACCAAAATTGTTACTCCAGTTTGTTCTAATACCAGGTGATAACAAAGCAACACTTGTCATTTCCAGTATTTATTGATAACACTTATTGACAATAAGTGTTTATATTTGTCAAGATGTGTCTGCTAAGCCTCTTTACTCAACTTTACTTTGAGTAAATCAGTATACATCATAAGTTCATTCTAAATCTATAACACCCAGATAACAGTATAAATAAATATTTGTGGGGGAAAATAAATGCATTAATAATAAATAACTAATTACCATTTTCTAGAAATTAAAATTACAATGCCTGAAGTCTTCAAAGCAACCTTTGAAGGTTATGAAACAAGTTTCATTTCAGATTCCCCAATTAGCTTGCCATTAGAATAAATAATTCCCTTAAGCTCACAATTTTTCTGATCAAAATAAATAGCAAGAGGCCACAATGCCAATGAAGGTGAGCAGCTAAAGACCTCCCCCCACCTCTACTTGACATAATTAAGTGGAACAAATGCATGGGATCCCTTTCTGAAGACTCTAGAAAGGAAATAGAGTCAGGACAGATGTAGAAGGAACAGAGATCTCAAGAATCACAAGGTATAACCTTTCTGGCCTGGATTCAGGGCAATCTTAAATCTGAAAGAAGCACTCTAAGGAAGTACCTGTGTAGTCTTTGAACATTCTATGGGAAGGGAATACTGTCTTTGACTGAAGGAATGTGATCTTAGGAGTGGGAGCAGATATCCTCCATTGCTTTTGTGCTATTGTGAGAAGTGATCAACAGAGGATAGGCATTCCCAGTATCAGAAATCAGAGTGTAGGAGCTCACTGAAGGCAGGCTTTAAAGTAGTGTTCAGGGCTGAGCTCACAGTTCATGGTACAACTGTTGCCTAGCATATACAAGGCGCTGGATTGAAGCATCAGCACTGAAAATAGAAAGTGGTATGCAAATTCCTGCCCTGCCCCCTGAGCTGTGATAGACAAATCTGACCTCATATATCCTGACAGATTCTTTGAACACAGAACCACACAGAGGTCCAGATCCACATCCCAAGACTTGGCGTGAGCACAGAACAGACCCAAGTAACACTCCCAACGCTTTTAGAGGATGCACTGCCACGGAACCCCATCCTAGTGAAGATGGGTAGGAACTTGTAGCTTCCACAGACTGAAAAACAAAGGAGACAAGAAGAAATAAACCAACATTCTCCACCAGGACAAGAGAGAAAATCCTATAATGTGCCAAGATACCATCGAAAATCACTTGCGAAGAGCCAAAGTAATCTCAGCATCTCCAAGGGAAAAGTAAACAAATATCAATCTCCAAACAGCACAGACTCCTCAGCAACTGTTACACGTGAGCTTTAAACTGCCTTGCCGAAGAACTTACGCACGGCACCCCGACTTAGGCAAATAAAGGTACTAACATCACAGGAGATAGGGAAAGACATTTAAAAAAAAAAAAAAGACAGTTAACATCATTAAAAGATAACATCCACCCCCATAAAATAACTAAACTAGAAAGGGCTGTGGGTGAATGTTGAAACTTACTTCATTGTTAGGAGAAATACAAACAACCAACCAGCACCAACATGGTACAAACACACTAGAAAGTGAGCTGGCATTTTTTGTTTGTTTGTTTCACTTTGGGGTTTTGTTGTTGTTGTGGGGTGGTCTTGTGGCTTGAACTCAGGACCTGGGCACTATCCCTAAGGCTTAATTGCTCAAGACCAGCATTCTACCTTTGAGCCACAGCTCAGCTTCCAGTTTTTTTTTTTCTTTTGTTTGGTGGTTAACTAGAGATAAGAGTGTCATGGTCTTTCCCCACCCAGCTAGCTTCCAACCTTGATCCTCAGATCTCAGCCTCCTGAGTAGCTAGGATTATGGCATTTTTAATTAAATACTAACCATACAACCCAACAGTTTTCCTTGGGAGTAGAAAATCTTGCATTTTGGATCTTAAAGCAAGACCCAAGAGAAAAATGAAAATACATATCCATGAAGAGATGTGAATGTTCAGCGTAGCTTTATTTGCGATAATTAGGTGGTGTGTAAATAAATTATAATATATTCATACAATGGGCCACTATTCAGCCATAGAAAGGAAAGAATTGTTGATACACAACAATGTCATGAATAAATCTTGAAACCATTGTATTAGACAAAAGAAGCCAGACAGAAAATAGTACCAGCTGTCTAATTTCATTTATATCAAATTATAGAGCAATAAAAAGTAATCTACACCAACAAGATCAGAGTTTCATGGGGCTGGGAGGCAGAATTGTCAAATGGGGACTAGGAGGGAACAGTTTGGCACAATAAAACCCTCTGTGTAATCATTTGAGTGGTGCTCATCTGAGTTAATATGTTTGTCAAAACTCATCGAACTACGTTTAGAATGAATGCATTTCATCTTATGAAAATTTTACTTGAATAAAAAATTGACTTTAAAATGATTTTTTACCTTGTAATTCTCCAAGGGAGCTTTTTTTTTGCATTTTCCTCTGTTCAGTAAAGTTATATTAAAACAGAGAACTATTATAAGAAACATGCTGCTTCATTTCTGAATAATGTGCACTCACACACACACTGAAGGCCAGCACTGAGGGTCAAGGCACTGTCCCTTAGCTTTTTAATTCAGGGCTGGCATGCTACCATTTGCACCACACCTCCACTCCCAGGTTATCAGCTAATTGAAGATAAGATCTCAGGGACTTTCTTGCCCGGACTGGTTTCAAACTGTGATCTTCAGATCTCAGCCTCCTGAGTAGCTGGGGTTACAGGCATGAGCTACTGGTGCCTGGATTCAGGTAGGGCATTTTCAGGTGAGTTGCTGACTGCATCCTGGAAGAGGATGGGAATCTTTGCCTCTTGGCCTACCTCATCGCTGCTTTTCTCATCTGTGATGTGTCTGCCATTAATACAGAAAGAATATATTCTATAATTTTAGCTACTCAGGAGGCTGAGATCTGAGGATCATGGTTCAAAGCCAGCCTGGTCAAGAAAGTCTGTGAGACTCTTATCTCCTATTAACCACCAGAAAACTGAAAGAGGGGATGTGGCTCAAAGTGGTAGAGTGCTAGCCTTGAGCCAAAGAGCTCAGTGACAGCATTCAGGCCTTGGGTTCAAGTCCCATGCATGGGTGAGAAATAGACACTGGATTCTTGTGCTTTCAGCTCTAAGACCCAAAATACAAGACTTGATCTCAGAATGCCAGTTGTCGACAGAGTAAGACAGGCCCAGCCCAGGCTGCAGGCTGGAACTGGCACCATCCTAATGTGTAGAGGAATGGGAACTTGTGATGTTGAGCCAAACAGCACTGTGTGGCCTAAAGGGGCAGCAAGGGGCAGGGCAGGCTCTGGGAGGGATGGTCCCACCACCAAGCCCCAAACCCATAGCTTAAGAGTATGTAAGCCAGACATTCCCAACTGTAAGTGACCACTCTTGCTTCTAAAAAGGAAAGGCCTTCAGAATAACTGGAATAATGAAACTATGAAAAAGATCTGAAAGGTCCCCACAAAACTATTAAAAAGTGCAGGGGAGAAACTTTTTTAGACAAAAGCTGAATGATAGTTTGCTTTTCACCCAAAAAGGAAAGATAACACAAAGGGAATATTATTCTTTTCTAACCAATGCTATTTGTGTGTGTGTATGCCAGTACTAGGTCTTGAACTCAGGGCCTAGGAGCTTTCCTTTAAAAGAGTTTTTTGTTTGTTTTTGCTCAAGGCTGGCACTCTACCCGTTGAGGCGCAGTCCCACTTCTGGGCTTTTTATGTGATTATGGGAGATAGTCTCACAGCTTTTCCTGCCCAGGCTGACCTCACACTGTGATCCTCAGATCTCAGCCTTCTGAGTAGCTAGGATGTGAGCCACTGGTACTTAGCTACCAATGCAAACTTTGAGGATATAAATTACACAGACAAGCGTACACATAGGAATCTACATAGGCATAATTTATTCAAACATACACAAATCTACATATGCATGATGTTTGTAAACACTAGTGTGTGGTTATGATTTGACTTCTAATATTTACGCAGCCTTCATATTGTTTCTACTAATATTTCTCAGCAGCCTGGGATACCCCGGAAGTTTCTAGCCTCATTTCCCTAGTGGTCTGTCAGAGAATCTAAGGGAAAAGGAAATCAAAAGCCCTATTTCCTCAGCGGACACGAGCTGGGACAGCAGAAGAGTCACAGGCGAAGGTTGGCAAGCAGCCCCTTTTCTCACAGAGGAAAATTACCAGAACTCTCTGTAGAGTGACTCAGAGCCGCCAGCAGCACTGCCTGGGTTTCTCTTCTCATCAGCAACTGAGAAGATGCAGCTCTGTAAACAGGACTTCGAGAGAAGCCAGGATTCCACTCTGAGGCAGAGCAGGCCATGACTGACCAGGTGGCCAGAGGTGTGATCCTGTCCACACACGCCAGACAAATGGCATCGAATACATGAGCTGCAGCACCCGATGATTCCTGGAACAGTACACGTGGAAGGTCAGGGAAAGGCCCTCATAGTAAGGGGTGGGAACCAGCTTTTCGTGACAGATAGAAACAGAAGCACCTCGCTCCCCAAGACCCCTACAGCTCATCTAGTTGTCTATGCAGAAATATGTCAGGATATAAAGCCCATTTCTGTCTGTGCTTCCCACACATCTGTTCTGGGACAGCAGAGTTGCCAAGAGCCACGGGATCTCAAGAGAGAAAAGAGGGAAACCAAGTCAACTGAAATGTTATTGTAGGGGTGACTTGCTGGAAGCTATATTAGTTATGAGCCTCCCGGGGCTGAAGTCCTGACATCTCCTCTCTCATACCTACTGGAAGAGCTGATTAAAACATAGACTGTGTAAAGCAATCAGTACCTTTTCCTCTATATCTATGTTCATGAAAACAGCTGATGTGGGGTTGGATATTGGAGTGTGTGTGTGTGTGTGTGTGTGTGTGTGTGTGTGTGTGTGATGGGGCATGTGTGTATAAGATCTTAAGTACTAAGATCCGGAAAATATCATCTTTTGTTTTTCTGTCATAGTTAGATGAATGAAAGTAAAACATAATCTGTTAAGACTGGGCTGTGAAGGTGGCTCAGTGTTAGAGTGCTTGCCTTCCATGCATGAGGCCCTGACCCTGGCCTCAGTACCACATAAGCAGAAAAAGACAGAAGTGGCGCTGTGGCTCAAGTGGTAGAGTATTAGCCTTGAGCTGAAGAGCTGAGGGACAGTGCCCAGGCCCAGAGTTCAAGCCCCATGACTGACAAAATAGATAGATAGATAGATAGATAGATAGATAGATAGATAGATAGATAGATAGATAGATAGATAGATAGATAGATAGATAGATAGATAGATCTGCTCTAACTTTCCCCCAGTGGGAGACATGGAGTCTACTGACCTTGTGAGTAAACTATAATTTACATAACCTGATACCTGATAGTTAATTCTTGACTTTCTTTGTAAAAAAGAACTTGAGCCATGTCCAGGAAAAGAAGCAAAGGAAGGCAACAACAGCAAGACCTGCACTCTTGGGGGGGGAGGGGGGCGCCCTGTTGTACCAGTGCAGGAAGAGAACAGAGTTGAGGTACAGTGTCTGCTTGTCTGTCCCTAAAATGCAGCTAAATGTCCACCAAGGCCATCCCCCAGTGTCTCCTTGTGAACCTTTAGGTTGCTTCTTTATCCCTCGCTGGTACACACTCTCGGAAATTCAGCCGCATTGCCTGGAGCACACGGGACCAACTAGGTCGCCCACATATGTCCACACCCCACTATCAGGAGGGTGAGGACCACCTCCCCTCCCTCCCGTGCCACGGAATCATGGTTCTGACAGGAGAACACTCCCTTCCGGATGTCCAGAGAAGAGGACAGAGAAGTTTCTAGGCCCTCTCCAGGCAGAACCCCCTGTGAACCAGGCAGCTGGTACTAGATGAGAACCACACATAGGAGCAGAGTTCCTTGGGGATAACTTGGTGATAAGGCAGCCAGGCTCTGTGCCCACCATGGCAGCCTCTCCTCAATACTCCCTTCCTCCAGGACACCTCTCCTGATGATTTCCATGCACAAAGGTGAAAGGTCACATACTCATTCTTCACCCTACCCTGCTTCCTGTGTCCAGGCAGGTCAAAGGGCACCACTGCCCGGTCACCTAGATGGAAATCTGGACCTTGCCATCGAGCAGCCAATCACAGCGAAGACATGGAACCTTTGATTCCTGTGCAAAAGGAACCTTCAGTGGGAGATAATCCACATTGTTGTAACCCGTGGGTTGGATTGGGAGCAATGAAAAGCAAATGGGCCCAGAGACCCTTTGATGTTGCTGAGGTTGTATTGCCTTGATCTCCAAGCTGAACAGGCTCACAGAGAGGGTTCCTGAGTGCTGGGAGGGAGACTGAGAAGAAAAATAAAATAAACAGACAAAGAGGCAGCTGGAGTGTGGATGCCCGAGTTCCTTCTGAACTTTGTACAGGGAGACCTCGAGTGTCCCGCAGAAGCAGGGACACATAAGACACTGCCCCGACACAGGGTCAGACTGAGAACCCCAGTTCTCTCTTCACAGTTCTCAGAAAATCCACTCGTATAAAGGCAAACTATAAAGGCTCATGTTAAGACTGCTCTAAAAACCTGCGTTAAGCTGAGTACCAGGGGCTCATGCCTGCAATCCTAGCTACTCAGGAGCCTGAGATCTGAGGAGCCTGGCTTGAAGCCAGCCTGGCCAGAAAAGTCCATGAGACTCCTATCTCCAATTAACCATCAGAAAACCAGAAGTGGTACTGTGGTGCAAAGTGGTACAGTGCTGGCCTTGAGTAAAAGAGCTCAGGGATGGCTCCTAGATCCTGAGTTCAAGACCCATGATAAAAGAAAGAAAGGAAGAAAGGAAGGAAGAAAGAAAGAAAGAGGGGGGAGGGAGGGAAGGAGGAAGGGAAAGAAAAAGAAAGGAAGGAAGGAAGGAAGAGAGAGAGAGAGAGAGAGAAAGAAAGAAAGAAAAAAAAAGAAAGACCTGCGTGCATGCTTTCTAACTCAGTGAAGACTCTACACTTCATTGTCTTCTGATTTCCTCCAGTTCTTCTGTCCGTGCATGGTACTGTTCTTCGCCTTTTATCCATTCTCACCAAAGTACATGGAAAAAGAATCCTCAGGAGGGGAAGAAAAGGGCAACTTACTCATCACAGAAATAAACTTCTAGTGTTTATCCTTAGAGATTATTTTGAAGAAGTTGTGTGTCTTTTTTTCATTTAATAACTATCAAATATCAGCCCTAGGCCTAACCTAGGCAGAAATAGCGAGGTAAGCTGAGCATCTTGCCACCCTAGGACCTCTCGTGTTACAGAAAGACCGAAGAGGGGCCTGGCATGGTGGAAGATGACTGTGATCTCAACTGCTCAAGAAGTTGAACTGGGAGACTTGACTCTAGCCCAGACGAATGGATCAGGATCTTCTCTCAAAAATGAAATAAAAACAAAAGAGCTGGGGTACATAGCTCAAGTGTCAGGAAACTTTCCTAGAAGAGATCCTGGGCTCAGAGGAGAGAACAGCATTGTGGGAGTGGTGGGAGTACAGGGAAGTGGCTCCGAGTTGTCTCTGGAGATGCAGAGGAAGACTTCCCAGAAGCAGTCACGTTTGACTTTGCTCCTAAAGCAGAACTAGTATCTCTAGACAGACAAAAAACAGGGGGGGGGGGGGGAGATCTTAAGAGGCTACTGGAAAATCATCTTAAAAGATGAGAAGAGGAAAAATGACATGCATATTCAGGGAGCTGAATTCAGCAGCTACATGAGAGATGAAGCCACACTTTTTCTCAGGAAAAAGTCAGAATGTGCTACATACTAAGTGGTTTGGATGTTGTCGTGCAGAGACCAGGGAATTGTAAGTGATTAGGTTACAAAACATCATGGTGCACTTTGCATGTTGAAAGGATTGCTCTGTTGGGAAAGATGGGAGAGGTTGATGGAAAGGTTGGCACTAATCAAGATGCATTGTATCCATAATCTGATTCCTTGCATTGAAACCCTGCCTTTTAGGGTGAAACTGTAGCCGTGGTACTCACTAGACACTATGTTGAAAATGAACTATACAACCTACAGGTGAGGACAGGAAGGAAAAACAGAGAGAGTGAGGGAAGGGGAGACATTATCCAAAAAGAAATGTACTTTTTATCTGACTTAGGTTAACTGTACATCCCTTTGTACATCAATCACCCTTATAACAACAATTTAAAAAAATTTTAAACAGAAACCTCTCTGTATGGGGTTGGAGGTACAGCACTAGCCACTGGGTGAAAGCAGCAGGTACCAAGTTCAAGTCCCTATCTCAGACTTAGCCAAAGAAAGAAGGAAGGAAGGAGAGAGAGAGAGAGAGAGAGAGAGAGAGAGAGAGAGAGAGAGAGAGAGAGAGAGAGACCAAAGAAAAGAAAAGAAACACCTTTGTACAATTACTTAAAATAATCCCAGCTACACAGTAGAAGGCTCATGGTCTGAGGCCAGTCCCTAAGCAAAAGCACAAGACCATGTCCATAGTATAACTAAGGCAAAAAAGACTGGGGATGTGGTTCAAGTAGAAGAGCACTTGCCTATTGAGTGTGAGGTTCGGAAATCAAACCCCAGTGCTGAGAAAGAGAAAGAGCGTGTGTGTGTGTGTGTGTGTGTGTGTGTGAGAGAGAGAGAGAGAGAGAGAGAGAGAGAGAGAGAAGCTTCTATATCTTCCTATGTTACAGTTTCATGTTGCTACCTCTTTTCCTCTATATTAGATTGCAAACCCCCTGAGCACTGAAGACACTGTAGACACATACTCCTTGGTTGCTGCACACAGCTGGAACTAAGCACAGCACACAACAGGTATGTCCTGGAGTCTGTATCCAAAGCTTCCTCTTCAATGAAGACAGACCATTCAGGTCCAGTTGTACAAAAATGCACAGCCTGAAGCCGGAGGCACTTTTCTTCTCTGAGAGAGGTAAAAGTAAAGACTTTAAAATCCAAGCAGACATTCCAAGGAAACAGAGCCGATGAAGACAGCCGGTGGCAATCAACAGCAAAGAACAGAGCCTGAGTGGCGAAGGAGGAAGACAGGTTGCTCTGCCCTGGGGTCTCATTAGTGCAAATAACACTTGCAGAGAGGTGACATCTCTGAAGATATTTAGAAGTCTCCCTGAGTGATCTTGAAATTGCTAGTGGCAATATGAGGTTTTGAAAATACACAGAGCAAGGCCTCAGAGAATAGCTCAATTGGCAATTAGGACAAAGTAGGGTCATGGAGTTTTGCTTTTATTTTTTCTCAAGCTATGAGTTCCAAACTGCTAATTAAGAAATCAGTGACATGCCAAGAGCTTGGTATTACCTAATGGGCTATCTCGCCCTTGTTGGTCAAGACTAATAATATTGGCGTGTTCAGGGCTTCGTCTTTAATTTGACCTCCTGGAGTGATTAAATGATGAAGAATGAGGTTGTTATTTTATTTTCATCTTTCTATGGGGATGCCATAAAGAAGGGAGATGAACATCACAAACCCTCCACCCACACACACTGGCAGCCATGTTGAAGCCCACAGTCCTCAGGGACAGAAGGACAGAATTGGTGAACTAGACGCCATGAGGATCTGATGTTCTCACTGCACAGCGACCGTGGCAATAGCTCTAGTATAACATAAGATGATTTAAGACTGTGAGCTGAGAGTCTGGCAGACTAAGGTTGATGACAATCTACCCCCATACTAGCTTCAAGCAAGCTTTTTAAATCTCACTGAGACTCAGCTTGACTCATATATATATAAATGATAGCACCTACCCCATGTGGATGTTGAGGAAAGCAAATGCATGAGAGAATATAAAAGCCTTTGTGTTGTATCTTAGACCTCGATGACTAGCTGACAAATACCTGCTTATGTTATCGTTATTTTTATTAGCCTCAGAAGTGTCTTATCATTTAACTGTGAGGTTTTTGCTTGTTAGGTCTTTTTGTTTTGTTTCCATAATGGGGCTTGAACTCAGGGATGGGGCACTCTCTCATAGCTTTCTTACCCAAGGCTGGTGCTCTACTATTTGAGCCACAGCTCCACTTCTGACATTTTGGTGGTTAATTAGAGATAAGAGTGTCATAGACTTTTTTGGCTGGGCTGGTTTCAAACGTTAATACTCAGCCTCCTGAATAGCTAGGCTTTTACGCATGAGCCACCTGTGTCCAACTTAATCAAGTTTCTTTGTGAACCATTGGAATCATTAAGGTTCTGAAAGAGAGATCACTGCTGATAGAAGAAGACCACAAGTGAATGCACAGATTTTGCCCTCCTGCTTAAAAGACAACTCTGTGAAAGAAAACAGTTAAGACCTGACAGGGAACCATTATGTTCCCACAGCAGAGACATTCCCTAAATAACAGATGTAATTGTAGGATTAATTGTTCCAAAGCAAGCCAAGACTTTATTGAAGAGTGTCTTCCATTAGTCTTGCTCTCCCTGCTACTAGGAGAGAAGAAACTCTTAGGCTGGTGCTAGAATGTTACCATAAAAAATAGCCAGGTGCCTGTGGCTCACGCCTGTGATCCTAGCTACTCAGGAGGCTGAGATCTGAGGATCATGGTTTGAAGCCAGCCCTGACAGAGCTTATCTCCAGTAAACTACCCAAAAATCAGAAAGTAGAGCTGTGGCTGAAGTGATAGAGCAATAGCTTTAAGCATAAAAAGCTCAAGGACAATGCCTAGGTCCTGAGTTCAAGCCTTAACACTGGCAGACACACAAACAAAAGAGGAATGGAAAAGAGTCTCCGTTACAAATATGGGAAGGGGATGGGCAGTAGTGATCATTCATTTTGGGTAACTATTGGCTTTTCCATCCCAAATAAATAGAGTTATCCAGCCTTCCTTACCAGGAACACTCTAAGGAAGAAAACATAGGAGGTAGGCATTTCTTCAAAACCAGTAGACGTCAAAAGAAGGTAGACATGAAGTCATGGACACTTCATGTAATCGATCAGATCACATAAACATACATAAACTTTAGTAAACAGAGGCTCAGCAATTTGTTCTGACATAGGCCACCAGGATGGTTGTACAAGGCATTGTGAACCTAACAGTGCTTCATGATAATGTGTATTGCCAAGACAAAAAGGAAGAGTGAAAAGAGGACAGGAAAAGACTGCCACATGTTCAAGATTGGTCTATTCCAAACAAAAAGTAACAAATTAGCCAGGTACCAGCAGATCATGTCTATATTTCTTGCTACTGCGGAGACTGAGATCTGAAGGATCAAGGTTCAAAGCCAGCCTTGGCAGTAAAGACCAAAAGGGTCTATCTTCAAAATAATGCTCAAAAAACTAAGCTAGAGATATGGCTCAAATGGTAAAGCGCCAGCCATGAGGTAAGCAAATTAAAGCATGTGTGAAAGGCCCTGAATTCAACATCTGGAATCAGTAAGATAATGAAAGCTGGAGCAGGGAAACCAATGAAGAAGGGGAGACTGTGCCCATCCTAGAAAATAAAGAAAATTGAGGGGAGGGGCAGAGACGGAAGGGATGGGGGAGAATGGTGAAAGGGATGGCTTTGATCAGGATGCATTGTATTCATTCAGCGACTTGTTGAATGGTAACTCCTTTGTACAAATACTTGAAGATAATAAAAATACAATTCTGAAAATTCATTTTGCTCACTTACAGATCTTCTGGGACCTTACAATGGGCATTGAAAAAGGAAATTGTTGTTTTTCTTTTTTTTTTTTCATGGAAGTCAGGTTCACAAAGTCAAATAATGGGCAAAAAAAAATTCCCACGTGGGCTTCCCACAATGTCTGGGAATGGGGCCCAGTCCTTCAACATCCCTGAGGACGGTGACAGGCTTTGTGAGTCCCTGGAATGGGCGGCTTCTGTACCCAGACTTATGGGGCTGGCATCTGAAAGAGTCATTTCATTCACTTCTCCATGTGATTAGCCCTCAGGAAGCTTGCCCAGAGAGCTCAATGAGCATAGCATAGGCAGACTGCCAGCCTCTCCAATGTCCGGGGCTTCCTGCCCTCTATATCCAAGGCCCCTCTCTCCTTCCAGAATCCCTCCCTTCCCACTGAAACCAGCCACTACCTTGAACCACATCTACACAAAACAGAATAAAAAAAGTGGAAGCCAATTTGTCACTTTCACTCTGAAGACTTTTTGTTGAGATTCTGGTACTGGCCCCGGAGCTTGGCATCTGAAGATAACTGGCTGACATCCAGAAAAAAGAATTACAAGTCAGGCACTGGTAGTTCACACTTGTAATCCTAGCTACTCAAGAGGCTGATAGCTGAGGGTTACAATTCAAAGCCAGCCTGGGCAGGAGTCTGTGTGAGATTCTTATCTCCAATTAGCCACCTAAAAACAGAAGGCAAGCTGTGGCTCCACACGGTAGTAAGCTAGCCTTGAGCAAAAAAGCTTAGGGACAGTGCCTAGGCCTTGAGTTCAAGACCTACAACCTGACCCAAAATATAAATAAATTACAAAAAAATAATAAAATAATCACCCAGTGTGTGCTCAGTAAGACTTTCTATGACTTCCAACAAGTTATCACTTTAAAAAAAAAAAAAAAGCTCTGTGTGTGTGTGTGTGTGTGTGTGTGTGTGTGTGTGTGTGTGTGTGTATGTATGTAAGGGAGGGAGAGATTTTTAATGAAATTGAAGCAAAGCAATAAATTAAGTTTATTTTCAATGGCAGAAAAACAATCTGCTCTCATATCTAGAAGCAGGAAGAAACAAGTTTCTCATTGGTTATTTTGGAAGGCTACCAGGGATGACGAGGCCGGAGAGAAGAGGACCCGGAAGTCTTCCTTTATTCACCCTGGTTTTATTCTTCTATGGCAGACACTGTCATGCCTGAAATCTCCTAAATGATATTTTAGAGGAAGGAAGTGAAATCATAACCTCCAGTGTTCCATCGTTGGGGAGACAGATGTCATGGAAACCAGGCTTGGGCCGAAAGCAAGAGATCATGGAAAACTGTTTCCATGACTCAAAAAGGGGACGTTGGTCTCCACGCAGAGGCATTTAGCGAGCATTTTCCAGAGTGAGAAATGAGACACGTGTAATGAGTCTTGACCGGGGGGTGATTTTTGTCTTCACAAGGGTCTTATGGCAGCTTGTGGAACAGTTTTACGTTGTCCAGATGCCACTGGCATCTGATGGCACCCGCTTACTGGGCATAGCACAGCCCACAACAGCAAGACATTACACACCTCAAACATGAGAACCTCAGGCTGAGAGTCACGTGCCCAGAAGCTGCAGCTGATATGCCTCGCCTCACCCTTCTGATTGGCCCTTACCTTTCATGGCTTCCAAATGCCAAGACTTTAGGGCTCAGGTTTTACCTGGCTTCACGGGTCCCCCTGGATCTAATCTCCTCGGCTGCCCTTTTTCCCCTCCTCAACTTCTGGAATTCATTCCTGCTCCATCCTTGGACTCTACTTTGTGTACTTTACCCTAGTCTATGTCTTTAAACATCACTTACAGACAGGTGTTGGTAGCTTACGCCTGTAATCCTAGCTACTCAGGAGGCTGAGATGTGAAGATCACAGTTTGAAGCTAGCCTGGTCAGAAAAGTCCATACAACTCTTATTGCTGATTTACCAGCAAAAAGCTAGGAGTGGAGGTATGGCTCAAATGCCAGCCTTGAGCAAGAATGCCAAGCAAGATCATGAGGCCCTGAGTTCAAGCCCCAGCATTGGCATGTGTGCACATTGCACGTGTACACGCGCACATCCATGCACACACACACACACACACACAAAACCATCATCTGCAGACCTTTTTACTCCACCCACACTCCTCTGCTTAGACATTTCAAGGGCATCTGAGACCCATCGACTCTAGAACTGAGCTCCTGCGTGTTCCTGATCCTCTCTCGAAAACAACAACAGCCACTCTGTTCTTCCAGTTCATCTCAGTTAGTGGCAAGTCCATCTGCCCGCTGCTCAGTGAGCAGGATGAGCCCGTGTTCATCCACTTGGTCTCTCCCTCAAACATTCCTTCAGCCAACCATCAAACTTACTGACTCAAAGACTATTCAAACCCCAGTGGATGTGCAAGTCCATCCACTTCCCTCTCCATCTCTCCGGACCACACTAGTTATTCCCTCACCGGTCCCCTGCTCTTCCATTTACCCCCTTCTCAACCCAGGACAGAGGTGGCCTTATCAAATGTAAGCAGTGTCTTGCCACTCCTCTCTTCAGACTTCCCGATGGCTCCCATCCATCCCAGCACAAGACAAAAAATCCTTATTCCATGCTGCCAGGTCTTGCGTTGGCAATCGACCTCCACCCTCCTCATTCTTCCTCCTTCCCCCCCACCCCCAGCAGTATCCCTCTGACTCACACCCTGTGAGCCCCTACCTGTTTTCCTCCCCAGCATCCACAGCCACCAGCTTCCTGGCTATCATCCCAGGACTTGTCTGACTAGAAGAGGTGATTCCCCAACCTGTGTGACCTGTCTTTCAAATCAGCTTCTCAGGGAAGTCTTCTGTGCCCATGCTTAGCTCTCCACCTCCACCCCTACAATTCAACACCCCCCCCCCTTATCATCCTCCGATCCCTTAGTGAATTTGTGAATCGATGATAAAATACAGAAACTCTCTAAAGGCTGGGCTGGTTCTTATCACTGTCTCCCCAGTGAGAGTCTCTTTTTGTCTCTATCTAACACTGATCTCTTACAGTGATGGTTGTGGGAGCTTCTGTGATATCATGTCGTTGACAAGGAACTCGATTTGGAAACAAATGTTGAATCAGAATGCTTAAAATACCGACGGTATCTCGGCCGCGGTGATCTTGTTCTCCAATCCAGCTCCATCCCCCTTGCCCAGGCCAAGTGGCCCTGGAGGGTGTTGGATCAGAGGATAGGCTGCGAACGGCGTTTCTGCACCATCTTGTGGGCATCCTGGGAACTGCATGAGAGGCCATTCTTTTCCAATATCCACGCAAGTATGGGAGAAATACTTGGACTTCCTGATGTCCTTCAGCAGTCCCCAATGCTCGTTGGCCTATTTGAAGTCTGCGATTCTCACTCTTACCCAGGAAAAACAGACTTCTTCCGAGCTGACCAAGTGGAGGCTGGTTGAGGCTTTGGCACCTCCCAGTCTCTGTCAGACTCCAGTTCCTTCCCCCAGACCAGGAAACTGCCATCACTCACGCCTCAGCATCCACAGTGGCTATCTTAGGAAGTCCAAGGCCAGCCAGCAGCAGCGGGAGAGGCTGGTGGACCTCTGGCTGTAACTCAATACCTGTCATCATGTCGAGAGTTCTGTGATGCCTTTCATTCCACTGTCTGAAGCCCAGTTTTAGCTGTAAAGATACCTGATAGAGGGAACAGCTTGACATCAATCATACCGACCTAAGTGGTCAATGCCAAGCAAGCACTGTGTTACAGGGAAGAGGTGAAAGGTCACCTAGAAGGCAAGGTGTAGGGCTGGGAAGGTGGCTCAGTGGTAGAGCGCTTGCCTTGCATGCATGAGGCCCTGGGTTCGATTCCTCAGCACGACGTAAGCAAAAAAAGCTGGAAGTGGCGCTGTGGCTCAAGTGGTAGAGCGCTAGCCTTGAGCTGAAGAGCTGAGGGACAGCGCCCAGGCCCAGAGTTCAGGCCCCACAACTGGACCCCCCCCCAAAAAAAAAAAAAGAAAAGAAAGAGTATGCAGCCATAAGTGAATTTAAACTTGAGGCCTGTGTATCTCAATTACCATTAGAAGGGGAAGAGAGAGAATAAACATTGAGGGACAATTTAGGGAAATCATTGCCTAAGGTACCTCTCCTCACAGGTTAGCTGTGTGACCCAGGCTGGGAACTTCACCTGTTTGAGCTCGATTTTCTCAGCTGTAAGTTAGGGTGCTGAGGCTGTGGTGACTCCTCCAAAAGTCGAACAGAATTACACAGGATCCTGCAATTCCTCTTCCGGAGACAGACCCAAAAGAGGTTGAAAGTGCAAACTCAAGCAGATATTTGAGCACTGATGTATTCACAGTGGCCAAAACATGAAGCAACCCAATGCCCATTGATGAATGAATAAACACGCAATGGGTTAGCACACCTTAGAAAGGAAAGAAATTCTGAAATATGCTTGTGTGAACCTTGATGATGTCTATCTATACGAAGTGAAGTGAGACATAAAAAAGACAGACACTGTATGCTTCCACCAAGGCAGCTAGAATAGGGAAGTTGAGAAACAAAAAGTGAGACAGAGATTACGGAGAGCTATGGGAAGGAAAGGCTGGAGATTTTGGAGTTTAGTGGTTGTGGAATTTGAAATGATGGCATTCTGGAAATGGATATTGAGAATTTGAATTTGAATTGTGGATGAAGCAGATGCCACTGGAATTGTGTTTGGTATACTTAAAAAGGTTAAAAACAGCAAATATTATGTTATATATTACTACAATGAGATGAATTGTTATATGTTAGAGATAGATGATAGTTAAATGGATAGATGATAGTAGACCAAAATTGTTAGGAGAAACAGAGATAGAAGAAGAGGTAGTAACTTATTATACAAAAGTTTTACTACTCAGTCCCTCCAAAAACCTCAATGCTCTTTCTCCTATATTATCTGTAATATGGTGTCGTTGAACTGTGTATTTGTTAGTTCATTCTGCTCCAAAATTGCATTCAATATGCCTTGTGAACTAATCAGGGTAGTGTTATTGATTAATGGAGTATAAAACCATGACAGAGAGGTTTTACAAAATATGGTGTAACAAGGAATCTCCCAGCTTTCCTGGAGTGAATTCCAACCTGGACCAGTCATCAAGTCCACCAGGCCCCAGTGAGCTAAGTAAATCCTGTCTATTATGGTTCAGTGCAATTGTTCATAATAAACTTTTTCCCACTGGTAATAGAAAGGGTTGTCCCCTCCCTCCCCCTCCACCGGGGTTTCACGGAGATGGAACATTCCAAGACTAAGAAAATGCCATGTATTCGATGATGAGTAAGCCACACATCCTGGGAATGACAGTTTCAGGACACAATCATTTGCCAAAAAATGTGACCTAGGGGACTTAAGTACCATGTCACGCTGCTCCACTCAGTGGTTTTTATGTGGATGAACCAAGTTGGTTTTCTTTTAAAGGGGAGAATATCCAGAGTACATTGGGGGATAAATGGGCCAGAGCAGGGGGAGGAGCAGAGACACGTGTCCATGGCTGTGGGGAAGGAAGGGAAGGATGTCACTTAGCTCAGAAAACTTGGAAATGCCAAAAGGAAATAACACACTTGCCCTAGTAAACCAAAACAAAGAAATAAACAAACCAAAGCCAGAAATAAGGGATAATAAAAAAAAAAAACCGCAAGTGATACATATTTTTTTCTGAAACCAAAGGGAAATCAAGAGAACGGAAGGAAGGTTCAAATATGAATCTTACCACACAGAGCCCTGTTTTCCCAGATATTGCAACTACAGACAGCCAAGACTGCCAATAAAAGGCCATAATCTGCAGTGAAATGGCTCACTAGCTGTGTGAGCTTTTTTTCCTGTGGTGAATTGTGTTTGTAAGGATAGACTTGTGAGCTGAGAAATGGAGCACTTCTCACACCAAAGATACCAGGCTATCCCATATAAACCCACAAAGAATAAAACAGGATTCCTTCCTTATTGTACTTCTGCATATTTAAAAAAAAAATCTAGTCACCCAAACAGAAATCTATCCTGATTTCAGTCGTTCAACTCATAAGTAGACCCTGGAAAATCCATCTCTAAACAGGTTGGATATGTGTGCATTTGACTCCTCTCCCACATAAATTCTCATGAAAAGGGCAGCAGTTCCAAGATAATATATTTCTAAGGGATGGAGGTTGCTACTTCCTCAGGTTCAGCAAATGGCCAAAAGCTGGGGTATGGATGGAAACAAAATGAAGTAGCTCAGAAGAAAGGATGGGCATCTCCTGGAAGAAAATGTGTTTTAGTAACAGCCCATGTGTTCACTCTGCCAACTCTGAAGAGCTTCAGTATTCAAAACCAAGGGATAGCTGTCTGCAGCTCTGCCCCACTAACCTGAAGTCAGACAGTTTCTCCACCATTCCCATTCTCCAATGTAATCATCAGAGAGTTTCCTTGAAGCAAATCAAATGGACCCATCTCCACATCCTGGCATTTAAAACAGCCAGCCACCCATCCAGTCCTGTCATCAGTTTCATAGATTCTGTCTGTGTGCATGATGAGATTGTTATTGTCTCATTCTTCAATTTGAATGGACAACAAAGATGACCAATCACTTCAGGACAGAGACAATTTTTAAATGACTTCAACTAATATGGAAATAAATTGTTATACAGCACAAAAAAAGGAAGTTCTAAATGGTAAATGTATGTACATATGAAACAAGAACAAAATGTTATCTCAAGTGTAAAGTACAAAGATTAAAACAAAACAGCTATTGGAAAATTGTAATGACTGCAAACGTAGAAACTCATTGTAATAAAAAATCCAGATAATGGAAAGACTTGGAGAAAAATGTGTTAAGTGAAGTAAATCAGGCCCACAGAGTCAAAGGACCGCATGTTTTCCTTTATATATGGAAGCTACATGTAGTTTATAAACTTTAAATAGTAAATAGTCGGGTTGTATGCAAATGTATACAAATGTATTACCTAAAATATGGTAGACTCAAAGGAGAACTCAAATAGTGTAATTCCTTAGAAAGACAAAAGTAAAGTTTAGCAAAATAAACACCAGCAAATGGGCACTTGAAAAAGGATGAGGTGGGGTCAAGGGGAAAAGGGTAAATGAACAGAGAAGAGGGGGAGAAAGCAGTCAAAAATCCAATGTATAGTGTACAAAATGAAGGGTGAGGGAAGGGGTGGACTGGGAGGGATGGGTGAGGAGGTTAGAAGGGATATTGATCAAGATGCATCATTTTAATAAATTGCTTTGTTAAATGGGAACTCCTTTGTGCAACTACTTAACATAATTTCAGATGTTTTCAGAGGGAAGGAGTGACATTATCCACAAAGAAATGTACTTCTTACTTGATATATAACTGGACTCACTCTATATCACCTTTATAATAACATTAAAATATTTAAAGTTTAAAAAGTGAGAATAGGCAGCTAGACAAAAAAAAATCCAGACATAGTAACACAAGCTAAAGCAAGGATGGACTATGAACCTAAGTAAAAGGAGTCAGTAACACAATAACATATTTTATATGAATAGCCACAATCTAAATACACAAATCCACAAAGGTAGGAACTAAATTCATAGTTGTCTGAGATGGGTATGGGAAAAGAGATGAGAACTGAGTAATCATGGGCAGTTTCCTTTGAGTACTTTGTAAATGTTCTTAAAATTAGATTGTAGTGACATTTTCCCAACTCTATTAGTACAAGAAAAAGCATGGAGCTTAGCTTTAAATAGGTGAACTATAGAGCACAATAAGCAATTTTAAAGGAGCCATTAAAGTTATATTTTAGCAAGGTCAGCCAGCAGTAGCAAGGGAACAGAGTAGAAATAAATGCAGAAAGGCCAACAAAGAAGTTATTCTTCACATCAAGGTAGTTGATGACAAATGCAAACTGAGGTGGTGGTACTTGGGGAGAGAGTGTACTTATTAGTGCATTCCCCGGAAAGGAAGAAACAAACCAATTCCTCAAGATGACTCAAAAGGCATATGAAATGGTGAATTGTTTATAACAGAAAGGAAGAAGGGAGGGAGGGAGGGAGGGAGGGAGGAAAGAAGGGGTTCTGGTAGTTGCTTTGTAGTATGCGTGCCAGCCCTGGGGTTTGAACTGAGGGCCTAGATGCTGTCCCTGAGTGTTTCTGCTCAGGATAGCACTCTACTACTTGAGCCACAGCTCCACTCCTGGCTTTTTGGGTGCATAATTGGAGATGAGTCTCATGGACTTGTCTGGGTTGGCTTTGAATTACATCCTTCAGAATTACATCCTCCTGAGCAGCTAGGATTACTGGTGTGAGCCACTGGTGCCTTGAATCTGGTAGTTACTTTTGATGTATTTGTGACACTTGTTGGTTTGTTGTAATTCTCAGAGGGCTTACACCAATGATCTCAGGACCAATGTTCTTGCAACCAAGAGAGATGCTATGTGTATATGAGGATGGTGATGGCGTCAGCATCAAGGCTGAGCAAGATATCCTGTGGGGCCGAATATGGGCCAGAGCCCAGGGATCCTCTAGAAGTACTCAAAGGGGCGGAGCTGGGGAGGGGCACAGATGGGTTGGGAGGCAGATAATCTGCCTGAGTCAAGTGGGCACATTGCTGGGGGGGGGGGGGGGGGGGGCAGGGGGAGGAGGGGTTGTAATGAGCTCTTGTGCTCATAAATACATTTAGTTGTCCAACCAAACGTATATTTGGCCATTTAATAACTTCCTATTCACTGACTTTAAAATTCCCATTAACTTTGGATCTTCTCCTAGTTCCACCAGCTAAGGAGAAAACACTGAACATTCTGGCAGTCAGCTGCAGACTACATCTCCTGCTGGCTACTCCATCCCCTGTGCTGGCTTTCTCCCTTACAATAGAGCCCAACCCTCTCCTGTGGCTTTGTTTCAACCAAGACGCTGGCAGACATACAGTAACAAGTCCTCCATTTCTTAAAACATAAGTATAGGTATATTTATTTCTCTCAAATGCATACAAGACAATAATTACACAGCAACAAATCTTTTGTTCAACAATGATTTGATTCATAAGCATTTGAAATTTACATAATTTCACATCAATACTCTTGTATTTTTAAATACAATAAGTAAAAAAGCCCCCAAATAACCAATTCTTATATTTTCCTATTTATCCCTCTATACATCCAAACTTTAAAAAGTTACAAACTGAACACTATACAGAACATATAAATCATGTTTAAAAACTTGAGGTTTTAAAATCACTGCTTCCCAATGTGACTGAGAGAAATTCTCCTGCTGACAAGTCCAGTTGTGGGGGAAAGGTGAAGCTGGGAGAGAGCAAAGAGGAGACAGACACAAATTTGCTGTCTTAATACTTTACTAATCCTGTCAGTGAGAAATGGTGGCATGAGAAGTAACAACCTCGGTGTAGGACGAGGGATGGAGTCCGCCTCAGGGTCGAGACATGCATTTCAAGTATTTTCCTATTTGATCTGAGCTCAGGAGAGCAACGGATGCCCGAGGGAATGATCACTTCCTTCCATACATCCGCTCAATGTCTGCCTGGTAGTGTGTTTTAAGCTCTTTGCGCTTCAACTTGAAAGCATCTGTCACCAGGCCAGTTTCGGGGGTCCACGGCTCAGGACTCAAACGAATTTTTAGTGGGATTTCAAACTTTTCCAGACTTGCTGAGATTAAAAAAAAAAAAAAAAAGGCACAGGCATGAGAAATGTATAAAGATCTTAGCAAAATTAAAATATTAAAATTAAAGATTTTAAAAAGGAAAAGAAAACACATTGCAACCCAAGCCAGATAAATATAATGTATCTATATTTGTTGACCTAGGGAGGATACACGCCAAGGTGTAAACCACGTACATCTCAGGACTGGGATCTAGGAGAAAGGAAAAGAGAACTGTATTTATAGAATAATTGAGAAGGGCTGGGAAGGTGGCGCAGTGGTAGAGTGCTTGCCTTGCATGCATGAGGCCCTGGGTTTGAATTCTCAGAACCACTTAAGCAGAAAAAGCCAGAAGTGGCACTGTGGCTCAAGTGGTAGAGCACTAGCCTTGAGCTGAAGAGCTGAGGGACAGCGCCCAGGCCCAGAGTTCAAACCCCATGACCAACAAAAACAACAACAAAAAAAGAATAACTGAGAAATTAAAAACCAAGTTTAAGGAGAATCTTGTGACTAAGCCAGGATATCACTATGTGAGGACAGAATAGAATGCTCTCCTACCACTACAGACCAAACACCCTGACTCATAACTGCAGAGAAAATGTAAGCACAGTATGAAAGACAGGGAAGAATCAAGAGGATCAAGAAGAATCAATGATGTAGTTTTGAAGTGACACGTGTACTTATTTTCTAAGCATTTTTCCAAAAATTATGGAACACTCATAGAAATGTAAAAAGGAACTGGCTTCCATATGTCACACTCAACCCAACAGGGGAAGCAGTGAGCACCAGCCGTCAGTACTCACAGAAGAAATATGGTGAGGGGAGTAACATCCTGGGACGACGGAAGAGGAAAACCTAGCTTCTGTTTGGCCCTAAGAAGTCCAGAAACCAGATGAGAAGTTCCTGAACTACAGATGAGCATAAAATCAACCACAACGAAGTCAGGTGGCAAAAATATCTGACTTTCACTTCACAGAGCCCATTCTATTGACACTACCATATAGAAATGGGAGAAACTGCTTGGTGCCGGTGGCTCACACCTGTAATCCTAGCTACTCAGAAGGCTGAGATCTGAGGATCGCAGTTCAAAGCCAGCCCGGGCAGGAAAGTCCAAGAGACTCATCTCCAATTAACCACCAGAAAACTGGAAGTGACACTGTGGCTCAAGTGGTAGAGTGCTAGCAGAGGGGCAGTGCCCAGGCTGAGTTCAAGCCCCACAACCAACCAAAAAAGAAAGAAAGAAAGGAAGGAAAGAAAGAAAGAAAAAGAAAGGAAGGAAGGAAGGAAGGAAAAAGAAATGGGAGAAACCTCCAATTCCTGACTTCTTCCAGCTAAGAAAAAAACACACACCCAAAATGTTGGCTTTTGGAGAGCTTCTATCTTGCCAGTATGAATCTAAGCTCTAACAGGAACAGGGTCTAGACTTACAGTAACCAACTTCAGGATCAGCCACACCCCAGGGAGAGGTCCTTGCTAAAATCCAGCAACTCTTTTTAATTAGATTAAACCCACAGCCCCAGAAGACCTCAAAGAGACTTCAGATGACTCCAGACTTTCTGCAGGGCAAACTGGACAAAGCCATCATAATACAAAACCAGTAGCTGATTTTTCAGTCAAAGCTTCAATAATAAGACATACAAAGAAAGAAAAATGGTCTACTAAAAAGATCCAAATTGATATCCATATACAAATTACCAAATGATTCAAAATAATGCATAAAAGTGAAGTTGGGCACAGTGGTCTAAGCCTGTAATAATCCAAGTTACTTGGGAGGCAAAGACTGAGATCCCTCTCAAAGGTTAATCTGGGCAAAAAGTTGTTTTTGAGCTGAGCACTAGTGGCTCACAACTGTACTGTATGTACTCCTAGCTATTCAAAAGGCTGAGATCAGAGGATTAAGGGTCAAAGCCAGCCCCAGCAGGAAAGTCTGTGATACTCTTTTGTTTTTTTTGGTGATACTCTTATATCCAATTAACCACCAAAAAGCCGGAAGTGGAGCTGTGGCTCATCTCCACCGATGGCTAGGTACAGTGGCTCTCGCTATTATCTCAGCTACTGAAGAAGTGCTGTCATCCCCAGTATGGAAAGCCAGGGCTTAAAATAGATATTCCCTCAAAACAACCAATGTGCCAGGTGCCAGTGGCTCATGCCTGTAATCCTAGCTACTCAGGAAACTAAGATCTCAAGATCACAGTTCAGGGGCTGGGAAGGTGGCTCAGTGGTAGAGCATTTGCCTTGCATGCCAGAGGCCCTGGGTTCGATTCCTCAGCACCACATAAGAAAAAAGCCGGAAGTGGCACTGTGGCTCAAGTGGTAGAGTGCTAGCCTTGAGCTGAACCAGAGTTCAGGCCCCACGACCGGACCAAAAAAAAAAAAAAATTAATTAAAAAAGATCACAGTTCAAAGCCATCCCCGGCAGCAAAGTCTATGAGACTCTTCTTATCTCCAATTACCCACCAGAACACCAAAGTGGTAGAGTGCTAGCCTTGAGCAGAAAAGTCCAGGCTTTGAGTTCATCAAGCCCTACAACTGATCCCCACCTCCCCACAAAAAACCACCAATGCAAATAGGAGGTGGAGGCAGGCTCACGCAGTAGAGAACCTGCTCATCAAGTGTAAATGTAATCTTTTCTACCACCCCCATCCCCCAAAAAACTTAATGAAAACAGCTACTTTTAGCTCACAACTGGCATGGCTTGGATCACAGTTCAAGGCTATCCGACACAAAAAGTTACTGAGCCCCCATGTCAACAAGCAAGCCAGGTATGACAGTGTGCACATGTGATCCTAGCTACTCTGGACACATGGGTAGAAGGGCTATGGTTCTAAGGATGGCCTAAACAAAAATGTAAGACCCTGTGGAAAAGGCAAATAAAGCAAACAAAACAGGAAGAGAGGAGTTGGTGTGGTTCAGATGTTAGAAACCTAGAGTTCCTAACTCCGGTACCATCAAAACCAATAAAGAAAGAAAAGTTTTTAAATGCTAGCCAACTAAAGAGTAGAAAAAGGCAATTCATGAACTGAGGATAAACATGAAATAATATGAACAGGTTTAAAAAGCAGAAAAATCACCTACAAGAAAGAACCAAACAAATTTGGAACAGAAGGACACAATCAATGAGTAGGAAACAAAGCTGCCCCGATGAGTTTTCAAGAGATGTGGGCATCAGCTGTGGGATGAGAATAGCCTGAGTGCTTGGGCGACTTGAGCGTTTGGTGAGCAGGAAGGAGGCATGCTCGTCCATCTCAGCTCTTGGAATCAGTCCCATTCAGAGGACTCACCTGAAACAGCAGCTTCAGAAAGCACTTTCAGGACCTCGTTTTCCATCTCACTGCTGTTACACAGCTCCTCCCACGACCCTTTAAGTCCTTTCTTCAAAGCTAGTTCTGTTAGTTCCTTTTGATTTGGCACGACAAAGCCAATGACGTAAGAATGATAGCTGAAATGTACAAAGGGCAATTTAGCTAAGGAACAAAATAGTACTAATACTAACTGAAGTTACTGATTGCCTTGACATTTTCTAATTTTCTTTTATTGCATGGGCCCTACTTGGTAGCACTGTAACAGCAGCTAGTCTTACGTGATACATTCCAGTACTTTAGCATTTAAAATTGCTCAATAAATTCCAAGTATATATAACTGCACACTATTATATATGTAAGTCTATGATAGGTATATTATTATACTTTTAGTAATAGTTGGCCTCCAGATTATTCTAGAATGTGATTAGCCAGAAGTATAAGTTAATGTGCAAACACCATTTTAAAACTGACATTTCCTGAACACGAATGCTTCCTTTACTCAAGAGCTAATAGTGCTGTCCACCAATGCATAGCAATGAGTGCCAAATATGCATTTTTTAAAAGAAAATTAAAACATTAAAAAATTTACCTTTAAGAAAAACAGCCATACATTAAAAACAAATCTAACAGGTTAACGATTGCATCTAAAGAAATGTAACAGCAAAGCAAAATAATGTGATTATGTCCACTTTCTTTTTTTTTGGGGGGGGGGGAGGGGGTCCAGTCATGGGGCCTGAACTCTGGGCCTGGGCGCTGTCCCTCAGCTCTTCAGCTCAAGGCTAGCGCTCTACCACTTGAGCCACTTCTGGCTTTTTTTATTTTTTGCTTATGTGGTGCTGAAGAATCGAACCCAGGGCCTCAGGTATGCAAGGCAAGTGCTCTACCACTGACACCTTCCCAGCCCCTATGTCCACTTTCTTACTGTGAGAATCTGTGAGGACAAAGGGACTCTCAACATGCCAGAGGCAGACACCTGTGAAGACTATAAAAACTTCAACCTGAAGAAATGGTAGCTACATCCGGAAGAAAAAAGACAGGCCTGGTTATTGGGACCTAGTTACATCCAGACCGATAGCAGTACTGAAGAAACCACTGATGGCTAGTTAAAGGGAAAAACCATACATGGTCTCCCTCATAAGTGGATGCTAAATCCAAAAGGTTAGGTGATACGACAAAACTAACAGGACTTAAGAAACAAAGAACTCCCGCTCATCTGGTTGAACCACTACTAAATATCCTCATGCTGCTGATCACAAATATGGTATATAACATGTGAACACTGTTATATATTACAGACTGTGGTAGACAATTTGCTCCAGGGAAGTTAGAATGAACTTGTGACTTTGAAATTATGTAATCATGTAATCACAATCAAAAAAAAAAAAAGAACCTCGGGGAAGGGAGGGAGGGAGGGGATGGTAGGGGGAAAACAATGGAGGGGGTAACAATGTTCAAGAGGAAGTGTACTCATAACCTCACTCATGTAACTGTAACCCTCTGTATAGTAGCTTTACAATAAAAAAAAAAAAAAAACTAAAAAAAAAAAAAAAAAAAAGGGAAAAACCATTGGAAAACCAGATTCAAAAAAACTCCAAAATTAGATTTTTTTGTGTCAGCCACTTCAGAAAATGGCATTCATTCTGAACTTCATCTACAACTTGAGCTATAAACCAAAGTCTCTAAATTGATCCTTCTGAAACTTGATTTTATTTTCCCTCACTAATTATAGCAACCTCTACTGACAGATTCCTTGGCTTACTCACAAAATGTAACATCATCGAAAGTGGAGAATAATGACCATGTGGATTATTTAGTGTAATCATAGTTCTAGTCTGAATTTCCAACACATTCCCAATCATGCGGTTCTGGGATTTTAACAATTCCCTTCCCAAGCAGCAATGGTATGTTACTCTGCAGCTTAACAAGCGCTTCCTTCAGGAGGCCAATTCCCCCCCAAGTGCTGAGCAGGGGAAGCTAAAGGCAAGGTAGTTAAGCAGTGGGCTGCTCACTAACACCACTGGACAGCTCTGTGAAGCTTCAGTGCACAAGGACAAGGAGCTAGAGGCAGCAAAGCTATGGCTCTCCACCAGAGTGTAAGAGATGGAAAGCAGGAAACAGGAAGGTGAGGGGAGGCATTCTAGGGAAAGAATCCGTAAATGGCTCTAAAGAAGAGGCCATGCTCAGAAATCAAGAGGAAGAGTTCCTAGAAAAGTTCTGCAGAGGCTCATATAGGATGGAAATGTGAATTCCACCTTCTTACCTGTTTGCATATGCACAAATGTTATCAATCAGAGGGAGATTCTTCAGAGCTGCTTCCACTTTCCCAAGAGAAACATATTCCCCTGCCTGTAGTTTTACAAGGTCCTTTTTACGATCTGCATGGAACAAAAGCAGGGAGAGGGAAACACTGAGAATATTAATACTTCAATACATATAAATGGTGGCAGCCTAGACTGCTGGGCACTCAAAAGTCTCCTGCCTCACCTTCCTCTCGTAAGTGCTGAGATGCAAGTGTGAGCCACCACATCCAGCTAAAAATGTCCTTTAAAAACAAAAACAGAGCTGGGAATGTGGCTTAGTGGTAGAGTGCTTGCCTATCATGCATGAAGTCCAGGGTTCAATTCCTCAATACCACATAGGAAAAGCCAGAAGTGGCACTGTGGCTCAAGTAGAGTGCTAGCCTTGAGCAGCTCAGGCATTGCTCAGGCCCTGAAAAAAAAAAATCTGTAATAGGATTTTATGGTCCCTTTTCCTCCCTCCCCTCATCATCAGGTAGACAGGTGCTGTCTGCTGAAAAGGTGTATCCCTGTATCCAAAATACCAAGGAGCTGTGGAAGATGAGAAATACTATGGACATGGACAAGCTCACAATCTATCTGGAAAGGAGGTGTGGGGAGGTGGAGGACACACAGCAAGGGAGCACATGCCCACAACAGGGTAGTCTGCTAACCTATCGATACGATGATGATTTCGTAATCTGTATTAGGACAAGAAATAAGCATGAGGAGCAGCCTGAGAGAAAACAGCGGTCCCTGGACATGAACACAAAGAACAGAGATGCCAGGAGCTGAACGAAAGTCCCAAGGTTGCTGAGGAAGGTAGTTTTTACCCCCAATGGGTCCCAGTACTTGAGCTGCTGGGCTTTCCTGTTTTCTTGGGCAAGGCAAGGACTAAGATCAGGAAAAAAGAGGCCTGACCTACTGATGCCCAGATTCACAAAAAGAAACATTCCTCCCATAATCAGAAGGTGCCCAGGGTAAAATACGTAAAATCCCTATTAAAAAAGAAATAAAAAAGGTATGGTTTAAAGCCAACAAACAAGTCTGAAATTCTTTTTTTTGGTTTGTTTGTTTGCCAGTCCTGGGGTTGAACTCAGGGCCTGGTCACTGTCCCTGATTCTTTTTGCTCAAGGCTAGCATTCTACCACTGGAGCCACAATGCCACTTCAGGCTTTTTCTGTTTATGTGGTACTGGGGAATCGAACCTGAGACTTTATGCGTGCTATGTAAGCACTCTACCACTAAGCCACATTCCCAGCCCTGCTTTTTTTTTTTAGTCAGTCATGGGGCTTGAAGTCTGGGCCTGGGCGCTGTCCCTCGGCTCTTCAGCTCAAGGCTAGTGCTCTACTGCTTGAGCCACAGCACTACTTCCAGCTTTTTCTATTTATGTGGTGCTGAGGAGTCCAACTCAGGGTCTCATGCATGCAAGACAAGCACTCTACCACTGAGCCACCTTCCCAGCCCCATGTCTGAAATTCTTATCTCCCTCCAATTAAGTCAAAAGGCCGGGGCTGGGAAGGTGGCTCAGTGGTAGAGCGCTTGCCTTGCATGCATGAGGCCCTGGGTTCCATTCCTCAGCACCACATAAGCAAAAAGAAAAAAGCCGGAAGTGGCGCTGTGGCTCAAGTGGTAGAGCGCTAGCCTTGAGCTGAAGAGCTGAGGGACAGCGCCCAGGCCCAAAGTTCAGGCCCCATGACCAGACCCCCCCCCCCCGCCCCAAAAAGTACCAAAAGTCCAAAGTGGTGCTGCAGCTCAAATAGTAGAGCACCAGACTTGAACAAACCAAGCTCTGGGACAGCAGCCAGGCAAGTCCAAGTCTGCTGGCACAACAAATAAATTAATTAAGTAATTGTATTACAGAGACAATAGACCAGACTGCCACTAACAAGAAGATATGCTCTTACATCATTAAAGAGCTACTAAAAAACATACCATACCTCCTGCACAAAACCACCTGAGAAGCATTCACTTCCAAGAAAAGATATGATTGCTTACCAATAATCTTCAAACAACCATCAGGGTCAAACTCTCCAATATCTCCAGTACAGAGCCATCTCTGCCCGTTTTCATCTTCAAAGAAGTCAGCTTTTGTCTTGGCTTCATTTTTGTAGTATCCCATTGTTACATTCTGACCACCGATAAGAATTTCACCTCGGGGATGTGGTTTATCAGTATTAAAATATCCACCTAGTAAACAGAGTAAGTGTAATTAATTCACTCTTTTGATCCTTATGTATACCATGTGTTAATTCAAAATTCAATTAAAGCTTCCCAAAGAAAGCAGACTGGATAACAAAGCTCATCGACATAAAACCTACAAGTCTTAGTCATAATATTCAATGCATAGCCTACTGAAGAGAGTTTGGATTGGAAAGGATGGAGAAAAATAATGGAAGGGATGATACTATGTATGTGCTTTAGAAAAATATAAGCATTTAAAATAAAAACAGCCAGATGTTGATGGTTCACACCTGTAATCCTAGAGCTACTCAGGAGGCTGAGATCTGAGGATCATAGGTAGAAGCCAGCCCAGGCAGCAAAGTCTGTGAGACTTGTCTCCAGTAAACTACCAAAAAAGCTAGAAGTAGAACTGTGGCTCAAGTGATAAAGCACTAGCCTTGAGGAGAAAAAAAACACTCAGAGACAGCATAAGGTCCTGAGTTCAAGCCCCAGGACCAGCAGGGGATGGGGGAGAATCAAAACAAGCACTTGTAGATGACTGTGCATTCTAAAGGAATACAGAAAATGAAATAATTTATCAAGTTTTATCCTATAAAAATTAAACCTCTATAGTTAACATAGGTTATTACCTTCCTCCCAGTTCTTTAATTTGATTTCACAGCAATCTAATGGTGCTCCCACTCGGCCAGTATTGTAGTCCCACACTAATATGCAAAAGGAAGAAAGGTGAGAACAGTAAACATTACCTCATTTTTTCATTTATTAAATACCTCAACTTATTAGAAATGGTGAACTGACGCCATAGCTTAGGAATCCACACAGAATCATTACAAGCAGGAGCACAGGCTGCGCAGTCTGCAGAGGTGCAGTTTTGAACAGTCCTGACTTCCCACTACAGGACTGGAAAAGCCCCACAAGTAGGCAGACTCAACAGCAAAACCCAGCATGAAGATAAAGCTAACTCAGAGTCTAGTCTTTACTATGTGTTGAACTAACATGCCCCCAAATTACACTTTGCCCCATATGCAAAAGGCAGGGAAGGGAAGCGAACTGAATTGGATATTGTTATTAAAATCATCTTTAAAATAAAAATTATGCCAGGTGCTGGTGTTTCACGTAATCCTAGCTGCTCAGGAGACTGAGTCTAAAGAATAACAGCTCAAAGCCAGGTGGGGACAATAAAGTCCGTGAGACTAGGGGCTGGGAAGGTGGCTCAATGGGGCTGGGAAGGTGGCTCAATGGGGCTGGGAAGGTGGCTCAGTGGTAGAGCGCTTGCCTTGCATGCATGAGGCCCTGGTTCCATTCCTCAGCACCAAGCAGAAAAAGCCAGAAGTTGTGCTGTGGCTCAAGTGGTCGAGCATTAGCCTGAGCTGAAGAGCTGAGGGACAGTGCCCAGGTCCAGAATTCAGGCCCACAACCGACCAAAAAAAAAAAAGCCCATGAGACTCATGTCCAATAAACTATTCCAAAGAGGGGGAAAAAAATACCTGCAGTGCAAAAAAAAAAAATACCTGAAGTGGTTTGGGGCTGGGAAGGTGGCTCAGTGGTAGAGTGCTTGCCTTGCATGCATGAGGCCCTGGGTTCAATTCCTCAGCACCACATAAGCAAAAAGAAAAAGAGCCGGAAGTGGCACTTTGGCTCAAGTGGTAGAGCACTAGCCTTGAGCTGAAGAGCTGAGGGACAGCGCCCAGGCCCAGAGTTCAGGCCCCACAACCAGACCCAAAAAAAAAGAAGAAAAAAAAAAAAAGTAACACACTGGAAATCTCCATCAACAGATCCACATCACAGCATCAACTGCCAACCCTGTTAGATAAGAGTGTTTGGAGCGCCATGTTAGAGGCTGATGGGATACCCACACTACTTTCTTAGTAGGCCTCACAAAACTGGAGTAGATACCTATCTGTGTGACTCTACCTCCCAATGAGACTGCTCTTGCCTCTCTGTGCCCACTTCAGCTACCAAATCCTATTTAAAAATATTCAGTTCTAGTGCCAAGCCAGGCTGGAGAGTAAGTTAGAGAGGGCTCCCAAGATGTAGGGAAAGAACCTCACAATTATGATCAATAATGCACAAATCTATACCACTCTTCTCCAGTGTATTCTAAAGAATAACTCGAGAAAATAATGCCGTAAGCTGCACTCCTATCTCAGATGGGACACTAGGCAGACATCTCACAGGCAGCACTAACCTTCTGTAATTGTTCCAGCCCCTGTGGATTCAGTGAGTCCATATCCCTGACCAACAGGACAACAAAAACAGATATTCATGAATCGCTGTGTGGTTGCAGAAAGCGGAGCACCACCACACAATAAAAGGCGAATATTTCCACCTAGCAAGCTTCGAACTTTCCGGAAAACAAAGCTAAAAAGAAAAGAACAAATTAAGCAAAATTTTAAAGCTGAACAGAATTTTATCTTTAGACTGATCTCTCAATTTCGTTACGTAAAATATTGGGATTAAATGACCCATCAAGGTTACCCAGCAAATTCAGGAGAGTCTCTTGACCCACTATTTAAATGTTAATTTTTAAAGGTAAAGGTAAAAAATATATGATTTTCTTGTAAGAATTTCTCAAGAAAGCCGAGTTCAAGTGACTCACACCTATGATCCTAGCTACTCAGGAAACTGGGACCAAGGTTCGAAGCCAGCCAAGTAGAAAAGTCCCTTTAGACTCCATCTCCAAAATAACCAGCAAAAAGCCAGATTAGAGGCGTGACTCAAGTGGAACAGTACTAGCCAAGCAAGCAAGCTCAGCGAGCAAGCCAAGCAACCCGATACTGATAATAAATAAAAAATAAAATAAAAAGAACTCTTCAAGTATTTTTTGAATATTGCAAATAAATTAAAATTGTCAGACTTAATTTTATACAACATGTTGCCCAATTATTGGCCACAAAATGTTTCTTACATCATAAGCACATAATATATATCACTATATGCACAGTATATACCATTTTTTAACCATTCAAAAATGTTAAGTATTAATGGAATTTACTAAAACTTTGTAATTTACTTCAGATTTATGTATATATTAATATACAGTTATCTAACTTCTAAATTTCAGTATAACTTAAAGCCTACTGTTAAACGGAAGCTGGGTAAGAAAAGTAACAAGTCAATTCAAATTAACATGTTTCTGAGACTAACCTCTCTGCTTCCTACCCTCAATCAAACAGGAGGAGGAGCAGGGCTGAGGACACAGCTCCTGGCAGCTTACCTGTCACACAGTGGAGTACTATGCCCTCTTGAAATCTGTTCCATCTTGTAATTATAGGCCAGAATAAACAAATTCCGCTGAAAACTACTCATTTCATTCACTTTATTCATGACATTCTTATAGATTCGATCCATGATTTCCTAGATATATAAAAATGAAGTTTTTAATTATATCTGGATTATGTATATAAAGCTTAACATTATTTCTATCACTGTTAGAGGTCTTAAAATTTAACAGTCTATCAGGACCAAGTAGTTTAATTTAAAATTACAATTTTGTTAAAACAATTTTTTTTTGGGGGGGGGGGGGTCCAGTCGTGGGGCCTGAACTCTGGGCCTAGGCGCTGTCCCTCAGCTCTTCAGCTCAAGGCTAGCACTCTACCACTTGAGCCACAGCGCCACTTTCTGGCTTTTTTGTTTTTGCTTATATGGTGCTGGGGAATTGAACCCAGGGCCTCAGGCATGCAAGGCAAGTGCTCTACCACTGAGCCACCTTCCCAGCCCCTTAAAACAATTTTAATAAAAGAGATTTATCTAAGATCAGGCAGGAATATATTGGTTTTGGTGGATGAAACCCAGGGCTTTAAACATGCTAGGCAAGTACTCTACCACTGAGCTACAGACTCATCCTTCCACTGTTAGTTCTTTATATTGCTTTGTTAGTTATTTATTATTGACCTACAAATGAAGTTTGATAACATAAATGAATTCTTTGAAATAGTTAAAAATCTAATTTTATCTTATAAAAAGACCATGCTTATATAAAAAGACTGCTTTGCCTGCTAGGTAATTCACACATTATTTTAAAAAATTGTCTCTGTACAACTTCAGATATTTATAAATGAACTAAAATTTAAAGACATTAACACTTAATTATACTGAAATATCCAAAACTACTGCCCAAATATGACTTTGGAGCAGCTGTATAATCATTCTTGATGTGAACATTCAAGCCCCTATTAAGAATCCCCCAACACTTCAAATAGTAACAATCAGCACATAACAGGTATTATAAAGACCACTGTTAAGAGGCTAGGAGGGGGAAAAGAGCTCATCATGACACGGAAGCTGAAATTTGAGTATTCAGTAAGAATAAAATAAAATAAAGGAAAATAATATTGTAAAGTTTAAGGCAATAATGACAAGGGGATGGAATGAATTCTGCGTGAGCCACCTTGCTACTGTGGCTGGTGATACTTAGCACTACTCGGTATGCCAGAGTGGCCAGGTCTTACCGGGACAGCTGCCATCAGGGTTGGTTTCAACATGGATGTATCCCCTTTGCTTCCTTTTTTTATTTTTGAAGACTATAAAATAGAAAAAGTGACCCATATAAAATGATCTGTATTTTTTAAACAAAATGGAATTCTCATATCAAATAAGTATGTCTTTTTAATGTAGTTATAGTCTAACAAACAAAAGGCAAGAGCTTTACTGTCACACTGACTGGGAAGGGGGTGCCGGGGATACTAAAAATTTTTTTTTTGTATTTCAAGTCACTGACATTTAACTTACCTGATCTGCTAATGTCTGTGGTGAAGAGTACCCAATGCGGCATCCATGAGAAAGACAAACCAGCTCTGCACTGAGTTCTAGAACATGGGCCAGGGGCAGGTACCCAATATATACATCGTCCTCTCTGCAAAGACAGGCGAGAAGCAAAAGTGAGGAGTGCCCTCTTCCAGAAGTGACTGAACAGGAGCAGGTTTGAAGGTACAAAAGCCCTCAGGGCATCAATTTGGGCTTCCCACTGTGGGTCGAGTAGGGGGTGCAGGGAAGACAGACGGGGGACTGGGAGTGTCAGGAATAAAGGGCTACAGCTCAACCTAAAACTGAAGGGAAGTGGTCTGTTTTCAGACACTCTAATAAACACTGCAAAAGTAAGGTGCTAGGGCCAAAGAGGGGATGGGTAAGTGGACAAAAGAAATCATCAAATAGATGGTCTCTGAATATAGAAGAGATGTTCTGCTCATAAGAAATTCTATCTTAAGAGGTTTTTTTTCCCCCCTTAAGTACATGCATACAAGAAATTTCTCAATCCATTCCTAAGTTCAATGTAATAATTCACTGTATGTGCCTGTGTAATTTCTTCTTATTGCACCAAGTCAGTCATCACAATACTGATCCCACCCTGGGAATGCTCCCTTTCCAATCCCTCAAATCCCACCTGTATCTTCCTACTCTAACAGCCCCCCCGGCCTTCTCCCACTGGAATCTGTCTCAAAAATCCAAATCCAAAACTGAATATATCATGCTACCTGTTCACCTGAACTATGTATTTTGATTTAAACATGATTCTATACATAAAACAACAATACCAACTGGTTAAAGGATTTCCAAATAAAAATTTGCACTTTTAAAAACAATGAAACAAATACCTATAAATGCTCTTGTAAATCTCACAGATATAATTATTTTGTATTTAACCTTACTGTTCTTAGAAAATGTCTACTATACACAGACTCTGAGTAAGTTAAGTATATACTACTGGGGCTGGGAAGGTGGCTCAGTGGTAGAGTGCTTGCCTTGCATGCATGAGGCCCTGGATTCGATTCCTCAGCACCACATAAGCAAAAAGAAAAAAAAAAGCCGGAAGTGGTGCTGTGGCTCAAGTGGTAGAGTGTTAGCCTTGAGTTGAAGAGCTGAAGGACAGTGCCCAGGCCCAGAGTTCAGGCCCCACGACTGGACCAAAAAAAAAAAAAAACTACTAAAATGACACTACGGTTAAACTAGACGCGCAGAGATCAACACCAAGGTCCTGCTTCCCTTCACGACGACGACATACCCCAGTTTGGGAATCCTCCTCGCCATCCCAGTTATACCAGCAATGATGTTGCTGTGGGAGATCATGACGCCCTTTGGGATTCCTGTGGACCCACTCGTGTACATGATGACTGCAATGTCTGATGGCAATGGTTTGCTATGAGGCTTGGTTTCTGTATTAAAGAAAAGAACAAATGTCTACTTCTGAGGAATTTAATCATGTTACCAATCATTTTTTAATCAAGCTCAACAAAATATTCACGTGGTAGTTAGGAGATAGGAACATAAATTCTATTTTCCAGGAAAACAAAGGCTATTCTACTAATTCCACTAAGAAATAAAAAGGCCTTAGATGAGGGTACCCAGGAATGTGCTAACAGACAACTTCCACATTACACTCTAGGGTTCAGGATTACAAAACAGTGTCTCCCACTGGCAGTCACAAGACTATGAATCTAAGATAAGATTAGAAGCAGACCAAAAGAAGTGGATAACACACATAAATCATCTGGAGGATTTAAGTTTAGAACTACCATACATGTGAACTTCTAAGAAAAAAAAACCTTTAAATGTGTTCCTAGGAGAATAAGCCCTTCCTTTCCTATCCATCCAGGTAAGATGTCTTACAAAAGAACCATACATGGCTTCTTCCTTTCTCTAAGCCTAGTCCTCAACAGCCACAGGCCCCATCATTCTCCGTGGGCAACTTACTTCCTCCCACAGCTATCTTGAACACCTAGCTTCCTCTAGCATCTAAACCTCTTAAACCAAACTTAACTCAGGAATGAATGTGTACATGCCAATGCTCATTAGATATCAACATTTGCATTTCCCACCAGCATCTGAAATTCAACATGCTCAAAATGAACACCATTGCAGTATATCACTAACAGTGGTACAACTGGGCCCTGAGAAGACGAAGTATCTAGATCTAAGCTTTTGCAATATCCTAAAAAACTCAAAAATACTCTAGCAGTACTTCCTAACACTTGACAGCCACATAACTTCTACAGTACCATGCCTAGATAGAGTAGTTGGAAGTTAAAAGATTGTTCCTAGCTGAGTGTTGGTGGCTCACACCTGTAACCCTAGCTACTAAGAGGCTGAGATGGAAGGATATCAGTTCAAAGCCAGCCCAGCAGTAAAGTCTGTGAGATCCTCTTATCTCCAATTAACCACCAGTAAACCACAAGTGGAGCTGTAGCTCAAAAATGGTAGAGTGCTAGCCTTAAGCAAAAGAACTCAGACAGCGCCTCAGTTCTGAGTTTCAGCCCCATGACCAACAACAAAAACAAAAAGTAGTCCTTCTTTCTGGAAGGGCAAATAGAAACAGGAGGGAAAGTTAGCTGCCCTATCAGTTAATAAGGATAGTTCACAGGGGTAAATCTAATGGCATTACTTATAAAACTTTTAACTCCCTAAAACTATCAGAAAAGGGTAAGAGAGAAGTGAACAGTGTAAAACTCTCTTAATTTCAAATTCACACTACTGTGAGAACATTATGTATTTTTCCTGAAGCCTTTCTTTAAACTCTAGTACTCCTAGAACTTGCTTCCACCTGAATATCTAGAAAATCAATGTGCCAATCCTTTGATCTAACTTCAGAGCCCATCCTTGGCATAGTTCTGGCAATCATGGTGATAGGAGAATATCCACAAGAATGAAGAGCGCGTGACATACCCGTGCTGGCCTTTGCGCCCAGGGCCTGCACTGCAGCCATAGTATGTACAATGACACCTTTGGGGAACTCGGACCAAGTTGGTGGCTTCCCATCAACGGTGATAATGTGCCGTAGGCGGGGGACCAATGAAACTATATCCTGGAAGAACAAAGCATTTGTTATGTTTCTTATTCCATGGGTTAGCAAACCGTTCAGGAGCCAAGAATGGGAGTTTACCACATTCACTGCCTGATCTCTTACCTCAACAAGAGGACTGAGTTTAACTTTATTACTTTACACCACTTAACTATTTTATTTAACTTACTATATTTAACTTACTATTATATAGAATTTTATTTGCTGGGTATACCACATTTTTCCAATAAAATCATAATCACAAGTTAATTACTGTCCTACAAATTCTAAGCATAGTTATCTTGCCCATGTAATTGTAACCCTTCTGTATGGTATTTTCACAATAAAAAAAATTTCTAAGCAAAGGCAAACTGAACTATATAGCCCAAAGTCCCTCGTGTTTTCAAGAGGTTAAGGATGTATAGAGGAAGAAAACTCACTTGTCAACAAAATGAAGAAAGAGATATTATTGGGCTAGAGGAAGATATCAGGAAACTAAAGAAATGGTTTTCCCTGCCAGGCACCAGTGACTCACACCTATTATCCTAGCTACTCAGGAGGCTGAAATCTGAGGATTGTGGCTCAAAGCCAGTTCCATGAGACTCTTATCTCCAATTAGCCATCAGAAAACTGGAAGTGATACTGTGGTTCAAGTGGTAGAGTATTAACCTTGAGCTGAAGAGCTGAGGGACAGCACCTAGGCCCAGAGTTCAGGCCCCGTGACCAACAAAAAAAAATAAAGTTGAAGCCAGTTCAATTTAGACACATGCATTAACTATCTGTACTTCTGGGTTATTTGAATGCAAAAACATATGAAAGTAACTTTTTGTTTTCCAAAGAATCAAGTATCATATACCTAAAAGCTTGTAAAATATTGACGACTTAGTATCATAACAGAACTGAGGATCATTAATAAGACTCGTTTCAGTAAGAAGTCCTAAAGTTTCAGGCAGTTACAAACAACTGCAGATCTCACCTTCAACTTTGTTTGTAAAAGTTCTTTACTTGTAATGATATTGGTCACTTCTGTTTCATTTAGTCCATGAACAATGGCTGGACCTCCCAGGGTAGCATATAATGTGACAACTACGAGGAAAAGAAGCACACATCACTTACGCTAATGCTTCACAAACTATAAAACAAAAATACCAAGTAACCTCTCATGTACTGACTTTTATCATTGGCTACTCTACTTGGTATTAGTAATACATAGAATTAAAATGATACACTGGGCTGGGAAGGTGGCTCAGTGGTAGAGCGCTTGCATTGCATGCCTGAGGCCCTGGGTTCAATTCCTCAGCACCACATAAACAAAAAGAAAAAAGCCGGAAGTGGTGCTGTGGCTCAAGTGGTAGAGTGCTAGCCTTGAGCTGAACAGCTGAGGGACAGTGCCCAGGCCCAGAGTTCATGCCCCACGACTGGACCAAAAACAAAAAAAGATTCCTATATAAAATGATACACTGAATATAAAGAAATGTTAACACTGATTATTCTAGTTTAAAAAAGATCTAAACAAAAACATCCTTAGAAATGGTAAGATAATATAAGCAGTAACATGGATTTGTATTTCTTTTTCTAACATAGAATGATTGTAAAAAGAGTAATTCTTTGAAATGTAAGGCAAACTCCAACCTCTGTAAACAAAAAGGCAAAGCCTGTTTTAAATGAAAGAGTTTCCAAGACATCTGTGGAAAACTTCTTGATTTGCTTGAAAGATAAGACATCTCCAAGATTACAGTGATATTTTGGCACCAAGACCACTGAATTAAGCTTCAAAGCCTGAGGCATTCCAATTACCACTCAAATGCCCCAACACAGAGGTGGGCCTCTCCTGTAACTAGAGCATCATCGGGTTCCAATTTTAGAGGTCCAATGTTATTACCAACAAAAATGTATTAGCACAACCATCAATAACTTCACAAGGGAACAGGAGAGATGGTAATTAATTGTACATCTAGTTCTCTAGATACAAAGGTTCGAGACACTGCACCACATTTGACTGGTTCATACACTCCACAACTGATTCTTCTTCCAAAACAGAGTAAAATAATTCCAATGCCTAACAAGTAGTCCTTCACTAACTGGATTCAAGGTGAAAATTAACATCATTATGCTAACATCTTATGAGTGAAATGTTATTTCACTCCCAAAATGACATTAAATCCACTCTTTCAAAAGACAGGAAAGCCCACATACGCTGGAAGTTATACATGAAACAGGCCTGTGCAGCAATCATCCACTCTGCCCTGGTCTCACAGAAAATGGCAATGTTGGTCTTCGGTTTCTGTCCCAACATCTGTAAGCCATTGCCAAAATTAAAGGCTCGAACGAAGACGTCTTCATAAGAGAGCCAATTATACTGTCCAAGAATAACCTGATAAAAAACAAAACAAGAAAAACTAAATACCTTTTAATACAAAGTATTAACTTATAGAAATAAATCAGAATATGTTCCAAAATTTTTAACAAATAGAAAGCTGTTTTTCCCAATTAATGCTAGAAAATGAGATTTGGCTTTGTGGTATCTTCTATTATGACAACTAGAATCCCATGCTAAATCTTTGCAACAGAAGGTTTTGGCTTTGGTTTTGATTTTCAACAATGTTCACATTTTGGCTTAGTATGGTGACGCATGTCTAAAGTCTACAGCACTCAGCATACTGGGACAGCACTGGGAGTTTGTGGCCATTCAGGGCTACATATCAAGAGATGTTGAAGAGATAATGGGAGGAAGAGCAAAGAAACGGGGAGGGAAAATAAGAGCGGGAGGAAAGATAAAACAACAAATCCAAGTGTAATGGGATTTTAAAGTTCAATTTCTGCTGAGTTCCCATGGTACACACTTGTAACCCTAGCTACTCTGTAATCCTAGCTAGTCAGGAGATCTGAGAATTGGAGTTCAAAGCCAGCCTGGGCAGTAAAACTGGAAGAGGCGCTGTGGCTCAAAGTGGTAAAGCACAAGCCTTAGGCAAAGAGCTCAGGAACAAGTCACCCAAGCCCTGAGTTCAACCCCCACGATCAACAAAAAATTCAATTTCCTAACAGCATATACTAATAATTCATGTATAAACTATTTACTCAAATGACACAGGTGTTCATTTAAAACAACCTAGTAACTAAGCAATTCTGATGTCAAAATTTCACTTCCCTTTACTTAATTTCTGGATTTCAATACCAAACAGCACAATATGATCCATTAAGTAGAAACTGGCCCTGCTACTCAAGCTCACAGAAATTCCAATTTGAAATGCTGTATCTGTATCTGAATAAGGAAAATAAATATGTCTCTATGCAAACATGTGAGGACTATGTTATATAATTCAAAGTCCTTTTGTTTAACTTTAATACCCACTGGTATCCCCAGCCTGATTATTTTTTGTGTTTATCAGAAATTCAAGCTTGCCTTAGTAACACTCTCCTTGCTTAATCTATATTTTTGTCTTTAGAAATTTTCAAGGGCTGGGAAGGTGGCTCAGTGGTAGAGCGCTTGCCTTGCATGCCTGAGGCCCTGGGTTCGATTCCTCAGCACCACATAAGCAAAAAGAAAAAAGCCAGAAGTGGTGCTGTGGCTCAAGTGGTAGAGCGCTAGCCTTGAGCTGAAGAGCTGAGGGACAGTGCCCAGGCCCAGAGTTCAGGCCCCACGACCGGACCCCCCCCAAAAAAAAAGAAATTTTCTTCAACTTAAGTGGTACCACAATTGTACATATAAGAACAAGACAGGGGCTGGGAAGGTGGCTCAGTGGTAGAGCGCTTGCCTTGCATGCATGAGGCCCTGGGTTTGATTCCTCAGCACCATATAAGCAAAAGGAAAAAAGCCAGAAGTGGCGCTGTGGCTCAATGGCAGAGCGCTAGCCTTGAGCTGAAGAGCTGAGGGACAGCGCCCAGGCCCAGAGTTCAGGCCCCACGACTGGACCAAAAAAAAAAAGACAGGCCAAGCACCTGTGGCTCACACCTGTAATCCTAACTAATCAGGAGGCTGAGATATAAGGATTGCCATTAAAAGCTAATGCAGCCCAGAAAGTCAGTGAGATGTGATTCTTACCTCCAATTAACCACCAAACAGCTGTGGCTCAAGTGGTAAAACACTAATCTTGAATACAAAAGCTCAGTCCCTGAGTTCAAGCCCCAGGACTGGTACCAAAAGAAAAAAAAAAAAGAGAGAATAAAGAACAGACTGTATGCACAGTGTGTGTGTGCAGTTATGTTGTTATACATCTCAAACGCTTGGAATGTAATTTTAGATATTCTGATACATACTTATAATCCCATCACCAGGGAGGGTGAGGTATGAGAATCCTGAGTCTAAGGCTAGTCTGGGCTCAATGGTAATTTCCAGACCATGCAAATGGGCAAATAAAGTAATATATAATTGCATAAAATTTCTGACTATTCATTTTTTAAAATGTAAACAATATCCATGAGATTTCTAGAAGATGCTAGGGAAAGAAAAAAAATGAAAAATCATGCTGCCCTCTAGTGTCCCACTGAATGAGATTTAAGAATTTATTTATTTTTGGTGCTTGACATCGGAGCTTGAATCTGGTGCTGTCCCTCAGCTTCTTTGCTCAAGGCTGACAGTACCACTTGAGCCACATCTCTACTTCCAGCTTTTTGCTGGCCCGGCTAGCTTCAAATTGCAGTACTCGGATCTCAGCCTGTTGAGTAGCTAAGATTATAGGCATGAGCCACCAGTATCTAGTGTTAGGGAAAAAAATTCTAATTTGGCTCAATGAGTGAATATCAAGCCACTTAGAAGGTAGATACCAGGTGGATGGCCATCTACAGGAACCCAGGCACATTTGTGATACCCCATTTCAAACAATAGCTGTGTACTGTGGTACACACCTGTCATCCTACTTACTCATCCTACTTATTACACCTTACTCAGTTTCACATATCAGTTTCAGGCCAATTCAGCAAAAAAGTTCACAAGACTCTATCTCAGCAGAGAAAAGCTGGGCCTGGTGGGTACACTTGTCATCCAGACTAGTGAAAAGTGTAAAATAACAACACTGTCCAGGAAAAAGCAAGACTTTATCTCAACATGAAGCTGAGCAAAAAGGGCTAGAGGTAAGAGACCTAGCCCAAGCCGAAGAGCACTGACACCCTGAGTTCAAACCACAGTACAGACAAGCCAATCAATCAATTCTTAGTTAGATGGCTAAAGGACCTGAATTAAGAAAACAGTAACTGTGCTAGTCCCAAACTCTCACCTTGCTCTGTAACCCCAATGAAATGCTCTGCAGTGCTGTGTTTTTGTCAAGTTTTCATAAGTTTGAATTTACTTCAAGCCCTACGATGCCACCCAAATGTTCTGCACCTTCTAAGGCTTCTGGAAGTGAACCCAAGCACCAGAGGAAGATGCTCACCATCAAAGAAAAGGTGGAACTTTTCAACAAAAAGCTACATGGCTGTAGGCCACCATTACAGAATCAACGAATCTACTGTTTGCTACATAAAGAGGAGCAGAATATTAGATTTATGGCAATGATGACTTTTTTTAACAAGACTGCAAAAGAGGATGGTCATTTCCCGCAAAAAGGCCATTGTGAGGATGGAATCTGCACTGGCCCTGCGGATAAATGACTGTAGAAGAAAAATTTTCTCACTGGATACCAACACCATCTGGACAAAGGCCAAGAAACTTTGTGGAAAGCATGGAAGTTCACAGATGGTGCTAAGGATAAAAACAAGGACCATGACACAGAAGCAGGACTATCAAGCACTTCTCTGTCCCATCAGACCAACCCCACTCAGTGCCAGCATTGCTCTACATAGAGAAGCTACCTCTGTGGATAAAGCTGGAGCCCAGGAGTACGTGAACGATAAATTCAAATCCATCAAGAAGGGGGCAGATGCTGTCTCATATTTTTATTATGAAAGATGAAGCTAAAGCCCCTGGTTTTAAGGCTCAAAAAGATCAAATAACAGTATGTGTGGGAATGCTGTGAGCTTTATGATAAAGCCAGGGTTTATTTTATGTCAAAAAACCCAAAGGCCCTAAAAAACAAAAATAAGAATGTGTTGCCTAAGTATTGTATGCACAACCCCAAGGCCTGAACCATGAAACTCCTCAGGGGTGATTGGTTCCACCAGTGCTTTATCCCATAGGTTCAAAGTGCTTCTGATCATAGACAGTGCTGGAGGCCATGCTGTCAATCTGTCCTATAAAGGCTCCAGATAAAGCTCTTGCCACTAAACACCATGTTGCTCATTCCGCCCAAGATTCAAGGCACTATTCACACTTTTAAGGCAGTCTACGTGCAAAACATCCTGCAAAACCTGGTTGAAGGGCTGGGAATGTGGCTTAGTAGTAGAGTGCTTGTCTAGCATGCATGAAGCCCTGGGTTCAATCCCCAGTACCACATAACCAAAAAGGCTGTAAGTGGTGCTGTGGCTCAATGTGGTAGAGTGCTAGCCTTGAACAAATTCAAGGACAGTGCCCAGGCCCAGAGTTCAAGCCCCAGCACTGGGTGGGGGAGAAGGGGAAGAGGGCACAAAACCTGGTTGAAGCTATGGATTTGGATGAAAACTTCTCACTAAAACATACTGGGAGTGATTACAATATTGTATCTGTCTCCTAAATATTCAGAAGGCTATAAAGGAGATGAAGAGTGAAACAATGGAGGCTGGAAAAAATTGTAGTTAGAAATGGTCACAATTACAAGGAATTCTCTCCTGAGTCCATCACTCTACAGTAGTAAGGCTGTGAAGCTGGCAAAATTACTGGGAGGAGATGGGTTTCAATGATATGACTCCTGACAACATGAATGACCTAACTGATGTCCAGTCACAACCACTGATGGATGAACACCTGATCGAGATGACAAAGTCAGCAAATGAGGAAAAGGATGAGGAACAAAACAAACTACAGGTTGAAGAGGAGGAGGAAGTTGGCCTTTGGCCTTATACTGGGTCCACCAGGTGCTTCATTTGTTGCACTTCATAAATACAATCGAGTGGCATGTCAATTTATAAAACCTCAGAAGAAAAAGCAGCACCAACAACTAGGTTAATCACTCCGATGAAGAGATCAGTTACACCTATCAGAAACTGAAGTTATGGCCCAGGGGGAAGTGGTGTCTGCTTGGCTGTGCAGTACCTTCATTGCCATCACTGCTGCACAGCTACATGACTCACGATCTTCATCATTCAAGTTGTGTGTACTTCAGTGGTGAGTAGCCAGATAGAATTTTCTAAGTTGTTAAAACTCGAGAGTGTAAAAAGCGCAGGAAGTGTTTATAAGAGTGTGGGAAAGGTTAGTAAAAGAGTGGGAAAAGCTTATAAAGTTTACAGAACAGTGGGGCTCATAAAGTCTTAAAACCTATTTAACACTGCTACTTCTCAGATTTTCATTTAAGGGGGGGGGTCCCCTCTGGAATGTAATTCCCACAGTAGGTGAGCGATCACTGTACTTCTAGACCACATGGTTGAATGCTCCTGACAAACACCAGACTCTCAAGGATTTTGCTTCAAAGAGTTTCCCAAATTTCCATCTTCAATTTTGACAGTCCCAAATTAGATATCCAATGATTTAATTGAATGGAGATGGTCCAATGGACACATCAAATGTAACAAGCGCCAAAGCTCATTCTTTCTCCTTTTCTCTTTCTCTGTATCCTTCCTAGAGTTGCAGAGAATAGTATGCCACCTCTCACCCCCCCACCCCCCACTCCAAGTGTTCCATAAAGTTTAGGAATTATTCCCCAACACATTCCCAAGTCCATCAATAGGGCCTATCCACTCTATTCACAAAATAGACCCTAAATCTAGCATTTCTTTCCACCTCCATCCATTCCTGGCATTCAATAATTCATCTCTGTTCTCATTTCACACCAACTGAGCAAACTGCTTACACTCCTCTCCCCCTACAACTCACATAAAAGAGGTCACTACCCTGCTTAGCATTCTGTATGGAGGGCTTGCTCTTCCAACAACAGAGTCCAAAACCCTTACCCTGTTCCAGCAAGCCCCGAGACCAAAGCTCCACTCTCTCACCCTGCTCACTTCCTGAAAGGGTTTTATAAAGCTCCACTCTCTCACCCTGCTCACTTCCTGAAAGGGTAACCTCATCCTTCTGGCCTTCAGGCAGGCTGTGCTGGAGCAAGGCAAGGGAAGAAAGTCCTATCTCTGGGTCTGCCTTATTAACTTGTGCAGCCTAAGAACCTCATTCAACAAAGGCTTTTCTATTTCTTTAATTTTTAAAATTTTATTGTAAAGGTGATGTACAGAGGGGTTGTGGTTGCGTAAGTCAGGTAATGAGTACATTTCCTTTTGAACAGTGTCACCCCCAAGAGATTATTTCTGTCTCAAACATCTACTGTACTGTACTCCATCCCAGTGCCAGCTCTAAAAAGTTGATTCCTTCAGTTCAGGTCTCAGTTTAACCGTAACATTATTTTGCAAGCCTTCTTTGATTATCAATCAGCTGCATTTTTTTTCTCAGGAGCTTCATCAACATACTGCTTCTCTTCCTCTCAGCATACATTAAGACATACAAGAAAACCAACCAGTGTGTTTTGTTCATTACTGTTAAGAGGAACTCTGCAATTTACTAAGTGTGTGGCAAAGATAGGTAATTAAGCACAATTTCAACTCATTATGAATTGGAAGTCTGAGGAAGTCTTCTCATCCTCATCTTTTTTAGTCAGCTGTGGAACTTGAACTCAGTGCCTGGGCACTGTCCCTGTGCCTCTTTGTGCTCTATCAATAGAGCCACAGCTCCAGGTTTCTGAGTGGTTATCCAGCCGGGGCAGAAAAGCCCTGGTTGGCTTCAAACTGCAATCCTCAGATATCAGCCTCCCTGAGTAGCTAGGATTACAGGCATGAGTAATCAGCATCCAGTTTACAGCTTCATTTTTAAAGACTGGTTTTGATACAGGTGCTGGTGGCTCATGTCTATAATCCTAGCTACTCAAAAGAGGCTAAGATCTGAGGACTGTGGTTCGAAGCTAGTCCAGGCAGGAAAAGTCTGTAAGCCTGATTTCCAATTAACCAGAAAAAAGCCAAAATCGGAGGTATGGCTCAAGTCATAGAGTGCCAGTCTTGGGAGAAAAACATGCTGCTAACTCCAAGTTACTCTAAAGTTAATGAAGAAAAAAAAAAAAGTTATTGAAAGAAATAGAAAAATATGTCTTTTAAAAACAAAGTAATGGCTGGGATATAGCTCAGTGGCAAAGTGCTTGCCTAGCAAGTGCAACATCCTTGGTTCGATCCCCAGTACCAAAAAATAAAGACAAAAAGAAAAAATACAGTTAAAAGCAAAGCAACCATACAAACAAGAACTCATTGTACATACGACAAAATTAAGAAAAAGGAAAAAGTAGGTCCAAGGGGGGTGACAATGATGAAGGAGGGGACAGTGATAAAGGTAAGTTTTATTTATAAGCTGCTTTGTTGAATGGCAACTCCTTTGTACAACTATGTGAAGAAACTTTAATTTTTTAAAGCATAGAAACTATGTAACTTCATCCAAATCAGAGCACTTCTGAAGCTATAAGGAAGGCATGTTTACAGACGGTTCCAAAAGACAAAATGTAAAGTAAAAGAAAACTAGGTTGATGAATTACATGTTTTTAGCTGAAAGGAATTACTGACATCTACTTTTTTGCCATCTCCTTTTACGTCTAGAGGAAAATGACGTGAAATTTATAAGGTAAAAAATGGTAAAATTAATGGGCTACTAGAGATTAGGTAATATGCCCCATGGCTTTCTCATTGCCAGAAAATGAAGTTCATTTCATTAAAGTTGTGATTATTTGTGTTCTATTCCCGTGAGCTGTGCATTGCTCATGACTAGCAGAAAAGCAAGACTCAAGGAGTCAAGATGTTTCTAGAACTGGTTAAAAGAAGAATGGCTTTGCCTTTAAAAGTTTTAAACTTATTACCTAGCTTTTTTTTTTTTTTTTTTTTAAAGGACCATGTAACCCAGAGACTGGTCCCAATCTGTGATCCTCCTACTTCAGACTCTTTTTAGAGTGCTGGAATTACAGGTGTGTGACAAGCATGCCTGGCTCTGGTCATGCATGTCTCAATTTCAAATCAATAATGGCAGGGTCCTCTATAGTAGTTGAAAAGAAAGCTTAAAACTACATAAATGGCACATATCAAGCACTCACTGCAAGCCCCATGAAAATCATCAGACACAGCAGGTCACAGACCAAGACCTGGACTGTTTTCCAGAAAATTCAGGGCATATCAGTGCTGATGTATAGACATCAAAAGAGGCACAGTATAGCCCCTTCCCCCACAATAGCAGGAGACTCCAGCAGGAGCAGCTGCCGCCATTTCTAAATGTACATACACCGTGGGCAGAGAAGACTAAAAGGTAATAAAAGATCATCTTACCAGCCCAGAGCTCGAGCCCATGACTGACCAAAAAGAGATCATCTTACCTTTTTAAAGATTTTTCCATTTGGTTGTACTTCATCTTCTTCATTTAAAAGTTCACGTGTTCCCAAAAGTCTTTTGTCTTTAAATTTGTTTTTTGCATAAATAAAAATTTTATCTAGTGTATCACATCCAGGGTACAATATTGAAGCCAAATGATTTACACTATGAACAGATCTGTATGCTGAGTCAGGCTTCGTATTCACAGGCTTTGCTTTAATTTGGTCTGATTTCTCTTGTCTTGAGTCAAATAAGAAATAAAACGGAATGTATGTTAGAAGTGTGTAAAATGATATTATTAAGTGTATGAAAAATAAAAGAATGGGGTTGATGGTCTGTTTTAACTTCATGGTAGATGGTGTTGAAGATGCGTGGTTATTCATCAGTATTCAAAGAATAGAACAGACTGCAGCAAGAATCTAGAAAAAAAGAGATAGACATTAATTAAAAATCACTTTAAGAAAATTTCTTCATTTTAGACACATTAATTTTTGTGGATTTTTTTGTTGTTTCTCTTTCAATCAGATGAATTAGTACACTAGACCCCTGCAATGTCCTATTATTTTTAGGAGACACAGTTGTACCATGTCACCATTTAAAACAGAATTCCACAGAGAAGATGCCACCACATACTATCAACAGGTGGCCTTTCCATGTTACCTTAAATATCCACAGAGCACTTCTGGAAGAAGCAAGCCAGAGAGAGAAGAAAATAAGTAAGAGACCACACTTCCTTGACTTCAGTATTCTGCTCTAAGCCTTCTACATGAAGGCTCTGGCGGCAGCAGCCACTCCTCAGTTAAAGCTGCATTCTTTGGGGTCTGCGAATGTGGCTTAGTGATAGAGTGCTTGCCTGGCATGCATGAAGCCCTAGGTTCAATTCCTCAGTACCATGTAAACAGAAAAAGCCGGAAGTAGCACTGTGGCTTAAATGGTAGAGCACTAGAAAGCTGCGGTTCTTTCCTAATGAGTGCCATTTTCCCTCTGGACAGTATCAAGTAACTGTAGTTGACAAACATAGAACTTACTTTTCAATTTGTCTATTTAGACAAGTACAACTGGGAGGCAAAAGGCAGTAAACTACAGTTTACTGTAGTATGTATTTGGCATTCATCGGATTTACTGAAGCTTTACCATGTTGGATACAGCTCTAAGTGCTGGAATAAAGCAGCTTAAATCTCTGCTTTTGTGGAAGGCACACCTTCCCTCTAGGCCTGGTGGTGAGGTGAGGAAGGTTATGGGGTGAAAGAGGCAAAGTTCAATATATTATATGGGTAGTTGGGGAGGGCCTCTCTAAAAAGTTAATACATACCAAAAGAGACTTAAGGGAAAACATGTGCTCCCAGCCTACTTGGAAGAAGAATGTTTCAGGCAGAGGAGGTAACCACTGAGTGGCCATCAGAGTAGTAACAGCATTGTTAAAGAAACAGACTAAAGCAGGCTGCGTCCTGCCCAGCTCCAAATCCACAACTACGCTTCTGTCCCCAGATGGGGCAGGCAGTTGGCATTTTTCATCTCCTACCCTTCAGCTCCATGTTGTAAGAGATTGCAGAAATCCCTTCTTTCCAGTTTCCATTTATAAGGCAAGAACTCTACCCCCATGGCAGCCGGTCAAACTCATGGACACAGACTCCCTTTGCTTCAGTCACGTTTTTCATAGTTTTGTGGTATCAGTACTGGGGCTTGAACTGTGGGCCTCACACTGTAGCATGACTTTTTTGTTCACAGTTGGCAATTTACTACTTGTGTCACCCGTCTGGTTCCAATGTTTTGCTGATAAGATTCTGGCGGAATTTGTTTGCTGAGGCTGACTTCAAACTTTAAAGCCTCAGATCTCTTGACTACTGAGCATCTAGGGTTACAGACATGAGCCACCAGTGCCTGGCTTCCCCAGCTCACTTTTCAGGTAGAGGCTCTCTCTATTCAGGTAGAAAAGCCCCCATGAAGACCAGCAGCCATTCCATGGCTTAGCACAGCCCTTGTAAAGCAGAGACCTAAATGCAAGGAAAACAGAGGGTCTTCCACAGCTAGAGAAGCAGGCCAATAAAATAAGAATAGGGAACTCCTTAGCAATTCCTGAGACTGAGCTTATTTGGAACACAGAATGGAGAACTTCATGCCTCTCAAAACACTTTCAGAAACTACAAAGAGTGTATTGGTGAGCAATTAAAATGAGGCTAGAGCCATATTACCAAATTAAAGAAGCAGAGTTTAACAGCAATAAGGAAAGAGGTGACTAAGAACCCTTGTAGATTCAGAACCAACCTATAAAGCTGGCCTCTGGGGCACAACCTCCACTAAAAAGCAAATATTTTAGTTAAATCACACTGTGGAGCAATTCATGGTCCGGAGCTATGTCCAAAACAATAAAGCAATCATCTAGAAAGTAAGTAAGTGAAATGTAACTCAATAAAGCCCGCTCTGCTAAACACCAGTCTCTCCTTTTTTTTTTTTTTTTTAGGTCTGGTTGTGGAGCCTGAACTCTGGGCCTGGGCACTGTCCCTCAGCTCTTCAGCTCTACCACTTGAGCCACAGCGCCACTTCCGGCTTTTTTCTTTTTGCTTATGTGGTGCTGAGGAATCGAACCCAGGGCCTCGTGCATGCAAGGCAAGCGCTCTACCACTGAGCCACCTTCCCAGCTCCTAAACACCAGTCTCTCCTTAAGGAGGGCAGTTCAGAGCACCAGTGTGTGTGCCAAGGAAATAAAGCTCAATGAAAGACCCCAGCCAAGTCACTCAACAAAGAAGCAAGCAGGTAGCAAAGGAAGACATTGCTACATGGTCTAGCATGTACAGATCATAACTCAAAATTATGAGGCATGCGAAGAAATAGCAGCATGACAGAAACACAAAGGAAAAAAAAAAAGTGGGCAACAGAACCTGTCCCTGACATGGCTCAGTTGTTAAGACTTAATAGACGTCAAAGCAGCTATCATAAATAGGAAAACGAAGAGGCCATGCTATAACATATTAGAAGTCCAGTTCTCTTACCAAGATAAGGAACATCTTCAAATTTGTTCAGTTGAAACACTTCTAAAATCCCCAGAATTTCTAGGTGAGGGGCAAAGGCTTGCTGTGCTTATCTTTTTTATCAAACCATACATTTTATTAATGAAGTGATTTGGGGTAAATAGGGGCTGCTTGTCAAAGGAACTGGTATATGATTAGAAAACTGGAATTTCCAGTCCTATCATCTGATTAATGTGGCAGGGAGGGCAGATGTAGATTGAGCTAATAATCACCAATGGCCATTGATAAACCCTAAGCAAGGTGCCAAAGCATGATTGCACCACAAATCCTCAGGGACATCAGCTCCCTGTGGGTCTGCTCAAGACCCTTCTAGATCTCAGTATGTGTACCTCTTGTATCTGAATTCTTAGTAGTATCCTTTACAATGAGCTAGCAACAGCAAATCAAGTGTTACCCTGGATTCACCATAAAACAATGTCAAACCTGGAGAGTTATAGAAAATTTCCCATAGGCAGCCATGCCACACAGCAGTATGGTACTACTTGGCATCAGCAAGGTCTAAGCCCTGCCCCTGTGGGATCTGCACTAACTTCATAGCTGCTGTCAGAGCTAAACTAAACTGTAACCAGCTGGTGTCCAGAAACACATACAGTGTCCAAAGTGCTGGGCCAGAGGTGCACTTTTTCCCTTTAAAGAGGCAAAAACAAAGAAATCAGAAATATTAAAAATAAAGACAGTTTCATTCAGGACAATACAGACTTATACATTCTAGGTTAAACAGATCCAGTACACACCGAAAGAAAGTGGACTGGGCCTTTATAACAGGAGCAGAGTAGATACAGTCAGTTTTAGCATTAGATAAGTAGGATTGAAATATGTCTGCAAATGGAAACAGGCACATCAAGATGGCAGAATTTTTTAATTATTCTGGATTGGCCAGATTAGGAGGCAAAAATGTATCCCTCCTTAAGTCTCAAAACCTTACAAGTCATTGTTAAGATTCAGGAAAATTGTTCTGTCTGAAAAATGCAGGTTCCACATTGATGTCAACAGCAGTTACCTCCTTTGAGGCTCAGAAAGGATTTGACTCTCCTTTGGCTGCTCTGCAGCCTTTCTCCTTAAGACTAAAAATACGTTCCTTTCAGTAACAGGATGCTACAAGTGTAGCACTCAGTAGCAGAGCACTTGCCTAGTATGTGCAAGGCCCTGGATTCTGCTTACTAGAGAAGGGGATTTTAAATACATATGCACACCACACACCAGTCTCAGCTTTGCCACCAGCTGCTATGAAATCTTGACCAGGCCATAAAATTCTCACCAATGATATTGATAAACTTCAACCGCTGCCTATTAACTTTATCACATTGTGCTGTTCCCTTAACTGTCCTATCTAAGTTTACCTTTAGCTTATATAATGCTAAAATTCTTCAGGTCACTTTATCCTTAAATTCTTGCTCCAAAATTTCAAATACTCCAAATCACTTCAGAAGCCACAATAAAGACAAAATAGAATTGTGAAATCATGTATGACCCTAAGAACTATAGTTACCACAAAACCCTTCTACAGGCTAACAAAAAAGTCCAGTGATGTTTCCTAACCTTCAATTTGTAATTTCTTTTCAAGTATCCAACTGGAATACAGTAATACAAACACAAATTCAAAATGATCATCACATGTTGAAATGGCAATCAACGTAATCAATGGTAAACTTTGTAAAATAAAGAAACTAGAGTTCTATTCCCTTGTACAGATACTTAATAGGAAAGTCCTTACTGAGGAAAGGAAAGTAGAAGCCAGGTGTTGGTGACTTATGCCTGTAACCTTAGCTACTAGGGAAGCTTAAATTGGAAAAATTGAGGTTCACTGCCAGCCAAGGCAGAAAACCTCACAAACCCCTTCTGAATATAGATGCCTGATTGCTATGCATATACCTGTAGTCCTAGTTATGAAGCTATGGCACATACATGTAGTCCTAGCTATGAAGGGAAGAATATGTAGATCATGGACAAGGCAAGCACCTGACCCTTTTTCAAAGATGACCAGCACAAGGAAGTGTTTGAAAGTATGCCACAGAAATAAGAGTACCTGCCTGGTAAATACAAGTGGGGGAGGGGGTAAGAGAACACTGCTTAAACAATAAATACATTGTTCAGTAAGTTTGTATGGAATTAATGAAATTACTTTCTCAGTTTGGTCTCAATTGCTTTTAGTCTAATACATTTTTAATGTTTCCTAATATCCAGGGTCCTGACTGATGTAATTGTAATCCCCTCTATAATAAAGTTAATGAATAATATTTTTAAAAATTCATAAGAGAGGTAGGCTTCAGTGGCTGCTGCCTGTATTCCTACCTTTCAAAAGTTTAAGATCTGAGGATTATGGTTCAAAGCCAGCCCACGCAGGAAAGCCCATGAGCCTCTTATCTCCAACTAACTTGAGATGTGGTTCAAGCATAAAGTGCTGGCTAGGTTAGAGCAAAACACTGAGGGACAGAGTTAAACCTTGAGTTCAAGCTCCAGGATTGGAACCTCTCCTCCCCCCCCCCCAAAAAAAAAGCCTTATAATTAAAAAACTATGTTTTACCAGACAACGGTGGGAGGTACTCGTGCCTTCTCAGTATGCTCCTTTAACATCCAAAAGCTGTCAAAAAAATACGCATAAAAATAAGTTATCATTCATAGTCTAATCAAAGTCCCAATATCAACTTTTCCTTTAAGATATTTTACTTCTAAAACTCAAGTTTTCTATAAAAAATTTTCTGTAAAATTTTCCTGAAAACACCACTACCCTATCAGTAAATGGCATGTAAGCATATAATCCTTATTTCTAAAAAAGTATAGTATACTCACTAGGCGCCAGTGACTCACACCAGTAATCCTAGTTACTCAGGTGGCTGAGATCTGAGGATTTTGGTTTGAAGACAGCTCAGGCAGGAAAATCCATGAAACTCATCTCCAATTAGCCAAAAAGCCTGAAGTGGAGCTATGGCTCAAGAGGTAGAGCTCTAGCCTTGAGCAAAAAAGCTCAGGAACAGCACAAGCTCCAGGAACCACCACCACATACATACATGCATGCATACATACATACACACACATACACACACATACACACGTTTATTTACTCATTATGGTAATAGTAAACAGTAAGATTATACACTGTAATATTACATCTATACATGACTTCCTCAATCACTTGTAAGGCAAGTAGGCAATTTAACCATTTATTAAAGTATTAAAAATATTTTAATGTCAATCCAAATTCACACATAGTAAATAAGAGCTTACTAGCTAGTATTCTAGTAAACTAGTATTCAGAAAAAAATTTTACATGTTACTGATTCATTAATTTCTTCATTCCTTGAAAACCAGCCAAATATACAAGGGAAAGAAAAAGGAATTAAAGCCATGTATGTTGATAAAACTAATTCATTTTCAGGTATAAAAAAAGTAAAACAATGAAACACTGAATTTATTTTAGGAAGGGGGAGGTAAAGAGAAGGATGGATAAGACTGACTAGAACACATTTGCACATGAAAAGTCACAATGACTCCCTGTGCCACGCCCCACCATGTAGAATTTATATATGCTAATGAAAAAAGCAAAACAGAGAAGTTCAAAATCCCTGCCCTAATTCTTACTAGCTATGATTCTGGACTAGTTCATCTATTCATCCACAACAGAAAACCTCTTATAAATTCCCTTGCTAATTTACATATAGTTAGTGTTTTGTTCTGTTCCTGGAGCTTGAACTCAAGACCTGAGCACTGTCCCTGAGTTTTTGCTCAAGGATAGCACTCTTATCACTTGAGCCATAGTTCTACTTCTGGTTTTTTTGGTGCTTAATTGAAGATAAGAGTCTCACAGACTTTCCTGCCTGGACAAATGGCTTTGAACCATGAACCTCAGTTCCAGCCTCCTAAAACAGTTAAGATGACAAGCCAATAGCCACCACCAGCACCCACTTTCCCTTACTAATTTCTATGACAGCTTCCACATATATATCACCATATGGAATCAATTCATATCCATAGTTAACAGAATTTCTAAAAAAAAAATGTTGGCTCTATTTTAACCAAAAATTCACAGGGAAAAAAAAATCCACATGTCCAATAAGTGAAGAAAATAGCCTCATTAGGTATCAAGGAAATGCAAAAGGCAGCATTATTTCAACCATCAGATTTTTTAAAAAATAAAAACTGCAAATGTTGGAACCAGACAGTTCTTGGTACTTCTGGCTAAGTACAGCCAGCTTAGGGGCAATTTGGCAGCAGTTGGCAAAAGCTAAAAATGTTAATGCCTGTAACCTAGAAAATCCCTAAAGTTTGCCAAAAGTGTACTTACTTTGGCCTACTTTGTTTTGTTAATTAAATGGTTTAAGGTGACAGGTTCTAAGAGTATTCAAGTATATTCAAATAAGAACAAGTGTTGAGTCTCTTCGATAAATATTTGCTTTGGAAGTAGCGCTGTGGCTCAAGCGGTAGAGCGCTTGCCTTGAGCTGAAAAGCACAGGGACAACGCCCAAGCCCAGAGTTCAAGCCCCACAACCAACCAAAATAAATAAATAAATATTTGCTAAATTACTCCACCCCAGACCTGATGCTTCTTCATTCTAACAGAGACCACAGTACACTAGAAAAGATCCTTGTCCACTATTAAACCTGACAACTTGTTAAATGAAATGTAATGCTCTATGGCTGAAACGGCATCCAGGTGTCTGGAATGACCTCCAATTTAGCCCTCCAATTTTCGTGTCTGAGAATGATAAAATCCCTATTTCATAGAGATTAACCTAGTGGCAATGTTAACTGATTAGTGTAAGAAAAAAACTACAAAACAGGGAACCCATTTCAGAATTAAAAACCTACATAGAGAGCCAAGCACCAGTGGCTCACACCTGTAATTGCTACTCAGAAAGCAGAGATCTGAGGATCTCAGTTTAGAGCCAGCCAGGGCAGAGAAGTCCCCCGTGACACTCATCTCCAATAACAAATAAATAAATATAAATAAATAAATAAATCTACAAAGAAGATAACACTCTAGATCACCAGAAATTTGAGAAAACCATCTTTATAAAAGAAAGAGACGGGCTGGGAAGGTAGCTCAGTGGTAGAGTGCTTGCCTTGCATGTATGAGGCCCTGGCTTCAATTCCTTAGCACCACATAGGCAGAAAAAGCCGGAAGTGGTGCTGTGGCTCAAGTGGTAGAGTGCTAGCCTTGAGCTGAAGAGCTGAGGGACAGCACCCAGGCCCAGCTCAGGCCCCACGACCAGCAAAAAAAAAAAAAAAAAAGACAGGGCTTGGGTAGAGTGCTTACCTAGCATGTTCAAGGACCTAGATCAATCCCCAGAAATGCAAAGAAAAACTAAAAATCAAAACAAAAAGAACAGAGGAAGCAATATTTCAATGGAAATAGGTAACCAGGAAATGGCCGGCATAAGTATATATATGTAATTAATATTCTCTGTGAGAGAAGTGCTATTAATCATGAACCAAGATTAAGATGCTCTACAGAAGAAAAAAGGAAGAAAAAGTTCTTGGGAATGACTAATAGCAACTGAAATTAAAAACTAATAGAAGTATCAGAAAAGGAAGCTGCGGGATTGGTGACTCAACTACTGGAGAGCCTGCCTACCAAGTTCAAGACCCTGAATAAAAGGAACTTTACTACCAATATAGTAGCGAATGTGTGGAGTCTCAGCTGCTCTGGAGGCTGAAGCAGGACAATAGGGGGAATCAAAGTTTTTTGAAAGAAAAAGCAAAAAAAGATGTAGAGAGTAGTCAAAGTTCCTTGACTTCCTCCCAAGTTCCACTAAGTTCCACAAAGGCATTAAAAAAAAAGAAAGAAAGAAAGTGAACAGGAAACAAATTACTGAAACATTCTGCAGTAAAATATCCCAAAGCTGACAAAACAGTAGTATTCAGATTTAAGAGCTAAGCAGATGAATCGGGAAAAAAATAACTGGCCTCTCAACACCATCTGCTATATTCTTTGAGCAGGACTAAGAATATCCTAGAAGCCCCCCCTCCACAATTATATATATAGCAAGTGATCTACAAATACAGTGATTCTACAACTGATCAACAAGTAAGGATGATTCTCAGGGTTGAAAGAGGTGGTACCAAAGGGTGGGATTTGAGGCGTTCCAGACACATCAAAATAAGACAGTCACTATTCCTATAAAGGACCAAGAACCATATTAGCATCAGATTATGTCAGCAACACTAAAAATTAGGCGTCAGGCATAATGCTTTGAATCTCAAACTATAACCTTTGAGATATAGCTTTAATAGAACACCATTTGCCTAACACATGAGACACCCTGAGTTCAATCCCTAACACCATAAAAGAAAAACTGAAATTAATTTTAACCTAGAATTCCCAATTAAATCAACTTCAAGTAGAATAAATTTTCAGATATGCAAAGATTCAATTCCACACACACACACACACACACACACACACACACACACACACACACCTTCCTAAGAAATTACTTTTAAAAGTCCCCTAATCATTTGAATGTATTCCTTTAATAAAATTTTTCAAAGACAATTTAAGCTACAATTGGTATGAGGTTTTGTCCTGTATTTTGCAAGAACAAGCATAATGCTGATTCTAAAACCTGACATACACACAAAATAATCTCTCCAGTGAATATTGGGGAGAATATCAGCACACCTAACTCAGATCATATTCAAGCAAAGATTGTTTCCAAGTATACAGTTGCTTGGCCACTGGCGGTCATTTCAGGACATTCCATCATTGTCACTCTTTAACAGGGTGAGAGGGAGGAGAAAGATTCAATCATGTCAGTACTGTATGGCGTAGGGTTTAAGTATTTTAAGAAAAATATCAATTATTGACATTAGAAGAAACTTCTTAGCGGGGCACTGGTGGTTCCCACTTGTAATCCTCCTAGCTGCTCTAGAGGCTGAGATCTAAGGATTGAGGTTGGAAGCCAGCTCAGTCAGAAAAGCCCATAAGCCTCTTATCTCCAATTAACCAACAAAAAACCCCACAAGAGGTAGAGCTCCAACTTTGAACGAAAAAGGCCTGAGTTCAAGCCCCAGTACTGGCACCAAAATTAAAAAAAAAAAAAAAAAAAAACTTCTCACTCAGAAACAAAAGAGTGGTAGAGTGCCTGCCTAGAAATCGTAAGGCTGAGTTCAAACCCCAGTCTATTTGCAACTGAACTTTTTCTTGACAGTACTACACTCGAACCAATGCAATGACAAGAAAAATAAATGAGTATAAAAACTGGGAAAGGAAACAAAAAGATCACAAGGTGCAGATAGGTTGCTAAGGAAATTCAAAACCATCATCTGAAATTAACCCACTAGAGAAAGAATTCGTTAATGGATCTAGACACCAGGCAAACAATAAAATCCCGTATTTTTCCTATATAGTATTAATAGCTACCAAGAAGAAAAAGATGTGAGTCACAGTAACAACTTTAAAACACTTCATAGAGTACAACACCCACAATAGGTTCTGTGGTAGAATACTTGCCTAGCATGCACAAGGGACTATACATAAATGGGGTATGAGACTAAAACACCTTATTATTCAGAAAGACAGACTTGATCCTGAGTGGAAAGCATACTTCTTATAAAATTAGCCTCAAACCAAATGTAATCCCAATCAAAATCCTCAATTTTTCTTACTTGGTTTTTGTATAGTTACTTAATAAATTAATACTATAAGAAAACTTTCTAAAATTAGCTAAAAATTTTTGAAAGAAAAAAAAACTATTTCTCCTATCAGATACCAAAATGTACACTGATAATCCTGGTATAGAATGTTAAAGCCAGAAATAATCGTGAGACTTCTATAATAAAACTAGTGGTATTTTGTATCTGTGACTAGGAAATTATTCAGAAGGTCACACAGTGTCAAAAACCAAGAACTGAGCTAATGTACATCAGGCCAGTTTGATTTTTTTTAAACAAGACACTAAACAGAACCTGAAGCAAAAAGGTATTAAAATAGTTCACAACACTACAGAATTCTAAAATATTATTCAGCTAAGTTTCCCACTGATCAGGCCTTATTAAGTGAGCAATACTAGAGCTAAATAAACTATACTTTTGTATAATGCCTTAACTATGTGTTGATGTTTTAATGCTACTAAAGATGACGTTAGTAAACTCTAACACTCCTGGAAGTGAATGGCGCTGTAGCTCAAGCAGTAGAGCGCTCGCCTTGAACTGAAGAGCTGAGGGACAGCATGCCCAAGCCCAGAATTCAAGCCCCATGACAGACAAAAAAAAAAAAAAGAGCAGTAAATTCTAACAGTCCTAATCATACAATTCAAACCACAAGCAGACAAAAGTTAACTATTTCCATTTTTTCCTACTCTCAGTAGATGGCCTCTAAGAGAGCCTCATCTTTACTTCTACCTTATACCACATGCTGTGGCCCATTTACCTTTGTGTCCAGTTTCATCTTAGACAACCCCTACCATCTCTTGCCCCTCTGGCCTTAAGACTTTTCCCAATGCCAAGTCACTTCCTCACCTCAAAATGCTTGCAGCCTTTGCCCACTCACCCCTGCCTTCATACATTGCTCCACTTTACTAGATAATTCAACATTATTTCCTCAGAAGTCTCTCAAGATGGCTGATAATACCACCTAAATTTTGCCTTCACAGTACTAACTGCATGTACATTTAAACAGTTGCTTAGGGAACTGCGTAATGGAAGGATAGTATCTGTCTTATTCATGGTTCTATCCCTGCTGTCCACCAGCACAGCACATACCTGCAGGCAAGCAGGGACAGATAGAGAACCCATGAGTTACAGGTGCTAGGCCTGATCATTAGCAACCCTAGTACTGGATGAAAAGGACCCCAAGTTCACCAGCCTGGGCTAGCTCAAGGCCAGCAAGTTCAAGGTCAATCTGAATCACACAGGGAGATCACCTTAAACAATCTGCCGGGGATGTAGCTCAGTGTGACAAGGTTACCTTAGGCAGACAAGCAGACTTAAATGACTTTTCCTACAAGATGTTCTTTATCTCACAAACTCAAGCAATGGTAAACTTTGAGGCTCTCCCTACTGAATATTTGCCCTACTTCAGTTTTTCATAGAATTTTTATCCTGACAGTAAACACTATGCTCACCAAGAACAAGTAGGGAAAAGGCTACAAGAACAGCAGCTTACCTTGGAAAATGACCCACCCTGGACAAGTGAAAGCAGAGGTGCAAACAAGTAATGTTCCACATCTGTGATTTCCAAGAACTAAGGCTCCCATCCTTGGATAAGGAAGGCAATCCTTATCTTTAAGATAAGGAAGACACAAATTTGTGAAGACACAAATCAGAATGGCTTGGTAGTACTCAGTGACACGTCACCAACTGAATCTGCCCTCCCACCCATCCGGAACTCCACCTCCCTTCTGACCTCACTGTTCTCAGTATTCTGGTCCCAGAGACCAATGATTTAGAAGTAGATTCTAGCAGCCATGTCCTTGTTGGAGAGATCAGATCGGTAACTACCTCTCCCTGTGGAGTCACAGCACTCTTTACTCATACTCCCAAAGCTGCCAGCTGGACGGTTACCTAACCAGGATCCATGCTACAAATCTGTGGGACCCAGCCTTAGTTAAGAAGGTCTCCCCAGGCAATGCCCAGTGAGCCCCAAGTGATGATTACTACTCCATGCATCTTGGCTGAGCTCTCCTGACCACAATCTATACAGCTCTAAATCCAGAACTTTCCCACTCTCTCATGCCCCAATCTAGTCCTCTATCTCGGCACTAGCTGTCACATTCCATGTCTTGAAAAATGTTAATGTGTAGTTTTAGAAACAATCCTGCTGTCCACATCAATAATCAGTCTTCTTCCACAATCCCTCAACCTTTCACCTTTACAGACAAGACAGAAAGCTAAGTCTTCCCATACAAGAGTCAAAACTAAAAAGCATTCCTTAAAATCCTTTTCCCTTCTCTCGGTTCTACAGAACCGATCTATTGCGAAGTGGTGAGTCTACCTCCCATCTTCCCTTTCCACTGCCCGTGCTCACTGCAGCTCCTGGCCCTGGGCAGAATTCAACTCAACTCTCTCCTTCAGTACACCCTGCTTCACACTGCCACTCCTGTACAACACAAACTTTACTCCTCCCGTCGCTGTCTGAAGGGAAAAAGGAGAAAGAAAAAACAACAATCACAAGCTTCTCCAAGTATTTAAGTTGACTTCAAGTCAGGTCCCACTTCTCTTTCCCCTCCTGATTCTCTATTTCACACTCCCTACAGTCAAATTCATTTGTCTCTCTCCCTTGTCTTCTCCAAATTTTAGAAACTCTTGTTGGTTCTTGCTAGAATGTCTTTCCTTCCATACATACCCAATTCTTTAAAACAGAAAAAGCCAGAAGTGGCCCTGTGGCTCAAGTAGCAGAGTGCTAGCCTTGTGCAGAGGAAGCTCAGGGACAGAGCCCAGGCCCTGAGTTCAAGCCCCAGGACTGCAAAAATAAAAATACAAAATAAAATGCTATAATAATAACGAATTCTAAGAAGGAACGTTAAAGGATAATATATCCTGAAATTTAAGCACAAAAAAAAATTACAGTTAAATTCTCTCAAGTTACTTTGGTTTCCTTTTATTTCCCTACTGTAAAAACATGAAAGATTTTATTTGGGGGCAAAAACTTTGCAATTAAAAAAGACACCAAAGCCGGGCGCTGGTGGCTCACGCCTGTAATCCTAGCTACTCAGGAGGCTGAGATCTGAGGATCGCAGTTCAAAGCCAGCCTGGGCAGGAAAAGACCGTGAGACTCCTATCTCCAATAAACCACCAGAAAACCGGAAGTGGCGCTGTAGCTCAAATGGTAGAGTGCTCGCCTTGAGCTGAAGAGCTAAGGGACAGCGCCCAGGCCCGGAGTTCAAGCCCCACGACCGACAAAAAATAAAAATAAAAAAGACACCAAGGCCTCTTGGTGCTTACACAGGCTGTGTTCTTACCCTGTATAAAAAGTCAGAGTAAACCTACCCCATATACATGTCAGTCCAGGCAATGTGCCTGGTCTGTATTATAAATGGGGAGACATGGGAGGGGATGGGGGAAGGGGAGACAACCACCAACATTGCCCGGTATTATCCCACAGCTCTTTAATCAGGTCTCCATAAGTCAAGTGACCTTTCGAGCCAAAGGGTCACCCTAGAGGTGCAGTCCCTGGTTACAAGCATGGACTCTGGAATGAAATTTACGTCAGGCAAGTCACCTATACTCTTGTTATCTCTTAGAGGATTAAGAAGAAAATCAGGACAGCACCTGGCCACAGGATGCTGTAAAGTGAGAAGCAGCTGCCTTTATTCCAAAGACACTTAGTTTAAAAAAAGATTACTCAATAGGAAATGTACTCATTACCCTACTCATGTAGCTGTAACCCCTCTAATACAGTATTTTTACAATAAAAAAATATATATGAAAAAAGTAAAAAAAAAAAAAAAGCTAGGCTTTGCATCCAAAAAAAAAAAAAAAAAAAAACACAAAAGCAATTTCTTTCTTTCTGAACCAAATAGGGGGAAAAGGTTAACCAGGACAGGAAAAAGGGCAGCTTTTCACTGGAGTTATTATTGTAGAGATAGTAAGAAAAGGGGCTGGGAATGTGGCTCAGTGGTAGAGTACCTGCCTAGCATGCATGAAGCCCTGGTTTTGATTCCTCAGTACCATATAAACAGAAAAGGCTGGAAGTGGCCCTGTAGCTCAAGTGGTAGAGGACTAGCTTGAGCAAAAGAACAAGGACAGGGGGCTGGGAAGGTGGCTCAGTGGTAGAGCGCTTGCCTTGCATGCCTGAGGCCCTGGGTTCGATTCCTCAGCACCACATAAGCAAAAAGAAAAAAGCCGGAAGTGGCGCTGTGGCTCAAGTGGTAGAGCGCTAGCCTTGAGCTGAAGAGCTGAGGGACAGTGCCCAGGCCCAGAGTTCAGGCTCCATAATAATAAAGAAAGAACAAGGACAGGGCACAAGCCCTGAGTTCATAGCTGCAGGACTGGCCAAAAAAAGGACAGTAAGGAGAAAATCATTTTTCAAACAATATTATTCAATAATGTAATTGTACCTCTACTATGTAGATATCTGTGCGTGCATATAGTCTCCCCCCCCCCACACACACACCTTCTGGTCCAAATTAAGGTAGAACATTCTATTTTCTGGTTCCCGTTCACCGGGTAGAACTCATATTCATCTTGGAAAACCTGGCTCTCCTCCACTGCAGACTCTCCTTTCCTGCTCTGTGCCTGCTCAGCACTGTTTCTATATTTTCTCACACCTCTCATGGCTGCACTGATTATACTACATAGTAACATGTCTGTTCATATGCCTTCTTCTGTTATCATCCTATAAAGTTTGTTCATATACTCACTTGCTTTTATGACTTCTTTGAAAGCTGCAACTTATCTCTCCATCAGTTCCAGAGTCCTAGAACCTTGCAAAGCAGGCGCTACATAAACACATGAAGCCAGCTGAGGAAGCTCATGACTAATCCAACCTACTGGAGAGACAGAGGTTGGGAGCTGTTAGCTGGACTCAGCAAAGTCTTCTAGCTGGGTGCAGGTAGCTCACGCCTGTATTTCTAACTACTCAGGAGGCTGAGATCAGAGAATCGCAGTTCTTTTTTTTTTTTTTTTGGGGGGGGGGGCGTCTGGTCTGGGCCTGGTCACTGTCCCTCAGCTCTTCAGCACAAGGCTAGTGCTCTACCACTTCAGCCACAGCGCCACTTCCGGCTTTTTTCTTTTTGCGTATGTGGTGCTGAGGAATCGAACCCAGGGCCTCATGCATGCAAGGCAAGCGCTCTACCACTGAGCCACCTTCCCAGCCCCAGAGAATCACAGTTCAAAGCCAGCTCAGGCAGGAACGCCCATGAGACTCTTACCTATAATTAACCACCAGAAAACTGGAAGTGGCACTGTGGCTCAAGTGGTAGAGCACTAGCCTTGAGTTGAAGAGCTGAGGGACAGTGCCCAGGCCCAGAGTTCAAAACCCATGACCAACAGACAAAAATAAATAGATAAAAGGGGCTGGGAAGGTGGCTCAGTGGTAGAGCGCTTGCCTTGCATGCCTGAGGCCCTGGGTTCGAGTCCCCAGCACAACATAAGCAAAAAGAAAAAAGCCGGAAGTGGTGCTGTGGCTCAAGTTGTAGAGCGCTAGCCTTGAGCTGAAGAGCTGAGGGACAGTGCCCAGGCCCAGAGTTCAGGCCCCAGGACCAGACCCAAAAATAAATAAATAAATAGATAGATAAAACAGAAAGTCTTCAGATTCCACCTCAACCCATTAAAAAGCTAGGCACAGTGTGCACACATATCATCCTAGTTACTTGAAAAGCATAAATCGGAGGACCACAGCCCAGACTACACCTGGCACAAACAAAAAATCCTATCCCCAAAGTAACTGAAGCAAAAGGGGCTAGGGGGAGGCCCAAGTAAGAGTGCTTACCTAGCAAGTACAGGCCCCAAATCCAAACCCCAGTACTATAAAAAATAAAAAGAATGATTGCATGTATCTTCTATGCAGTTATAACAAATACCTTTACAAACAAGTAGATAGCTGTATTTGGAAGTGACTTATCAAAAAAATTATTTAAGTGTTTCCAATTCTAAAGAATAACAGATGAATTAAGCCCATTCAATCATCCTTCAAAGTGGGAAACATTAGAAGTATATAAAATAAACACATTTGAATAACCAATGCTAAAACTAAAAAGAACTGAAGCACTTTAAGCGTCAAGAAGATGAAAGGACCCTGAAAATCTTTTCTTATGAAACTAAATATGTACATAGGGAAGTAATCAAAGCCTTAACATTCAGATCCCCTTTTTCAGAAAGAGATTTATCATCAAAAGTCAGAGAAAGTATATATTATAAAAATCAAAATGAAACCACATATTACACATCAGCCTCACACCAAGTTTCTGTGGTGTAGTTTTCATGAAAGACTGGGTCATGTCAGCTAAAATGGCTAATTTTTAGGAATTTAACACTCTTGACAGTAGAAGGCATGTGCTTAGGGCTCCAAGATAAAATACTGACTAGGGTTTTTTTGTTTTGTTTTGTTTTTTGTCGGTCATGGGGCTTGAACTCTGGGCTTGGGCACTGTCCCTGCACTCTTCAGCTCAAGGCGAGCACTCTACCACTTGAGCCACAGTGCCACTTCTAGTTTCTAGTGGTTTATTGGAGATAAGAGTCTCACAGACTTTCCTGCCCAGGCCAGCTTTGAACCATGATCCTCAGATCTCAGCCTCCTGAGTAGCTAGGATTACAGGTGGACCATTATGACCTGTCTTCTGTTGCTTTCCAACAGGGGTCACTCCTAGGTAAGGAATAGGCTCACTTACTTTGTGCTTTGGACCTCTCCCAACTCTCATGATCTTGGTGTAAGCAAGGAAAGCTTTCTAATCAATCTTCAACCTTCTCTCTAACAAGCCTTCCCCTATTTCAAGGTTCAAACATGCTGAAATCAAAACTCTTGGGAATGTTTCCTATGTACATGTGGTCTCCACTTTCCACACTGCCTGTTTACTCACCATCCCCACCCTACCATCAGAAGTATCTCTTCAGGTGACCAATGACTTCCACTGAGCTAAATCCAACGGGCTGGGTAGTCCAAATCTCCTCTCCTAGGAGCATTCCACTGCACTAAGGACATCTGCTACTGGTACCCCCTAACTTTTCTGGTCTCTTGTGATGGTTAATCTTTTTTGTCAACCTGATTGGATTAAAGGAACACACTCCCCCAGGTTAGTAAAGCATACCTGTGTTGTTTTAGAGACCATCAGATCAGGGGAACACTGACCTAATCAATGGATTAATCCCTGGCTGGATTCCTAATATGAAGACATAGGAAAGTGGTAAAAAGTAGGAGGTGGGCTTTTTGGAGAAGTAGGTGGCTGAGGGCATGTCCTTGGGGCTCCAAATCTTGCCCTGGCACCTTCCTGTATTCCCCTTCCTCTGCTTCCTGGCCACCATGATATGTGACTGCACTGCTTTACCACACCCCGCCACAATGGACTGACCTCTACACTCAGGGAGCCCACTCAAGCGGGCTTGTTTCTGACAACTATTTGGGTTACAGGAACACAAAGGGATTAATATGCCGCTCCCTCTCATCTCCTTTGCACACTCAGCCTGCTCTCCTCAATGCCATCGAGGACCTTCTTCAGGTCTTAAGCTGCCATTCCTCCACAGGCAACCAACCTCAAACACACCCAGTTTCAGCTATGCCCTCTACACTGATTCCACAATGGAGCCCAGGTATGGGCACTAAAGCAGCAAATTCAATAGATGGCAGTTCTAACTGAACATTTCACTACTCTGTGTGTGTGTGTGTGTGTGTGTGTGTGTGTGTGTGTGTGTGTGTGTGTGTGTGTGTGTGTGTGTGTGTGTGTGTGTGGTACATCTGTGCGTGCATGTGCTACAATTACAAGTGTGAGGGAGCCACTGGTGCCCAGCCAGTCATGCTCTCCTCCCATCCTCTCCCATCAAGCCCCAGCTCTGTAAATACCATATACATTGCATTGTCCTTCAGTTGTGTCTGAGATCTAATGACTCAACATCTCCTCCTGCCATCTCACACACTATCACCAAGCATAAGCAACTTTACATCTAAAATCTCCCCTTTCACAACATATCTGCCCATCATATCCATCTCTTTAAAAGAATCAAATAAGTGAACCAGAGAATTGTTTTGAAAAAGAAAAAAAAACACTTAAATTGGAGTACTAGTGGTTATTAAATTAGCATTCTACAAGCAGGGACTATGTCACATCTGTCTTTGTTTTTATCCCACGCGGCAGGGACACCTAAGGGCAGTGTTTTGCAGCTGCCATTCAGGAAATATAATGCAACAAATTATTTGTACTGTTTTCATTTATGCACAACTGAAATATTTTATGTACTTAACAGTTTATGTTTCCAAATTGATGTCACCAGTTTTTGGCCTGTAAACTAAGAATTTTAAGTTCAATTACTCTATACAGTGTAAAGTACAATGGAAATTTCTGGTAATTATGGTGTTTCCAGAGAAAATCAGATCAGAAAGACTCTGACCTTTGGCCTAGCAAATCTCACATAAAAGACTTACTTCCCAACTGTTTCTCAGAGGGAAATATAATGAGTATTATAAGAATAGTTAAGCACCCTGAAAACAGAATGACTGGAAAAACTTTGTCTCATTTACATACCTAACAATATGACAGGGTAGATGGGAACAGAAATCATAATGAAAAAATTATCCTTGCTGGAAAGTTCTCAGTATAGTCTAACTTTACATTTAATTACTTTCTCAGAATGAAAGACTATCTAGTAAAATTTCACCTTTTCAATTAAAAAAGCTCCCTAAATTTCCATTTGAATCACAATCTTGATTATAATCTTCATTCGCTCAATACCTTTCATGGCAGGTAGCCTAACTGTAATCACACCTTTATCTGTAAGATCACTGGCTTGGAATCCCCGTTGCCTGCCTCAGGGCCCAGGCCACACCAGTTCACACCAGTATTCCCAGCCACCTAGGCAGGTGTCTGACAAGCAATGCAAGGTAGTGACTCTAGCTGGGCAATCAACCCAAGAAAGAATGATCTAATCATTTTCTTCTCCCAATTTGTCCTTTAATTCCCCCTCCCTTTCTTCAAGGAAGACATTTTACTCAAGTATGCGCCCAGCCCAATGTCTTTCAAACCCAGTAACTGTACACCCACCCAAAATATTTATCATTTGTCACCTGGACCTTGATGTCCAATGGGCTATTTAATTCAATTGCCAACAACACAGAACCAGCACTTAACAGGAGACCAATTAGAAAACATCTACACAGAAAATAGCATGCCAGAATGACCAATGAAGTCTTCCTCAATCCTGCATTAAGAACTGAACAGGGGGCTGGGAAGATAGCTCAGTGGTAGAGCACTTGCCTTGCATGCCTGAGGCCCTGGGTTCGATTCCTCAGCACCACATAAGCAAAAAGAAAAAAGCTGGAAGTGGCACTGTGGCTCAAGTGGTAGAGGGCTAGCCTTGAGCTGAAAAGCTGAGGGACAGCGCCCAGGCCCAGAGTTCAGGCCCCATGACTGGACCCCCACCCCCCCCCCCCCAAAAAAGAACTAAACAGGAAGACAGATACCTGAACACACAAGAATAAAGTCTCGGGGCTGGGAAGGTAGCTCAGTGGTAGAGTGCTTGCCTTGCATGCATGAGGCCCTGGTTTGATTCCTCAGCACCAGATAAGCAGAAAAAGCCAGAAGTGGCACTGTGGCTCAAGTGGTAGAGGGCTAGCCTTGAGCTGAAAAGCTGAGGGACAGCGCTCAGGCTCAGAGTTTAGGGCCCATGACCAAAAAAAAAAGAATAAAGCCTCTGCAACAGGCATGAGCTGGTCTCTCTTCTAACATTTGTTCAACTCAGAAATATCCCTTAAAAAAACACCCACAACGGGGCTGGGAAGGTGGCTCAGTGGTAGAGCGCTTGCCTTGCATGCATGAGGCACTGGGTTTGATTCCTCAGCACCACATAAGCAGAAAAAAAAAAAGCCAGAAGTGAAGCTGTGGCTCAAGAGGTAGAGTGCTAGCCTTGAACTGAAGAACTGAGGGACAGCGCCCAGGCCCAGAGTTCAGGCCCCATGAGTGGACCCCCAAAAAAAAAACAAAAACACCCACAACCAACCTGGGACACAAAATAGTTTGTGATGATCTCGAGAAACACCACCATCAAACAGTTCTCCTGTCCACCCAGACCTAAATCAACCACAGAAAAACGATTCAACCAGCTGGGCACTGGTGGCTCATGCCTTTACTCCTACCAACTGAGATCTGAGAATCATAGTTCAAAGCCAGCAGGAAAGTCTGTGAGACTCTTATCTCCAATAAAACCACCAGAAAACCGGAAGTGGCGCTGTAGCTCAAGTGGTAGAGTGCTAGCCTTGAGCTGAAGAGCTTGAGCTGAAGGGACAGTGTTCAGGCCCAGAGTTCAAGTCCCCCGACCCCGCCCCCTCCCCAAAAAAAGAAAGAAAAAAACCTTTTCAACAAGGTTGGGAATGTTACTTAGTGATAAACTGCTTGCACATGAAGCCCTGGGTTCGCTTCCTCAGTACCATAAACAAAAAGCTGGAAGTGACGCTGTGGCTCAAGTAGTAGCTTTGAACAAAAAGAAGCTCGGGGACAGTGTCCAAGCCCTGAGTTCAAGCCCCAAGAACTGGCCAAAAAGAAAAGAAGAAATACTTGCGTGCTATAGTGGTCAGATGAAAAGAGCTCTGGATTTCATAGGCTGATCTCAGCCCCAGCTTCTCCCTGCACCTGAGATCTGGATCGAGTGACTGGTGTCCACGCTGGTGCTCCTCCCTCTGGTAAAGTGAGAATAACCAAGGTCCTGAGGATTGGTAACGTTAGGAAGAGCCAGTGCCTAAAGCTCCTGGCGTATGATGTGTAATCCGGGCTGATGTGTAATCCAGGCTCAATAAATGTCAGCTATTTGTCATTTGATTCAGCCATAATCACTTTCACAAAGCCCATTCCCTCTCTGGCTTCCATATAATTTTCAAGACGTTTTTCCACCCTATTTTGGAAGGGCCCTACATTATGTGTGTGTGCCTATCATCTATATGCACATATATAATACAAATTATATACATAAACACACACATAAATATGTCTAATATAGTAAATTACATATTCCATATATATCTCTCCAACACTTGGATGGGGAACATGTTCTAGAACCAGACTATCCGGGCAAACCAGTACGAACTATGCCTCTGAATCCACATCTGTGAAACGGGCCTGACAATAAATACCCACCCGAGTGGGGAGCAGCGCTCTCCCTCGGTGCTCCCATCGTGTGACACACGCGTGTGTCATTAAAACACACTTAGAAGGAAACAAACTCAAAGCAACCAGCTCTCCTCCTCGGCTCACCGTGGGTCTCCATCTCCGTCCCCCACGACCGAGAGGGGCCGGACCACATTAACCAGGGTGGGCCCAGCTCACGTCCGGACTTCCTCCCGCCCCTCCGGCCGGGCCCGGGGATCCACCCACGGCCTCAGCACGCACGGTCGCGTCCGCCGTGGGCCACCCACCCCGCCCCGTCCCGCCCCGTCCCGTCCCGTCCCGCCGCGCATCCTCCCTCCCGGGAGGCTGGGCCTGCGGAGCCCACACGCGCCCGCCTGGTTCCCGCCCCCGCTCACCTGGGCCCGGCGCACACCTGGACCGCAGCCACGCTCACCGGGGGCCCCCTCCGCACACCTGGGCTCCCCTCACTTACCTGAGCCCCCCCCTCCCGCTCACCTGAGTCTCCCCCCCACCCCGAGGCCGTTCCCGGGACTCGCGCGCGGGCGCCCCCCACCCCGCCCGCCGCGTCCCGTCCCCTGCGCCCCGGGACACCCCGCAGGCCCGGCCCCGCCACACGTGGAGGCCGCGCCCGCCTCCCCCCGGCCGCCCCCACAACGGGCGCCGCATTCACCCGCCCGCCGCGGTTCCTCCCACCTCAGGCCCACGCAGGCCCGGCGGCGCCCCGCAGCATCCGCACCCGCGTCGCCTTCAGAGGGGATCCGGAGCCCGAGCGCAGCCCCCGCACAGCCCCGCACTGCAACGCGCCTTACCGCCAGCGGGTGACCGACCGCAGCTCCGAGCTCCGTCGCCGCCTCCTCCTCCTCCTCCTCCTCCCCCTCCACCTTCTCTTCCTCCTCCTCCTCCTCCTCCTCCTCCTCCACCTCCACCTCCTCCACCTCGCTCGGCGACAACGGCCGCGTCCGCTCCCGGCGCCGGCAGAGCAGCGTCTGTTGAGCCGAACCCGGGACGCGCTGCCGAGGCCGGCGCTCGTTGCATATGCAGAGAGGCCGCCGCCCATTGGCCCGCGGGCGGTGGCGCGGGCGGGGCTGGGCCTATGGCAGGCCGGCCGAGGAGCGCGCCGCCGGCGGCCGGGGGCGGGGCGGGGTTACTATAGGTCACTCTGCGGAGCTCTGGCCGAGCCGGGCCGAGCCGCAGCCGGCTGGGGGCGGGGACGCGGGGGGAGCCGGCCGCGAGCGGGCGGCGGGGCGGGGGGGGGGGGGGGGGGGGGCGGGGAGGAGGGGGGAGCGGGGCTCCGCCATCGCCGCGGGGTGAGGGAGAGGGAGTCTGCAGGGCCAGCGTCGACCCTCCCAGAGCAAAGACCACCCCCTCTTCCGTTAAAAAATAAAAAGTAGCAGAAGCTGCAATTACGCACTTATTGCTGCTATGCATAAATCTTAACGTAGACCATGAAGCAAATATGCATTTTTTGATGTTGCTGTTCTCCACTGGACCGGATTTGTTATCTTGTTTTTGCACCCATCTCGAAAAATAAGACAGCGTTTGGGAATGCCTGGGGCGGGAAGAGGCTCCAAAGCTCAGATCTCTATCCATGATCATTTCTCTGGTGTGGGCTTAACCCCGTTCTTTCCCTAAAGGCCCTTGCAATTCGATATTTGTTTATAAAAGGGTAAAGTTTACTCCAAATTATAGTTTGAACGCTCCTAGACATCTACAACTATTGGTCTGTATTTTCAGAGTTTGCCTTTATGTCTCCTTTTGGATGCTATTCAGGGAGGAAAATGTATTTAAGTAGAGATAAGTCTTTTCCCCACAGCAGACAAAACAACACACACACACACACACACGTGTATACACACACACACACACACACACACACTAAACACAAATGACTAAAGCAGCAACTATAGTGTGCTAAGACATTCATTACCCTAGTAATAGAAGGATTAGACTATCTGCCCTCTCCACACACACACACACCTTAAACCAAGAGGTTATTTAGATAGTCTGTGAAATTTTACTTAAGTAGGTGAAAGGTTGTAGATTCCTGAGCTAGCCTCAAGCTAAGCTACACTCACTTGTGTTGGGAGGTTCTCAAAATCTGGAAGCTGCCAGAACTTGAACTAGGTGGAGCAGCTGATCCTCTGGCAAAAGCTCATTCACCTTACGTACGCCTTGGGCCAAGTTAGCTACCTAAAGGGATGTGGATGTCTAGACTCAGTCACCCTCTTCCTAGACTAGAAATTTATAGAAATTTATGTCAGGCTGGTTTCTTCCTTAATCTACCCAAAGGCTATCAAAGGATTGCTGTGGAGGCAGAGAGAATGCAGAATTTCTGCTCTGCAGTGGGCTACATGCATGTCTTAGAAACCATAGCTCCAGCTGAGCACTGTGGCTCAGACCTGTAATCCTAGCTACTCAGGAGGATGAGATCTGAAGATCACGGTTCAAAACCAGCTGGGGCAGGAAAGTCCATGGGACTCTTATCCCCAATAAACCACCAAAAAACCAGAAGTGGCGCTGTGGCTTAAGTGGTAGGGCGCTCGCCTTTAGCTAAAGAGCTAAGGGACAGTGTCCAGGCCCAGAGTTCAACCTCTGCAACCAACCAAAAAAAAAGGAAAAAAGAAACCATGGCTCCCAAATTCATTAGAAATTTCTAAACTGAGTACCTGTGCCTCACATATGTAATCCTACCTACTCAGAAGGCTGAGATCTGAGAATTGCCACGATTCCAATCCAGGCCAGCCTTAGGCATGACATTCCATGAGACTCTTATCTCCAATTAACCAGTAAAATGCCCAGAAACTGGAGTCATAGCACAAGTGGTAGAGCCCCAGCTTTGAGCAGCAAAAGCCAAGCAAGAGTGCAAGGCCCTGAGCTTAAGCCCCAATCCTAGGGGGAAAAAAGAAAGAAAAGGGCCGACCCCTAGTGGCTCACTCCTATAATCCTTAGCTACTCAGGAGGCTGAGTTCTGAGAATCTCGGTTCAAAGCCAGCCCCAGCAGGAAAGGTCAAGAGGCTCTTATCTCCAATAAACCAGTCAGAAAACGAAGTGGCGCTGTGGCTCAAGTAGTAGAGCGCTACCCTTGAGCTGAAGAGCTGAGGGATAGTGCCCAGGCCCAGAGTTCAAGCCCCATGATGGACAATAAATAAATAAATAAATAGAAAGAAAAGGAAAGGAAACTTCTAGAACCAAGACACTTTGACAGGATGAAAAATGAATAGAATTCCCAGCAACATCTTTCTTTATTATTTCTTTAAATTTTGTATTTTTGTTTTTGCCAGTCTGGGGCTTGAACTCAGGGCCCTGGCACTGTCCCTGAGCTTCTTTTGCCCAAGGCTAACACTCTACCACTTGAGCCACAATGCCATTTCCAGCTTTTTCTGTGTATGTGGTACTGAGGAATCGAACCCAGGGCTTCATGCATGCGAGGCAAGCACCCTACCACTGAGCCACCTTCCCAGCCCACATATTTCTATATTATATACATATTACATTAAAAATAGTGCTTGGAAATAATTTTTTTAATTTTCATCTTGTTTCCTGTTTTAACACTTGATCTAGGGCCTTACGTGATTTCTTGGGTTTCGTTTTGTTTTTTGGTCCCCTCCAAAAACAAATACAGTTGCTATTTCTTTTAGAAAGGTTTTCTTTTTTTTTCTTTTTGGTCAGTCGTGGGGCTTGAACTTGCTTGGGCGTTATCCCTCAGCTCTTCAGCTCAAGGCAAGCACTCTACCGCTTGAGCCACAGTGCCACTTCTGGTTTTCTAGTGGTTTATTGGAGATAAGAATCTCCTGGACTTTCCTTGTCTGGGCTGGCTTTGAACCACGACCCTCAGATCTCAGCCTCCTGAGTAGCTAGGATTACAGGCGTGAGCCACCAGAGCACTTGCCTTGCATGCCTGAGGCCCTGGGTTCGATTCCTCAGCACCACATAAGAAAAAAGCCAGGGTGGCGCTGTGGCTCAAGTGGTAGAGTGCTAGCCTTGAGCTGAAGAGCTGAGGGACAGCGTCCAGGCCCAGAGTTCAAGCCCCACAACCGGACCCCCCCCCCCCCAACAAAAAAGGTTTTCAAAGCTGGGTGGCTCACACCTGTAATCCTAGCTGCTCAGGAGGCTGAGATCTGAGGATCGTGGTTTAAAGCCAGCCCGGCCAGGAACGTCCATGAGACTCATCTATAATTAACCACTAGAAAACCGGAGTGGCACTGTGGCTCAAGTGGTAGAACGCTAGCCTTGAGCTGAAGAGCTCAGGGTCAGCACCCAGGCCCAGACCAACAAAAAAGAAAGTTTTTTCATGGGCTGAGAATGTGGCTTAGTGGTAGATTGCTTGGCTAGCATGCATGAAGCCCTGGGTTCCATTCCTCAGCACCACATGAATAGGAAAAGCTGGAACTGGCACTCTGGCTCAAGTGGTAGAGTGATAGCCTTAAGCAAAGAAGCTCAGGGATAGAATCCAGGCCCTAAATTCAAGCCCCAGGACTGAAAAAAAAAAAAAAAAAGCAAAGTTTTCAGCATGTTTTCATTCAGAGCTTCTGGGAGTTATGGAACTTGGCTCTACTTGCCTTCTTTTTCTAAAAATTCAACACGGAAACTGCAATAGCCAACTGAATAAAAACATGCAGGGGAGCTGGGCACTGGTGGCGCATGCCTGTAATCCTAGTTACTAAGGAGCCTGAGAATGGAGGATCATCATTCAGTGCCAGCCCTGGTAGGAAAGTCCATGAGACTTTTTTTTTGGTCAGCCATGGGGCTTGAACTCTGGGCCTAGGTGCTGTTCTTCAGCTCTTCAGCTCAAGGCTAGTGTTATACCACTTGAGCCATTTCCATTTTTCTGATGGTTAATTGGAGATAAGAGTCTCACAGACTTTCCTGACCAAGCAGGCTTTGAACCGTGATCCTCAGATCTCAGCCTCCTGAGTAGCTAGGATTACAGGCCTGAGCCACTGGCACCCAGCAATGAGATTTTTATCTCCAATCTCAACTACTAAAAAGCTGGGAGAGTGAATCAAGTGGTAGAGTGCTTGCTTTGAGAAAAACAAACAAAAAACTCAAGAGCAGCTCCTAAGCCCTGAGTTCAAGCCCCAGGGCCCATATAAAACAAAACAAAAAAAAAAAAAAAAAGAAAAAGAAAAGCAAGTAAAGGAGGAAGGCAGTCTTGTCATACTGTTATTTTTCCAAGTTACAGGGACTTGGAGGGAGATGTCTTCATAATGAGCATGAATATTTAATACCCTACATCCTGTGAGGGTCACAGCAGTACTCTGTGACTGTGTCATAGAATGTCACGTAATAACCGAGCCCACGTGGCTCATGCCTGTACTTGTAGCTACTCAGGAGGCTGAGATCGTGGATAAATGGCAGGAAAGTCTGTGAGATTCTTTTTTTTTTTCCCCCTCAGTTGTGGGGCTTGAACTGTTGGTCCGGGCACTGTCCCTAGCTCTTCAGTTCCAGGAAAGCACTCTACCACTTGAGCCACAGCACCACTTCCAGTTTTCTGGTGGTTAATTGAAGATAAGAGTGTCACAGACTTTCCTGCCAGGGCTGGCTATGAACCAAGATCCTCAGATCTCAGCCTCCTGAGTAGCTAGGATTACAGGTGAGCCACCAGGGCCTAGCTCCTTGAGATTCTTATCTCCAATTAACCAACAAAAATCGAGAGACAGAGCTGGGGCTTGTGGTTAAGCCCTACCCTTGAGCAGAAAAAGCCCAGCAAGAATACAAGGCTATAAGATGAAGTCCATGTAGTAGCATGTGGGCGCGCGCGCGCGCACACACACACACACACACACACACACACACACACACACAATCTCCTTTAGGGCCAAGAAACAGCAATGACCACGTGTCTCTAAAATCTATGGATCTATGGCATATTGCGTCACTGACAAGCCCTGCCTGATGGGACAGTTTACGCCCTCTCCACAGCCCAGCTGAGCACCCAGTGTGGGAATAATGTCCGGTGCAGTAGGGCCTGGTCCAAATCTGGCAGCTACTTCAGTGCAAAGGTCAAATGACGTTTTGTGCTCCATAGATAGGACTCCTTCCCCAGCCTGAATAGATAATCTATGACTCTGCTAAACTTATCAGTAATTTTATTTGCCAGTGAGTGGTTTAGAGGATGTGGGCTGAGCACATTTTGGAAGCATTCAGCTTTTTGGTGAATACATAGTGACTTGTAAAGAGAAGCCACCTTTCTCTTCTGACATTGGATAGGTTAAAGACAATGTGTGGAGCAATTTCAGCCATCTAATCACCATAAACAGAGAATGCAAAGAAACCAAGGGGCAGAGGCCTCCGTGAGCTGTTGAGTCTTTGAAGCATACCTACATTGACTTCCACTAGATGTTAGGGAAGATAACTGCTTTTACTATGTTATGTTATTTATTTATTTATTTATATTTTTTCGTCAGTCATGGTCCTGAACTCTGGGCCTGGGAGCTGTCCCTCAGCTCTTTTTAACTCAAGGCTCTACCACTTGAGCTGCAGTGCCACTTCCGGCTTTTTCTGCTTATGTGGAGCTGATGAATCTAACCCAGGGCCTCATGCATGCAAGACAAGCGTTCTACCACTGAGCTACCTTCCCAGCCCCTTGTTATGTTATTGATTAACCCAATGGATGGGTTCAAGTGAGAGCTACGGCAGACAATTCTTAGCTAGGCTTTTCTGTATCCCTTTCTTACCATGACTCCTTTGGTGCTGATGATACTTCAGTCTTCTAATAGAGAGATCCCCAAATGTTGCATGTTGGCATTTTCCCAGCTCTCCTTACAGCTAAGATGTGAGTGACAAAAGAACTTGCAAAGTAATCTGTGGTGAATCTTCTGAGTAATGAATGATCTCTTTAACAAAAAGAAGCATTTGTGGAACATACTGCCCATCGTGTGTGTGTGTGTGTGTGTGTGTGTGTGTGTGTGTGTGTGTGTGTGTGTGTGTGTGTGTGCTCGAATGTCTGTGATTAATTGGAGATAAGAATCTCAATAGACCATAATCCTCAGACCTCAGCCTCCCAGGTAGCTATGGTTACAGCTGTAAGCCAGTGGCTTGTGGCTTTATTGCTCTTCTGTGACTAGATGCTACTAAGTCTTCACATGACACTTCAAATGGTGGCTGCTGTTTCTACAAGTGGATGGCTTATGGATGAAGCCTATGTGCTTAGTGAAAATAAGGTAAGCCCAGACCCTCAATGAACTCCAGAGTCACTGGACTGGACTTGATCTGTTTCCTGAGGTCTCTTTTTGTGAGACAATAATGACATTTTAAAGTTGTTTGTTGAATGTTCTGCTCCTAGAAGCTGGAGCCACCTTAATTCATAGGCCACCTTAACCACTACCACCCCCACCACCACCACCACCCCCCCCCCAAGCCACTGCATTTAAAAGAACAGCCCCTTCCCAATCAGCAGGACCAGGTACTGTCCATAATGGAAACTGCTGGTATGTTAAATGATATTTTGTTTTATTTCTTTATATGTATGTGTGTGATCATGCATGTACCCACGTATGCCTGTGCTAGGGCTTGAACTCACGACCTGAAAGTCACTTCAAATCTAGAAGCCAAGTGCCTGGCTTGTGTCTAGAATGTTCTAATTTGTCTGTCCAGGCCTGACTCACTTCACTTGGAATCCAAGGGTGGAGTTAAGCAATCCATGCTCTGAAAACCCAGGGGAAGATGATTGGGACAATTGGGGACAAGGGGACAATTGGGACAATTGAGGCAATTGGGACAAGGGGAACCTGGAGTATAGGACTAAACTCTCAGATGGCCATCACGAGCTGGGTACTTCATGGACTGTATTGTGATCAATTGTATTTCTCCTTTGCTAATTCTGTGATGAGCCATTTGGGAATCATGACTATGCAGCAATCTCTTCATTAAAAGCATAGCTGAAAGATTAAATACCCTCATGGTACATGGCTTCAAGAATTTCTTCTGTGCTAGTTATTTATCATTCACTCCATATTGAATTTATTCTCTTTTGTTGAGGATGACAGTGGGGTTTGAACTCAGCCTTGTGTCTGCTAAAAGCACTCTATTACTTGAGCCATGCCTCCTCCATCCCAGTTTGCTTTCAGTAATTCTCTACTGCTTGATTTTTGCTGAAGCCGACCTAGAGCATGATCTGCCTACTTACTTCCCATGTAATTGGGACGACAGACAAGTTCCCTCCTTCCCTCCCTCCCTTCCTTTCTTTCTTTTTCCTCCTTCCTTTCTTGCTTTGAGATGGAATTCTCAAAGTATTTTTGCTCAGGTTATGGAATGAAACCACTGTCCTCCTAGTCCAGTCTCCCAAGGAGCTATGATTGCAGATGTAAGCCACCATGACCAGCCCCATTCTTTGTCTTAATCTTATTTTTTAACCAACATGTAACTGACCATGTGACAAATCTTTTTTTTTTTCCTTTTGAGACAGAGTCTCACCAGCCCAGGCTGGTCTTGAACTGCCATTCCTCCTGCCTCAGCCTCCAGAATGTGGAAATTCCATGCCTGGCTCAGACAATCTTCTAACCCTAGGGTACTCAAAATGTGCTCTATGAGACAGCAGTGTTAGCTTCACTTGGGAGTCTATAAGAAATGCAGAATCCCAGCTGGGCACTAGTGGCTTACTCCTGTAATCCTACCTACACAGGAGGCTGAGATCTGAGGATCGCGGTTCAAAGCCAGCCTGGGTAGGAACGTCCCTGAAACTCTTATATCCAATTAACCACCAGAAAACTGGAAGTGGCGCTGTGGCTCAAAAAAAAAAAAAATTCATTCAATTTTTTTCTCTCTTTTTTTGTCTGCTAGAAGAGTTTAGGTGATATATGTGTCTTCAGTGAATGGTGCTGGACTGTAGCAGCAAGCCAGAGATTCTCAAACTTTTTGTACCTAGGAATCACCTAGGTACAAATATATTCAGGAATCACCTGAATATCTTGTCAAAATGCAGCTCAAGTAGGCATGGAGTGTGGTCTGGGATTCTTCATTTCTTTTTTCTTTTTTTCCCCCCTCCAGTCATGGGGCTTGAACTCTGGGCCTGGGCGCTGTCCCTCAGCTCTTCAGCTCAAGGCGAGCGCTCTACCACTTGAGCCACAGTGCCACTTCTGGTTTTCTGGTGGTTTATTGGAGATCAGAGTTTCATGGACTTTCCTGCCCAGGCTGGCTTTGAACCACGATCCTCAGATCTCAGCCTCCTGAATAACTAGGATTACAGGCTTGAGCCACCAGCATCCAGCTCTGTGAGACTCTTATCTCCAATAAACTACACAGAAAAAGGCAGAAGTGGTGCTGTGACTCATGTGATAGTATGCTAGCCTTGAGCAAAAGGAGCTCAGGGACAACAACCAAGCCCTGAGTTCAAGCCCCAGGAGTGGCAAAGTAAAAAAAAGAATATAGAGCTCAAACTTGCACAAATTGTGAAATCAAAGCAATAAGTAATAGTCCAGTTAGAGTATCTAATTTACCTCACTGAGTTACAGAACAGCTTCTTTAAATCAAACTTGGAAACATCTAACAATGACTTCATTGGTTAGTGGCTAAAAATGTGTTTCCTGAACCAGTAGTATCAGCTTCACTGGGGAATCTGTTCAAAATGGAAACTATCAGGCCCCCACCCACATCAAAGAAATAGGAATCTGTCATGTAGCAAGAAGTTTGTGTGTATGCCAGTACTGGAGCTTGAACTCAGGGCTGGGGGCTGTCACTTATTTTAATTCAAGTCTGGTGTTTTGCTACTTGAGCTATAGCTCACTTCTAAGTTTTTATGGTTAATTGGAGATGAGTCCTATAGACTTTCCTGCCCACACTGGCTTTGAACCGAGATTCTAAGATCTCAGCCCCCTGAGTAGCTAGGATTATAGAAGTGAGCCCACTGGTATCCAGCTGAGATGTTAGTGTGACAAACGCTAACTTCACCTTAGTAATGGTGTCTTCTCTCTCCAAGGGTAAAACTTGCTGCTTACACAGAGAGCCAGACAAAAGAAAAGAAAATGAGATCTGTCATTTCTAGTACCTTGGCACAGAGAGTGGCATAATTAGAGTTTCTCATAAATAGAAGATAAGCTGAAAGAAGGGAGGAAGAGGACAGACTTGAACTTTATCCAGTTTGTTCAATATCCAAGAAGGAAAAGGTCCTGCCATATTCTGAGCAACTGCACTAAGTTAAAAAAAAAAAGCAAGCAACACAAAGAAAGTCTGCAAATGTTTTAAAGAACCCATTTTGTCCACAAGTACCTCTAGCCTTCTTAAAGACAATAATCTCCATTCCCTACCCCCTACTTCAATTGAATGATGTCAATGATAACCACAAGGTTAGAATCTGCCTCCCAGCCTCCTGTTATACCAGTGGTGTTAATTTAAGGAAATCAAAGTAATTTACCACATACTGGTTTTAGCTACAAAAATCTCAGATTCTCATCTACTTGCTATTCCATTATAGCTAGTTTTAGCAAGCGCAGAAAAAAATAAAACCAATGGGCAATTAGAGAGAATGTTGGTTTTGAAGAGTTACACCAATATAGACCTTCCCATTACCACTATCGACTCTCCAAAAAATTACCAGTTCCTTCAGTACTTGAGGATGCACTTTTCAGAGGTAATGTGTGACAAATAAACTCTCACAGGGGACAAAGATGATGATATATAATATTTCAAAGTTCTATTTTATTTATACACTCAATCCAAGGTAGGAGATCATTTAAAAAGATCATCTCCAGCATGGACAGCTGTAGAATTGTCTGTCCAGAAACCATCTAGCCTCCTTTCCCCATTCTGTGTTCCTGGAAGTACTAAAGGCCACAAAACCTTGGGACCACACTAGCCACAGAACTGAGTACAAAAACTCAACCTATCAATTAGTACATCCCTTTCCCCTTTGTCACATGATCCAGGGAGGACCAATCGTAGTCTATCTCTAGTATTTTACATTTGTATCTTGGGAGAGACACAAATTTGGAATCATGTTGGCCAGAAGTTTACTGAGTTTGTATCAACTGTTTCTCAGAATCCATCAGGCAAACACACAGAACAGGGAGCCTAGAGCAGAGAGAGATGGGAATGAGGATCTTCAAAGGAAATACTGAGGTCAAGAAAAATGAATCCGTGTGTGTATGTGTTTGCTTGAGCTAGTTTTGGCTCATTCACAACTCAAACTTCCTGATACAAACAAGAAAATGTAAAAAAGTGTTTAAAAATGAAATTCACACCCCAGCACTGGTAACTCCTGCCTGAAATCCTAGCTACTCAGGGGCTGAGATCTAAGGATCATAGTTCTAATCCAGCCCTAGGCAGGAAATTCTGTAAGTCTATAATAGATTCTTTTTTTTTTTTTTTTTGGTCGTGGGGTTTCCTGCCCAGTCTGGCATTGAACCACAATCCTCAGATCTCAGCCTCCTGAATAGCTAGGATTATAATATTGGATTCTTATCTCCAATTAACCACCAAAAAAAGCCAGAAACAGGAATGTGGCTCAAGTGATAGAGTTCTAGCCTTAAGCAAAAATGCTAAGAGATAAGGCCCAGGCCAGGAGTCTGTGCCCCAACACCAGTACACACACACACACACACACACACACACACACACACACACACACACACACACACCATTGTCATTGTCGTCATCGTCATCATCATCATCAGCCTAAATAGAAAAAAAGAAAAAAAGTTTAAGAAGGTAGCTTACTGTACGTATACTATGGCAGGTTTACTAAGCAAGCAAGCAGCCAGCACTGCGCAAGTTTCTGGACTCACTTCACATCTGTTCTATCTCTCCATCTCTGTGGAGCAAGGCATCATATTTCCAGGGCTTCTTTTCCTTCTTGCTCTAGATCAGACAAGCTCAGGTTTCCAAGTAAGTCCAGCAAACAAGACACATAAAGAAAGCAGTGTTTTCTTGTAGACAGTTCTCACTGAATCACTTTCTTCCTTCCTATCCGGCGTGACTTGCTGGTAGGTATAACATTTCTATCAACTGTTCCCAAAACCAAAGTGTTAAGAGGGGAAAATAGCACTCCTGTACTGAATTGATGTCACATATATATAATTTTACTTAATCTGATAACAACCCCATGAACTGTTCCTATATTTTATAGAGGAAGACAATGAGCCCTTGTTAGGTAACTTCTGGAGACTGTGAAATTAGCAAGTGCCAGAAGAGGGACATGTAGCAAGTCTTCCTGATTCCCAGGGCTGATGGTTTTTCTCTGGCCCCACGTTGCTTTCCAGAAAACAGGCAGCGCTGTCGGCTGGCAGTATATCTCTTCTTATCTCACCAAGGCCAAAACATTTGAATATTTTGAATGTGTGTTCAAAATATAAGCCTAAATGTAAAATAGGTTAGATAAAGCAATCACAAGATTGAACCTGAGTTAAAAGAAAATCAAAACTAGAAAAAAAATTTTTTAATGTATATCATGTCCTGTCTTCTTCCCCATATAGACTACTAAGAGAGACAAAAGGCCAAAAAGAAAAACGAGGGAAGGGAGAAAAGAATGAAAGAAAATTCTACCAGATGAAAAACATTCAAAACAAGGACAGTTCAAAGACTATTTATCTCAAGTTATGAACTTACACATAGGAAATAAGATACCCAGTTTGATTCATCTTTAAAAATGTTTGTGATTTAGGCTAGGTGTTGGCAGCTCACACCTGTAATCCTAGCTGCTGAGGAGGCTGAGATCTGAGGATCATGGTTTGAAGCTAACCTAGACAGAAAAGTCTATGAGATGCTTATCTCCAATTAACTACAAAAAAAGCCAGAGTAGATCAGTAGCTCAAGTGATAGAAGCATAGCCTTGAGAACAAAAAGCTCAGGGACTGTGTCCAGACCCTGAATTTAAGCCTGAGTCCTGGCTGGCATACACACACACACACACACACACACACACACACACACACACACACACACACACACACACACACACACACACACACACACACATTATTAAAATAGGATTGCAGTAGGAATTTAGAACAGAAAAAACAATTGAGTCTCATTATTACCATTCATACCATGACCAGCCTTGGGATTTGTGTGTGTGTGTGTGTGTGTGTGTGTGTGTGTGTGTGTGTGTGTGTGTGTGTACGTGCCTGCTAGAACTATCACTATTTACATATGTAGATGTTATCAGATTAAATAAAATTACATATCATATGCATTATGTGTGATAATATATTAATCTATAATATATTATATAATATAATTGTTTATAGTAATTTGTATAATTATTATGTTAATATCGAATGGATTATAACTTATATAATATCTATAGATATATAAAGCAAAATAAACTTTGGAAAATACCTTTTATTGGAGAAATGTACATAGAGTAATAATTAGGTATGCTCCATTTCAGTAAGCTACAGTTAAAGCTATGTGATGACTCTAAGGACAAAATTGTCCTAAGGAACTCTTTCCTGGATGACATGCCCAGAGGTCAAGGAACTCTTCTGCACCACATCTAAAAGGTGAAATGGTTTAGATGGCAGGTAACTCATTGCTGTCATAGGACCACATAACCTCTGTATTCGTTTTCTTTCTTTCTTTCTTCCTTTTTTTTTTTTGTCAGTCATGGTGCTTGAACTCTGGGCCTGGATGCTGTCTCTCAGCTCTTCAGCTCGAGGCTAGCGCTCTACCACTTTGAGCCAAAGCACTACTTCCAGCTTTTTCTGTTTATGTGGTACTGAGGAATCAAACCCAGGTCCTCATGCATGGGAGGCAAGCACTCTACCACCAAGCCACCTTCCCAGCCTCTGTATTAGTTTTCTGTCTAGATCTGCTGATTATTCTGATTTCTTAATTTCTTATTCTCATTTTCAAGTGGTAGAGACCCAAACTGAACAACTTTATTTGAATGAAAGAATTAATCTTTTTTATGGAATTGGAAAATCAAAACAAATCAGGCTTGGCATTACCTAAAATTGGACTGGATATTCAAGCATTACTAACAGCTTTGTTCTCATATCTTGATTCAAAAATGACAACTAGGCTGGGAAGGTGGCTCAGTGGTAGAGCACTTGCCTTGCATGCATAAGGCCCTGGGTTAGATTCCTCAGCACCACATAAGCAGAAAAAAAAGCCAGAAGTGGTGCTATGGCTCAAGTGGTAGAGCGCTAGCCTTGAGCTGAAGAGCTGAGGGACAGCACCCAGGCCCAGAGTTCAGGCCCTATGACCGGAACAACAACAACAAAAAGACAACTAGTCCCTACAATCTTGGAGTCTATGGGAGCCATTAGGCATTATTGCTTTCATTGTTGGGTTCTCCATTAACACCTCCTGATACCTCAGCAGATATCACTCTACCTGTTTCTTCTCTCCTTGTCATTCACTGTCTATGTTAGTTAGCTTCTAGACACTGTGACAGAATACCTGAGACAAGGAAGAGCAGTTTATTTTGGCTTGCAGTTTGAGAAGTTTCAGACCATAGCCATTTGAGTTTGTGGTGGCACAGTAGAATCTTGTAGTAGAGGAAGCCTGTTGATGTCTTGGCGAAAGAGGAAAGAGAGAAAGAGGAGGCACTAGGATCTCAATAATCCCTTTATGATCAACCCTTCATTTCAACACTCCCAATGATCCACTTCAACCTAAAGATTGAAAGAGTTATTTAGGCTCGTGGATTCAGAGGTTTTACCCATGGTCAGCTGGCTCTGGTGGGACCTGTAGAGAGTCAGAGCACCCTGACGTGACAGGTCTTGAAATAGAGAGAGGTAGGAAGGGGCCAGGATCTCATTGCTCCCTTCTGGGCATGCTCCCTATGAACTAACTTCCTTCCAGTAGGCCACACCTCCTCCTGGAAGTTCCACTGACTTCTTCTCTCTTACACCACATGCTAGCGATGAAGCCTTCAACACAAGGGCCTCAGGGGACCTGTAGATTCAAACCATAACATCCTCCTTACTTTTCTTTTCCAGGAAATTTTATCTTCTGGTTGTTGCTAATCAAGTTCCTCTTTTCCACCTTCATCTTACTATGATTAATTCCTCCCTCCTTTCCAAACCTTTGCAAACCACTGGCATAAACTGAGTTTAGTCTCCAGTCTGAGTCCTCTTGAATCTCCTCTTCTAGTGAGTGATTAAACAATCAAATCAGAGTTAGTGATACTTTTATATGTCTTCTACTTGAAAGCATGTGGTGGCTAAATGCTTGCTTACAAAATAAGCTTCAAACATCCATGTTGGTTGGCTGACAAGTCCATTCATGTTTTTTCCTACCTGTTTCTGGGCCATTTTCCTATACACAGCCTGAGTTGTATATTCTGGTCTGCTTGTGCTTTCCAAAATGTGCCGTGACACATCTTTTGCTTTGGCACATACTGTTCTCTCCACCTACAATACCTGTCTACTCCTTCAGCTCCCACCTGTCTGCCCAACTGCCATACATCTCGTCCTTAGAGACAGGATGTCTCATAGAAGCATGTTGGGAGTTAATTGGGAGCTTGTCCTCTGTAGTTCATTTAGAACAGCCTCTATAGTGTCTTGTAATTGGTCAGACACATGTTTGGTAAATAGAAGGGTGAACTGGTGTCATTCAAACAATAAAGTTTCAGAAAATGATGAATAGGGTGAAGGGCATGGGAATAAGACAAAGCTTTGCAGCTGGGCGCCGGTGGCTCCCACCTGTAATCCTAGCTACTCAGGAGGCTGAGATCTGAGGATCACAGTTCAAAGCCAGCCTGGGCAGGAAAGTCTGTGAGACTCTTATCTCCAATAAACCACCAGAAAACTGGAAGTAGTGCTGTGGCGCAAGTAGTAGAGCTCTCGCCTTGAGCTGAAGAGCGGAGTGAGAGTGCTCAGGCCCAGAGTTCAAGCCCCACGACCAACAAAAAAAGAAAAAAAAGAAACAGAAAAAGCTTTGCAAAGTTATGCAAAAAGACCACAGGCCCTACAGAAGACATCAGATCTTGGGCATCATTATCCTTTTCTTTTTTTTTTTCTTTTTTTTTTCTGCTGTTTTCCTATGTGTCATTAGCAGGTACTTTTGTTTGCTTCTGCACGTTTGGCTGCCTCCCAGATAACTGAGGCCATAAAATACAGGGAGACAGAACAGTGCATTTGTGAAGCAGACCTCACCTTTATGAATAATCAATTGAACTTCTTCAACAAACTGCATAACTTCCTTCTGAGCCAGGAAATTCTCTTTGGGGAGTCTGGCAGGGTGGAGTATCCTCTCTTGTAATGCACGCACACACACACACACACACACACACACACACACACACACACACATTCACATTGAGATTATCCTGATTAGTCATAAACAAACAGAAACTCATACAGAACTAAGAACCACAAGGGAAGGATAAATTCCAATGCAACCCCAGTTCAATCCCTTACAGCCCATATCTCAGCCCTAGTTTTCTTAGTGTCTCTGGTTTCATGAAAGAAAAAAAAGAGAGAGAGAATGCTGTGTAACTGTTTTATTTCTTTTTATTTCACTGTAGTGAACTATATGTTCATCTTTTAAGTGGACAATTTATTGGCATCCATTACATGTAACATTGCACAGCTATCACGACTACCTTCTAGTGCCACTAATGAAACTCTGTACCCAGGAAGCAGTTAATTTCCATTCACCCTTACTACATTTCCTACTAGCCTTAAATCTACTTTCTGTGTCCAGAAATTTACCTGTGCTATAGATAGATACTTCATATAAATCTAATCATGTAATTTTTTGTTGGATTTTTTGTGCTAGTCCTGGGGCCTGGGCACTCAGGGAGCTATTCCTGAGCTTATTTTTTTCTCAAGGCTAGTACTCCACCACTTTGAGCTACCACGCCATTTCCAGCTTTTTTGGTAGTTCACTGAAGACAAGAGTCTCATTGAACTTTCCTGCCTGTGCTGGCTTTGAACTATGATCCTCAGGTCTCAGCCTCCTGAGTAGCTAGAATTATAGGCATGAGCCACTGGCACCCTGCCATCCAATTCTTCTGCATCTCATTTATTTTTCTGAGCATCACATTCTCAAATAGTGCCCATATTGTAGTATGTTGCAGTCCTTCGCTCCTTTCTACAGCTGAATAATACTCCATTTGTTCACGCATTAATTTGTTGGTAGCCCCTGGGGTTGTTTCTGCCTTTTGGATATTGCAACTGAGGCTGAACACTGGTGCTCCCAGAGGTATCTTTAGCCCCTATTTTCAGTTCTAGGCACGTAGCTAGGAGTAGAATATCCATGTCCTATGGGAAAGCCATCTAAAACTCTTTGAGAAATTACTCAACCATGTTCCATAACACCATACCACTTACATTTCCTCCAGCAATGGATGAAAATTCCAATTTCTCCATTTGTTCACTCGCTTGCTTTTTTTCCCATTCTACTGATGATAGCTATCCTAGCAGCAGTATAGTGCGATTTTATTATAGTTTATTTGGCTTTCAATGATCTCTGTCAATACAATCAAATAGATTAGATAATCAAGCCCAACCACTACCAAATCCATCTGTATTTCATTTCATAATGTTTAAGTAGTATTTGAAATTATCTGTGCCACACAAGCTAAGGATGATTATATTTAAAATAATCAATTTAAAATAAGAAGACTTAAAAAAATAAAATAAGAAGACTTGGGGCTGGGAAGGAGGCTTAGCGGTAGATTGCTTACCTAGCATGCATGAAGCCCTGAGTTTGATTCCTCAGTACCACATACACAGAAAAAGCTGGAAGTGAGTGGTGCTGTAGCTCAATTGGTAGAGTGTTAGCCTTGAGCACAGAGAGGCTCAAGGATGGTGCCCAGGCCCTGAGTTCAAGCTCCAGGACTGGCAAAAACAAACAAACAAAATAAGAAGACTTTATGTACATCTCTTGATAAGAGAGGCCTGATGTTTGTCCCTCACTGGGTGACTCCTTGAACCTGACTCTTATGGCTAGTTAATACAGACCGTCCCCACATTGATTCAAGATGGCTTGTCATTCACAATGATTGGGTATTGCAACAGGGTTATCTTTCTAGCTTATGATGACCTTGATATGTAAAGATAATTGTTTTGTTTCAGAAGACCATATGGTTCCATCACTGAGAGTTGAATAAGAAGAAATGTCAACAATATTAAAAATGGGCACTGGTGGACAGAAAATGTGACACTGGACTGTAACCTTTAAGGGGTATGAAAATTACAAGGATCTTGTGGTGACTCAAGTCTGTAATCCTAGGATAATTGGGGATTGGTGTTTGAGGACAACCCAGGCAAAAAGTTTGGTAGACTCCATTTCAACCAATGGCAGGGTACTGTGATATACACCTGTCATCTCAGCTACCCAGGCAAACACAGTTCAGGCCGTCCCAGGCATAAAATGAGGCCTAAAACACAAAAAAGCCTGCTATTGTGGCTCAAGTGGGAAAATCCATATCTAGCAAGCTCAAACCTTGAGTAAAATGATCTGAGTACCACCTTTCAATTAAAAGCTTTTGTTTTAGGATAGTCAACTGGTGTTGTAGTTGTTGTTGTTTAAATAAGTACATAGAAAGAAAAGGGTTTTGGGGCTGGGAAGGTGGCTCAGTGGTAGAGAGCTTGCCTTGCATGCATGAGGCCCTGGGTTCGATTCCTCAGCACCACATAAGCAAAAAGAAAAAAAAGCCAGAAGTGGCGATGTGGCACAAGTGGTAGAGCGCTAGCCTTGAGCTGAAGAGCTGAGGGACAGCGCCCAGGCCCAGAGTTCAGGCCCCACGACTGGACCCAAAAAAAGAAAGAAAAGGGTTTTTTTTTTTTTTTGAGCACTGGGGCATAAACTCAGAGCCTTTCATTTTACTTTTAGGCCGTTACTCTATCAATTAAGCTATGTCCCACCCCTTTTACCTTCTTATTTTTCAAATAGAGCCTCATTTCTTTTTCTTTCTTTCTTTCTTTCTTTCTTTCTTTCTTTCTTTCTTTCTTTCTTTCTTTCTTTCTTTCTTTCTTTCTTTCTTTCTTTCTTTCTTTCTTTCTCCTCCTACCCTCCCTCCCTCCCTCCCTCCCTCCCTTCCTTCCTTCCTTCCTTTCTTTTTTTTTTTTGTTGGTTATGGTTGAACTCTGGGCCTGGGCACTGTCCCTGAGCTCTTCAGCTCAAAGGGAGCGCTCTACCACTTGAGCTACAGCGCCACTTCCGGTTTTCTGGTGGTTTATTGGAGATAGGAGTCTCACGGTCTTTCCTGCCCGGGCTGGGTTTGAACCGTGATCCTCAGATCTCAGCCTCCTGAGTAGCTAGGATTACAGGCATGAGCCACCAGTGCCCTCCCCTTTCTTTACCAGTCCTGGGGCTTGGGTACTGTCCTTGAGCTTCTTTTGCTCAAGGCTAGCACTCTACCACTTGAGCCACAGTGCTACTTCTGGCTTTTTCTGTTTACGTGGTACTGAGAAGTGGAACCCAGGGCTTTGTTCCTGCTAAGCAAGCACTCTACTACTAAGCTACATTCCCAGCTGCTCCTTTCTCTCCTCTGTCTGTCTGTCTGTCTGTCTGTCTGTCTGTCTGACTCTCTCTCTCTCTCTCTCTCTCTCTCTCTGTGCTACACAAACTACGGATGATTCTCTATATTTTAAATAATCCATTTAAAATAGACTTTATGTACATATCTTGATAAGAGAGGCTTTTGTACTGTGAATTAAACAGTATCTCCTGCTTGCTAAGCAAGCAATCTACTACTTGAGCCATGTCCCCTGCTTTATTTTTCACATTGGGTCTCACACTTTTGCTGGGGGCCAGCTTGGGACTGCAGTCCTCCTTCTTCTGTCTCCAACTGCACTTGTTTTTGTTTTGTTGTTGTTGTTGATTTGTCAGTCATGGGACCTGAACTCGGCCTGGACGCTGTCCCTCATCTCTTCAGCTCAAGGCTAGACCTCTACCACTTGAGCCACAACACCACGTCTAGCTTTTTCTGCCTCGGTGGTGCT